>NC_090745.1:122785344-122802967 GCF_036898095.1 Palaemon carinicauda | reverse complement strand
GGTCATAATTTTCTTTCACTGCACAAAAATCAAAACATTTATATTAGGGGAGAGAGAGAGAGAGAGAGAGATGAGGGAGAGGAGAGTCTTTAGCAGCTATACAGCCGTTCATCATACCGAATAAGACCACTAAATTGCATTCTAAAGACCTTGACTAAAATATGCCTACCATGGCGTCCAAACTAAACAAAATCTCTGTACAATTCACAAGGCCCTTTGAAAAACTAATTCGTCTCAAGCTTTGTATCTTTATAGCCCATACCAGAGGCACCGCAAATGAAGACGAGTAACCAGTCCCTCATAATAGATGGTCGGTTGTATCCTAAATTTAGTTATAGTTTACGAAGGTGGAGGTTGCTTTAGCCTCGTGTTTTGCCAGAGTGCCACCTGTTATGCCATCTGTAATCTCGGCCGATTCTGGGCCGCAGTAAAACCCCAAAAGGTAAACTTGAACCTGATCTATTTACTGGTCGTTCGTTCGTTCGTTTGAAGGCGGGGTTTAAACCGTCGAAGCGATAGACAAGTGTTTGAAGGGATGTTCGACACGTGTGAATGGGGTAGTTGTTTTTCGAACTGTTTGTCGAACGCGGTTTGACAGACAAGTGTTTGAAGTGATGTTCGAACGTCGTGAACGGGGTATTTGGTTGTCGAACTCCTTCGTCGAACGCGGGTCGACAGACAAGTGTTTGAAGTGATGTTTGAACGTGAACGGGGTATTTTGTTGTCGAACAGTTCGTCGAACGCGGTTCAACAGACAAGTGTTTGAGGAGATGTTCGAACGTGTGAACGGGGTAGTTTGTTGTCGAACACCGTCGGAACGCGGTTCGACAGACAAGTGTTTGAAGGGATGTTCGAACGTGTGAACGGGGTATTTGGTTGTCGAACACCTTCGTCGAACGCGGTCTTACAGACAAGTGTTTGAAGGGATGTTCGAACGTGTGAACGGGGTAGTTTGTTTGTCGAACTGTTCGTCGAACGCGGTTCGACAGACAAGTGTTTGAAGTGATGCTCGAACGTGTGAACGGGGTAGTTTGTTTGTCGAACTGTTCGGCGAACGTGGTTCGACAGACAAGTGTTTGAAGTGATGTTCGAACATGTGAACATGGTATTTTGTTGTCGAACTCCTTCGTCGAACGGTTCGAAGAAAAGCCTGTTCTCGCCTGACTTAAGTGGGCGGGGCTTCGTGCATTTGAAGTGCCTGCAACCTCACCTCCTTATGAGCTGAGGATGGTGGTTTTAGGAAGCCTATAGGTCTACCTGCTGAGTCATCAACACCCACCAATGCTGGCCCTCCATAGTCCTTACTTAGGTGAAGAGTCTTGGGCGCTGATCATAAGGATGTATGGTCCGTCTCTATGGCATTGTCACTGTCCCTTGCCTCTGCCATTCATGAGCGGATTTAAACCTTTAAACCTCACTATTCCTGAAAACTACGGGAGTGCCTTGCTAGGAGTCTCATATTTCTACCTGCTGAAGGAGCATTGCCGTCAGTGCACCGCTATCAGTAAACTGTATGCATTACTTGGAGATATTTGCAGTTCTTTCAGCCTCAAGCGGACTCACTTTTTAGCTTTCTAATATAACTCCATTCATGCTTCCTTTCCTCCATCTTGCTGTCCAACCTCTTATCCAGGTTGAAAATTGGTGCAGAATGTCTTTCCAGGCCTTATGCTGAATTCCTAACTCATCTATCTATAACTATTGTCTGGACCTCCCTGGTCCTACACTAGGCGAGAAAGGGTTGTACCGGACGTGTTTCACACACACTCGTACAGTGAAACGGTATTTTCTTTTTATTGTTCATCTCGCTCTACACCTCTCTGTTAACAGAACCGGTTTAAGCTTGCCTGTTTTTGAATTGATCTATTTATGTGACCTTCTCCCACTGAAACTCGCGTATAAAAGCTTGCTGTCTGTTGAAATAAAGTTAGTAGCATTCATCTCGCTACCAGCTCCGTACAGGGCTTAGGCTCTCATCATGTGAATGCAATGAACTCTCATTGCTTGTGGAAGCCTTTAAAAAAAAAACTGCATTGGTATAAAAGAACATTTAACAATCACTATTTTTTCCTATTGGAGTCCTTGGGCTTATAGCATGCTGATTTTCCAACTTAGTTTGTAGCTCAGTTAATAATAATAATAATAATAATAATAATAATAATGCCTTGGTATATGTATGTAATAATAATAATAATAATAATAATAATAATAATAATAATAATAATATGTTCCACAAAAACCCAGTTCTACAAAAGACTAAATGTAGAATATGAGAGACGAAGAAAACATTTGGGTTTTCAAGAATAAGGACTTGACAAGCTCTTACATTCATGTTTTGAGTAAAGTACAGTTGGCTTCATTAATTCCGGTACACTTCACGGGAAGCTAAGGAGATGTCAGTGTTCCGGAATTAACGATGCCAACTGTACCAACAGACGCAGACCCTCCCAGACCCTTCTATCGTAATAAATTCTAACATAGATAATCTCTTAAGCCATGTAAGTTTATGAGGGTACATATGTAAGTTGATGGTGATACAAATAATATGAATTTCAAAATATAAATAGATTTAAATGTATCAAAATCATGTTATAAAACGAAAGAATTGTTTTAACAGTATGAATTTATTTTTTTTTCTTCCATGCTTCTTCAAGGAAAGGATAATGCTGTAAGTATCTAAGTGTAATGAGTTTCGTTTCTATTACTTACACACACACACAACAACACAACAACAACAACAACACATAAATACAGCTGTTACTAGTCCACTGCAAGATAAACCTCAGACATGCCCTTATTCATGTCTGGGGTTTGGCCAGTTTTCATCACCACGCTAGCCAGTATGAATTGGTGATGGTGGGAGATTTTCGTCTGATCGCTTCCAGCAAACTAACCTAGTATGGGTGGCCCTAACTAGAAAAGCCTTCTTGGTCATGGCGATACGCAAACTCTTTTACCACGTTAAGGAATCCTAACTACTCAACTTATGCCAACAATTTTTTTTAATACCGACATTCATAATAAATACAAAAAAAGCAACGGGCTCTCGTTTGCTAGTCCGTGATTCGATTTCGACCTCAACCCATTCCCTGTCCCAGCGGTGAAGGGACAAGGGAAGACATGAATACTTTGCATAGTTATATCTATATTCATTACAAAACGTAACCTAAATTTAAAGACTAGCCAGGAATCAAAATTATCCACATCACACACGGAGAGAGAGAGAGAGAGAGAGAGAGAGAGAGCAGGAGAGAGTTCCTAGAATCTCTGGTCACATTTCATAAAACAGTTTATCTACAAATGAGTTTTTAGTAATAGGAAAAAGGGGGGACCAAAGATATCATTAACTTTACCTTTACATTTGCAGAGAGAGAGAGAGAGAGAGAGAGGAGAGAGAGAGAGAGAGTATGGGTGTGTTCCTAGAATTCACTTGTCACATTTCATAAAACAGTTTATCTAGAAATTAGTTTCTATTAATAGGAATAAAAGGGGACCCAAAGATATCATTAACGTTATTTTAGTTTACATTTGCAGAGAGAGAGAGAGAGAGAGAGGAGAGAGAGAGAGAGGAGTATGGGGTGTGTTCCTAGAATTCACTGGTCACATTTCATAAAACAGTTTATCTACAAATGGGTTTTTAGTAATAGGAAAAAAAGGGGGCACCAAGATATCATTAACTTTTAGTTTACATTTGCAAAGAGAGAGAGAGAGAGAGAGAGAGAGAGAAGAGAGAGAGAGAGTATGTGCGTGTTCCTAGAATTCACTTGTTACATTTCATAAAACAGTTTATCTACAATGGGTTATTAGTAATAGGAAAAAAGGGGGCACCAAGATATCATTAACTTTTAGTTTACATTTGCAGAGAGAGAGAGAGAGAGAGAGAGAGAGAGAGAGAGAGAGAGATTATGTGCGTGTTTCTAGAATTCACTTGTCACACTATTCATAAAACAGTTTATCTAGAAAGGATTTCTAGTAATAAGAAATAAGGGGGACCAAAGATATCATTAACCGTTATTTTAGTTTACATTGCAGAGAGAGAGAGAGAGAGAGAGAGAGAGAGGAATTTCTTTATCTATTTTGCCATTTGACGTACCTGTTGCTAATACCATTGACGAGCCAAATTACTTCCCGTCAAAAGTCGTAAGTCAGTGTGTCCGTCGGGGTTCAAATCTAACAACGTTCGCTGAGAGAGAGAGAGAGAGAGAGAGAGAGAGAGAGAGAGAGAGAGAGAGAGAGAGAGAAATCGGTACTACTTGAAGCTAAGTTTATCGAGTAGCAAAATTGAGACCTCAAGTTTCAACAAACAATTTTTGATTTATAGATTGTTAAAATAACCTTTTTATTGAACTGATTTCATATACATCTATTTTGTTAGTCATTCATTTTACTTTGTCTCATTCTTTGTGGTTTATATTTTATATTTTTCTATTCGAACTGAGCTTCTTTCTCTATAATATAGGTTATAGTAGCTTAGCCAAGGCACCAGCCAGCGGTTGAGATATTACCGCTAGAGTTACTGGGTCCTTTGACTGTCCAGATAGTACAACATTGAATTCCTTTTGAATTACGGCTTATTTTTCTTTTGTCTACACATACACCGAATAGTCTGGCTTATCCTTTACACGATCTCCTCATTCCTCATTCACCTGACACACTAAAATAAGAGAAAAATTCTCCACTTGAGGGTTAACTATTAGAAAGTAGTCATTCAGTGACTACTTTCTGCTTAGTAAGGGTAGAAGAGACTATTTAGTAATGGTAATCACCTATTCTAGAAGTACACTCCAAAAGCAAACAATTGTTCTCTAGTCTTGGGTAGTGCCATAGCCTCTGTACCATGGTCTTCTGTCTTGAGTTAGAGTTCTCTTGGTTGAGGGTACATTCAGGCATTCTATGTTTCTTTATTTCCTTTCCTCACTAGGCTATTTTTCCCCATTGGAACCTTTGGGCTTCTAGCATCCTGAATTTCCAACTATAATTGTAGCTCAACTAATAATAATAATAATAATAATAATAATAATAATAATAATAATAATAATAATATCAAGAAAATCACAGATTTTGACACTTAATCAAACAGCGCGTCTACATTTTCTCATCTCGACTTGGTTTGCTGCAGAAAGAATACATCCCGGTGTATTTAGGAAGAGACAAATATTGATAAACGAATCAAAATGAAAGATGACACGAGGATAGAGACCCAATTGAACTTACGCCCACCAAAAGTAAATATTTAGCTGACAACATGAACTTTATTAAATGAAGTAAACTAAACTTCAGCGAAGAAAAAAGTTAGGACAATTACTCCCAGCAGATTTGACCCTAATGCAGGGAAATTTAATAATACGAGATCTAGACTCTATTTATGCGTTGATGAATCGCACAAATGGGGACTATTCCCTTCCCCAGTTGCTCCGAGAATAATCCTCAAGGTGTCGTAAATTCTCCTTTTACTTCTACACCTCCACGAGTGTCAAAAGAATCCAGATCGTCGTTGATCATATCAAAATGCGAGTGGGAGTCCCCTAGACACGTGGCAATACCCAAACACGTGGAAGTCCCAAGACCCGTGGGCATCATCAGATATGTGGGAGTACCCCAGATACGTGGAGGTCTCCAAGATTATGTGGTAGTCCCCAGATTCGTGGGGGTCCCCCATATACGTGGAAGTCCCCAAGATTAGGTGGGAGTCCCCAGGCACATGGGAATCTCCCAGGTGTGTGGTGGTCTCCCAAATACGTAGCAATCCCCAAAACACATGGTAGTCCTCAGAACCGTGGGAGTCTCTCGTATACGTGGCAGTCTCCAAGACATATGATAGTCCCACTAACACACCACTATCCCCAGAAACGGAGTCTCCCAGATATGTGGCAGTCACCAACATATGTGGTAGTCCCCAAACACACAATCGTCCTAAGAAATGTTCGAGTCTCCCAGATACGTAGCAGTCACCAGGATAATGTGGTAGTCCCCAAAATACACGGTAGTCCTCAGAAATGTTCGAGTCTCCCAGATGCGTGGTAGTCCCCCAGACACGTGGAGTCCCTCAGACCTGTGACAGTGGAGTGCCCTTTTCTCGTTGGTCATCCTTAATAATAAGTCTCATGTAAAGTGAAGGAATGATTAAAAATCTAGGTAAAACGGAAGGAGGGACTTGGTTTTCCAACCTTTTCAAGGTCTTTATATCGTTCCGATTTGCTCTCCCTCAACAATTCTTCATTCTTCATTCTCTCCGCATGTCAGAACCATCTTACAAGAGATCCTTTCCGTTCCCTTTTATATCTATCTATCTATCTATCTATATATATATATATATATATATATATATATATATATATATATATATATATATATATATACACACACACATATATATATATTTTTGGGCTCAAGCCATGGCGTCCTGATGGAAGGTTCCTGTTTGGTAGCTTCCTTGGGTATAAGACTACTAAGATATTCCCAGAGAATTTAACCACAGGTTATCACAGAATTCTAACTTCTGGAGCGAGTATCTCAAAGGTTTCCCTTTAAGACATCGTAATACAACAGGGGACACGCATGTCTGAACGTGCCACATAGCTATCTCCACCCCGAACAGAGTTAATGCTTCGGTGTGTAAGGACTGAGAATAGCTGGGAGCCGTTCCACAGCTAATCTCACTCGTGGCTACTACTGATACTCGAGACGTAAACAAACGGACGCCATTGCTCTAATGACGTCACGCGCGTCTTTATCCTTTGTTTAGTAGCTGCCCTACTTAGACGGATTTTCCCTTGTGTTAACTTTATCGCTTTGCATCTTCGCTATGTCGTTACCTTCAGCCTCGCCTTCTTCTGGAAAGTTGAGTACAAGGTTCCAGTATTGTTTAATTAAGCTCTGGCCGTAAAGTAAATATTATTTTGCGAAATAATTGATGTTTTGTGGCAGAGCTGTGCCTCTACCGGACCCGCCATTTTATGGCGTCGTTGTTGTTTTGCATGTCTTATTTAGTAAGCCACAACAACGCTTCCGGCATTATATACTAATCGAATACATTAGTTTATTTAGTCTTCATAGCTAGGAACTTTTATATCGTGTTTAGACGCTTTTTATCGGTCATCGATTGACCTCATACCAGTCGGCTACTATAGCCCCCAGGCCAGGAGCCTACATACAAGTGTTCATGCATGATTTATTAGTGATCCTAGACTAAGTTATGAAGATAGTGGCATTATTATTTTACAATACTTTTGACTAGTGATGCAAATGTTTTCGCCTTCAGGGACCATATAGGGGATAGGCTAGTCAGTGATTCTTTCTAGCCTAACCTAACCTTAGGACCCCTATATGCTTCCTTCATCCCCTGCCTTGGCATTCCCTCTATTTAGCCTTGATCCCTTTTCTGAGTAAAGGGATTAATTGTCTAATAGAGTATATATATCGCCTCTCAGTCCTCCCTAAAGGAATGACCCCCCCTTAGGATTGCGTCTGAGAGTGAGGTTAGGCTAGCCTACCTCTATGGCCAGGATAGTCTATGACTTTCCTGCGATAGCGATATGTCTTCTTCCTTGCCTAGTTCAGGACTTTTAGCCCTGCTCTAGGTCGGGTTAGGAAGGTTTCTCTGTTCCATGCTGAAACTGTACTCTTGCACCGTTTTAGCCGATCAGCCTGATCTTAGGTTAGGGAGTGTCCTCCCTTCCCTTAGTGGCCGCTCTGGTACAGAAACCCTTCCTGGGAAGACCTCTCTCTTCTCCCTCCCCACCTATCTCTTGTATAGCCTAGCCTATGCTTAGGTTAGTTTATACTCATCTGTCCCCTGTCCTACAAATCCTCCTTAAGGTGGATGAGTAGGGCTACCCGAGCTTCCCTGTGCAGTCCGCTCTGGTACATATACCTTCATAGTGTCCTATAAGGTTAGTTACTAGTGTAGTTCTGCATAGGGGAGTCTCCCCCCCCTCTTGGGTGTTCCCTAGCCCTCCCTTGGGCTACCTGCTCCCGGTCCCTAGTGACCCCTGCTTATGGATGTTAGAGCCTGTCTCTATCATGGGTACACCCTCTCAGGGAGGGGGAGGGATGTCTGGAACCCTGACGGTACTTCCTGCATCCCTTCCCCCCTCCCCCTGTCTCTCTATCTATCCGGGTGCCGGTCTCTTGCCGCCTCTACTGTCGGCAATACCTGCCTCCCTCTTGGTGACTTCCCTACCCTTGCCGCCAGCCCCCCGTGTACCGAGGGACTGCCGGCTGCCGCCGGCTACTACCGGCGGCTCTCCTACTCCTATCTAATCGTCCGCTTGCCGGTCGATCACCGGAGTGCCGGCATATACTGCCGGCAACCCGATACTACCTGTACCATCCTTATCCCAGTCACCAACCTGGCATCCTCCGGCTGCCGGAGCCGCCGCTCCCTGCCGGCGTGCCGCCGTTGTGCCGGCGGCCGCCATCCTGGTATCTAACTGACTTTTGAAAATTGTCTGTTCTAATGCCAGAATCTATGCTGGAGCGAGCTCCGGCAAGCCGGCGGCTTGCTGGATGCCCCAGAGGCGTCAAGAATACTTGCACCCCCTCACTGTAGCTATCATAAGACTAAGATAGCCCTACATAGCAAATAGATAAGCTGCTTTGCTTTAAGATCAGTACCTAGTACTGCTCTATTAGTGATCATGCTGTCTCTTTGCATTCTTCTAATTCCAGCATGCTATGTGCATCTTAGCACGGCTGGTTGCCAGAAGCAGTTACCTTTAATGAGGCCTTCTGGCTCTTAACTGGGAACCGAATGAATTCGATCCCAACCTTGTCCTTGGCTTTCCATGGAGTTCCAATATAATGGGAATCCTAGGAACTATATCCAATGATCTCGGTCATTTGGATTATCCCAGGACCAAGCTTATGGTAACCAGCCGGGCGAGATGCATGGAGCGTGTTCTCCTTTACTGTTTTCATTCTCTATGCATCACACCTTCTTTAAGTTAAAATTAATGATTAATATTAACTTAGTTTAAGAGCCATTCCTATGACTCCCCCATACTCATTTTCTCTTTCTTCCACAGGAGGAGCAGATGAAGTGTGACTTCGCCTTCTGCGCTGTGAAACGCCCGCAGTTTTACGGGCATACGGCTTGCAGGACTCACGCCCCTTGTGCAGACAAGAAAGGGGATTTGAAGTTCTGGAATCCACTGGATTGTACGGTCTGCCAGGCCCACCTAGTTGAGGCCTTCCATAACCCTCCCTCAGCGGAGGTTAGAGACATTTCTCGTGAAAAGCTGCGCAAGTGGGTGCGTGGCTTTCAGAAAAATGCTACCGGACCGTACCTGGCCACCGAAGAACTGAGGTCCCTGTTGTTCCCTAAGGCCTCCCCTGACTCAGTGGTTCCGAAAGAAGCAATCCCCACTGTCCAAATTACGGTGGAACCTGATGTGGTCATGGCTCAGTCCATGCATGAGTGTCGTTTAGATTCCGAGGATGATGAACAGATCTCTGACGTCTCGGAAGACACGGAGAAGACGCTTATGGCTCAAGGAGCCGAAGAGGACGAAGACAAGGTGGAATACACCGAGTCAGAGCTTGGAGCGCCTCCCTCATCCATCCCTCCGCCTACTCCTACACCGACGGATGTGTCCATTCCGTCTACCTCCTCGACCCCGGATCCCTCTTCGTCTACCCAAGAACTGATCCGGCTGATTAGAGCTGTCATGGACGACAGACTGAAGGAGAACCAGGAGTCCATCAGGTCAATGATTGGATCCAGAGAACCGAAGAAGATTTCGGTTAAGGATCTCCCAGCTTGCTCTCATGCCAACCCGTGGAGGTATGCAGAGCATATGGTTATTGCGACCGGCAGGATCTTTGTTAGTGACAAGATTGGCACGGTCCCGTTGGAAGATGTGGAGTTCTTCCCAAGCTTCGAGGCCTACCCGGACTGTTACGTCCGGCTTCGTTCCGAACCTGCCTCGAAGGAGGAGACCGAACCTAAAGAAGAGATAGTGTTCGATCTCGCAAAGGCCCAGGCTATGCTAGCCTCCGCATTTAAGAGCAGGGGCTTTACCTGCTCTAAGCTTCCTGCCTTGAGCAAGAAGCATCCTACATATGTCGCACCTGACACTGCGGTTCTTCCTTTCTTGGAAAAGGCCTTAGCTGCATGCCTTAAAGCGGCGGAAGAAGGAAAACCCTGCCCTGCACTGGAGGAGTGCAGACCCTTCTCCATCGTGACACCCCCTGACACTAGACAATGGAAAGATGTTCAACATACTTTCGTCGTGGGTAGGCTCGATCCTGACGTCGCCGGACGTCAGTTTAATGAGGACCTCCCTAAGCTCAATGATCACCTCCTTCGCCGGGAACAAGACACGAAGGAGAGGCTTGCGGCATCTCTTTCTCATCAAGTCCAACTTGAAGTTATGGCCTGTGACACAAGAGTACCTGATCACTACATGGTACTAGCCAAATCCCACTTACTTACAGTAATGAAGGACTTGTACCATTTTATAAAGGCTCGTAGAGCCTGTCGTGAATTCGTGTTTGTCGGTGCCACCGTGAAACACGAACCCCGGAGGCTGATTTCCTCCAACATCTGGGGAAAGCACCTGTTTCCTTCTGACCTTGTCAAGGAAATAACTGACAGAGCCGCCACGGAGAATAGGAACCTTCTCCACAAGTGGGGCATGTCCAGAAAAAGGAAACCCTCTCAGGACGATGGACCTCAGCCTAAGAGGAAACCTCAGAAGCCAAAACCCCAGCAACGTCAACAACGACGTCAGTTTCCGGGACCCGCTACCTCCCAAGTGGTTGCCCAACCACAGCAGACCTTTCAACTGGTCCCCCAACCGGTGTTGTCACAGTCACCGGTCTTCACCCCTGCCTTTGAGCAGCCATCCACTACCTTTCATGCCAGAGGTAGAGGCTCGTCCAGGGGTGCAAGCAGAGACGCCTCTCGTCGTCCCTCCAGAGGTAGAGGAGGAAAGGGAGCTAGCGGCCGAGGCAACAAGTCCTCGGGACACCAGAAGCAATGAAGTGCTTCCGGTGGGAGGAAGACTCCGCCAATTCCAGGATCGTTGGACCTTCGATCCCTGGGCACACAGCATCATCAAGAACGGTCTAGGCTGGAGTTGGGTGCAACCACCCCCAATCTTCCAGCGGTTCTTTCAACAATCGACCCCCATTCTGGAAGAATATGTTCTAGACCTCTTGAACAAGAAGGTGATAAGGAAGGTAAAGTCCACCAGGTTCCAAGGGAGACTGTTTTGCGTTCCCAAGAAGGACTCAGACAAGCTCAGAGTCATTCTGGACTTATCCCCCCTCAACAAGTTCATAGAGAACAACAAATTCAAGATGCTGACGCTTCAACAAATAAGGACCCTTCTGCCTCAAGGTTCCTACACGGTCTCTATAGACCTGGCGGATGCCTATTGGCACATTCCAATGAACCATCATGCTTCCTCCTACCTAGGATTTCGACTCCAAAGGAAAAGCTACGCCTTCCGGGCCATGCCATTCGGCCTCAATGTGGCCCCTCGGATCTTCACAAAGCTGGCGGATGCCATAGTACAACAGCTCCGCCTAAGAAACGTCCAGGTGATGGCCTACCTCGACGACTGGCTAGTCTGGGCTCCATCGCCCGAAGAGTGTGCAAAGTCTTGCGACGAAGTTACCCAGTACCTAGAACACCTGGGATTCAAGATCAACGAGAAGAAATCTCGCCTCTCTCCAGCTCAGAAGTTTCAGTGGCTGGGAATCCACTGGAATCTTCAGTCACACCGCCTTTCCATCCCCCAGAAGAAAAGGAAGGAAATAGCAGGGTCTGTCAAGCGACTACTGAAATCCAAACGCATTTCAAGACGACAGCAGGAACGAGTTCTAGGCTCTCTACAATTCGCCTCAGTGACAAACCCAGTGCTTCGCGCACAGCTAAAGGATGCCGCGGGAGTCTGGAGACGATCGGCATCCATCGCTCGAAGAGACCTCAAGAGACGGCTTCCAAACAGACTTCGACGCCTCCTAAAGCCGTGGTCGGAAGCAAAGGCCCTGAAAAGGTCCATTCCTCTCCAACACCCTCCTCCATCACTCAACATCCACACGGATGCCTCACTGGAGGGCTGGGGAGGTCACTCCCACCTGAAACAAGCTCAAGGGACCTGGTCTCCACTATTCAAGACGTTCCGCATAAACATCTTGGAGGCCATGGCGGTCCTTCTTACTCTGAAGAAGTTATCCCCGCCGCCCTCGATCCACATCCGTCTAACCCTAGACAACTCGGTGGTAGTTCGTTGTCTCAATCGCCAAGGCTCAAGATCGCCCCAGATAAATCAGGTGCTTCTCCCAATCTTCCGTCTGGCGGAGAAGAAGAAGTGGCACCTGTCTGCAGTTCACCTACAAGGATTCCGCAACGTGACAGCGGATGCTCTATCTCGGACAAACCCGATAGAGTCGGAATGGTCTCTAGACGCAAGATCATTCTCCTTCATCTCTCATCAAGTCCCAGAACTTCAGATAGATCTCTTTGCAACGAGCGACAACAATCAACTTCCTCTGTACGTAGCCCCGTACGAGGACCCCAAAGCAGAAGCGGTGGACGCCATGTCACTGGACTGGAACAGATGGTCCAAGATATACCTGTTCCCTCCCACCAACCTTCTGTTGAAAGTCCTCTCCAAACTGAGAACCTTCAAAGGGACAGCGGCCCTAGTGGCTCCCAAGTGGCCCCGGAGCAACTGGTACCCCCTGGTCCTGGAGCTGCAGCCCAAGCTGATCCCTCTCCCGGGCCCAGTTCTCTCTCAACAAGTACAGAAGTCGACTGTCTTCGCTTCATCATCGAAAATCAAGGACCTTCATCTCATGATTTTCTCTCCCTTGCCGCAAAGAAGAGGTTTGGGATCTCGAAGAAAAGTCTAGACTTCCTAGAGGAATACAAGACCGAATCCACGAGACGGCAATATGAATCATCCTGGAGGAAATGGGTCTCCTTTGTTAAAGCAAAAAATCCGAAAGAAATCACCATTGATTTCTGTATGTCCTTCTTCATTCACCTTCATGGACAAGGATTAGCAGCCAATACGATTTCAACCTGCAAATCGGCTTTGACTAGACCAATTCTATATGCTTTCCAAATTGATCTGTCCAACGACATCTTTAACAAATTACCAAAAGCATGTGCTCGCCTACGCCCAGCACCCCCTCCGAAACCGATCTCCTGGTCACTAGACAAGGTGCTCCATTTCGCCTCCAACTTGGACAACGATTCATGCCCCCTCAAGGATCTGACTCAGAAAGTTATATTTTTATTTGCTCTCGCCTCGGGAGCTCGAGTCAGCGAAATAGTGGCATTATCAAGAGAAGAGGGACACATCCTGTTTGCTGATTCAGGAGAAGTGACCCTCTCCCCTGATCCGACGTTTCTCGCCAAAAATGAATTACCCACCAAAAGATGGGGCCCTTGGAGAATATGCCCCCTGAAGGAGGATGTCTCTCTATGTCCAGTAGAGAGTCTCAAGGTCTATCTTCGCAGAACTTCGAACTTTGGTGGAGGCCAACTCTTCAAAGGAGAAACATCGGGCAGCGACCTGTCACTGAAACAATTAAGAGCGAAAATCACCTACTTCATTCGCAGAGCGGATCCGAACAGTACACCCGCTGGTCATGATCCTAGAAAAGTGGCATCTTCTCTGAACTTCTTTCAGAGCATGGACTTTGAGAGCCTTAAAAACTTTACGGGCTGGAAGTCCTCGCGAGTTTTCTTTAAACATTATGCGAAACAAGTGCACGAAATCAAACATTTTGTGGTAGCCGCAGGTAGTGTTATGAAACCTGCACCTAACTCTGCGTAGAACAGTGAGTTACTTGGGACTCTAACTCTTCGGGTGCCTATGTTGACCCTCGAGTGATTCATAGTGATGTCTAAAAACACTTAGTGCTTTTATAACTGTTCTTATCCCAGGTGAAATGTCATAGTGTCACACAAGTGCCGCATGCCTTGAGCATGATGTGTTGTTTAAAGACTTGCGTTCCTCGAGAACGAGTACCTACTAATCCTGAAATTCCTTTTCAGATTCAAGAGCAAGCCTTTATTTCTATGTACATTATTATTACTGTAAATGAACTTTACTTTTGCTGTAAATTATTTAATTTCTGCATTGTGAAATAAAATTTCTATTTTATTACTTATGCGTCTCTTTCAGCTCCTACTTACTATGAAATACATACTGTCATAGTTTTATTTATTCCTCCTTTCTTATGGTCATGAAGAATTTAAGATGTCTAATCCTAAATTATATTCACCTTGTCTCAGTAAGGTTCCTACACGAATGCTTACTTCTGATAATCAGGAGATGAACTCTATACACAGTGCCCAACCACCACTGGCCTACTTCAGAATGTTCCTATACAAATATCAAACATTCTGCTTCATCTCTAAGTTCTTAAAAGTTCTTCTGTCAAGATGAATAGCCCTTCAATACCACTTTGACGTCGGCATAGCCCATGGGAACTTCCTACCAATGGGGGGCAGGATACTTCGTTCCTATGGTTCTTACCTAAGATTACTTTGCTGTTTTGTCAATGCCTAGGCACTTAACTCTGGGGGAAAATCTACCACGATACATTGATTCTCTGGTACTCTTCCATCAGGACGCCATGGCTTGAGCCCAAAAAACGGATTTTGAGCGAAGCGAAAAATCTATTTTTGGGTGAGATAGCCATGGCGTCCTGATGGACCCTCCCTACTACTTCGTTCAGTTTGTTCCCACCCTACACAATTGTATCATGGTGATGGGCAGCAACTGGCGCCAGGATAAAGACGCGCGTGACGTCATTAGAGCAATGGCGTCCGTTTGTTTACGTCTCGAGTATCAGTAGTAGCCACGAGTGAGATTAGCTGTGGAACGGCTCCCAGCTATTCTCAGTCCTTACACACCGAAGCATTAACTCTGTTCGGGGTGGAGATAGCTATGTGGCACGTTCAGACATGCGTGTCCCCTGTTGTATTACGATGTCTTAAAGGGAAACCTTTGAGATACTCGCTCCAGAAGTTAGAATTCTGTGATAACCTGTGGTTAAATTCTCTGGGAATATCTTAGTAGTCTTATACCCAAGGAAGCTACCAAACAGGAACCTTCCATCAGGACGCCATGGCTATCTCACCCAAAAATAGATTTTTCGCTTCGCTCAAAATCCGTTATATAAATATATATATATATATATATATATATATATATATATATATATATATATATATAAAGTTCATTTCAAGTCCACGATACACATTCCTGTCGAATTCAGGAATCATTTCTTAACCTTGAAATCAACCCATCTCTACTGCTGGCACTGTTTCAACATAGACGCATAGGTTCGAGTCCTTGCCCAGCCAGAAGTATCTATCATAAACAAGAATTTACAGTGGATATATATTTCCAAGGGGGAATCCGATATTAAATGTCATTTATGGTTAATATTTACATTTATTAAAGCAATGCGTGATAATGACACAGTTTTATCTTGCAGAGGACTAGAAACTGTTGTATTCGTTGTTGTTGTATATAAAGTATATACATACATACACATATGTATATATATGTATGCTATTTGTATACATATATACACATGTATATTTATCAAATAGATATACTTCTTCTTTATTTCTTTCTTACTCTTGTTTTCATATAATTTTCATAGTTTATATAGGGAATATTTTAATGTTGCTATCATTCTTAAAATATTTTATTTTTCCTTGTTTCCTTTCCTCATCGGGCTATGTTCAGTGTTGGGACCCCTGGGCTTATAGCATCTAGCTTTTCCAACTAGCGTTGTAGCTTAGCAAGTAATAATAATAATAATAATAATAATAATAATAATAATAATAATAACAACGATAATGATGATGATAATAATAATAATAATAATAATAATAATAATAATATATATATAAATATGGGTATGTATGTGTGTTTGTGGAGAGAGAGAGAGAGAGAGAGAGAGAGAGAGAGAGAGAGAGAGAGAGAGAGAGAGAGAGAGAGAGAGAGACCCTCGCTTCACATGTGCATCTAGCTTTTCCAACTAGGGTTGTAGCTTAGCAAGTAATAATAATAATAATAATAATAATAATAATAATAATAATAATAATAATAACAACAACAACGATAATGATAATAATAATAATAATAATAATAATAATAATAATAATAATATATATATATATATATATATATATATATATATATATATATATATATATATATATATATATATATATATATATATATATATGGGTATGTGGGTATGTATGTGTGTTTATGGAGAGAGAGAGAGAGAGAGAGAGAGAGAGAGAGAGAGAGAGAGAGAGAGAGAGAGACCCTCGCATCACATCTGCATCCCTTATTGCAACAATAAACATCAGGCCGTAAGGTACAGCTAAGTATGGAGGAGGAGGAATTGCTAACGGGACGAAGAGACATTTTTACGAGGACTGTCATGTTCCCGAGTTGATCTCGAAATGGAATTAATTTTCTAATACTTAAAGGAACTCGATTAATGTTAGGTTTTATTTAAATTTATGTCTGTGGAGTGTAATTATTCGGGATGAATCTCGTAGAATTTTTTTTTAGATTTTTCATTTGTCTTGGAATTTTAATGTTTTACTATGAATGTCTATGTACATAAACATAATGATATATATATGTATAAACCAGCAGTTGTAGGTTATATATATATATATATATATATATATATATATATATATTTATATATGATATATATACAGATATATATTATATATACAGATATATATTATATATACGTATATACATATATATATATATATATATACATATACAGTATAAATATATATATATATATATATATATATATATATATGTATATTTCTTGAGTAGATATATATATATATATACATATATATATATAAATATATATAAATAAATATAGTATATATATATTTATATATATATATACATATACAGTATAATATATATATATATATATATATATATATATATATATATATATATATATATATATATATATATATATATATATATATATATATATATATATATATATATATATATATATATATATATATATATATATATATATATATACAAATATATATGCATATATATATATATATAATATATATATATATATACTTCTTGAGTATATATATATATATATATATATATATATATATATATATATATATATACACGCACACATATATAATTTCTTGAGTGGGGATAACTTAACGTGGTGAAAGGATTTGTGCATAGCCAAGAACAGCAAATCTGTAAGAGTCAGGGACACCCATACTAGCTTGGTTTTCAGTGAGCGACCAAATTAAAGTCTCCCACCATCACCAATCAACACTGGTCACCGTTTGGCTAAAATCTGGTCAAACACCAGACATGGATAAGGACATGTCTGAGGCCATTGTCCTGTAGTGTACTAGACACGGCTGCATTTGTTGTTGTTTGAATGTATACATAAATATATGGACATATATTTAATAAAATTTAATAAAATTTATTTAATTAAGTACTTATGGGATGAAGTCGTAAGTCTCCCACCCCCAAGCCTTCCATGGGACTGTGTACAGAGTATCCTGTTTATTTGTTTGGTAGAGCAAATGAAATGAAACTCAAAA
>NC_090745.1:122772844-122777844 GCF_036898095.1 Palaemon carinicauda | reverse complement strand
CGAAATGCACTGTTGAAAAAAAACCGTGATTTTAATAGGAAATCTCCGTAAAAAATAAACTGTTTTCAGCCGTATTTCAGTGAAATACAAGCGACCGTAATTTTGAACCTACTTTGTTATTATCTTTTACGGGTTGGTGACCGTAATATCACTCCTTTACGTCAATATATCCGTTTTTAAAACGGTAAAAATCCTGAAATAAATGTTGCCAGGCATTTACCGTTTTTCTATGAAAATCTTTAACAAAGTGAATAATGAAAAATCATCAGCCTTTACAAATTGTTTGTTACAAGAACCTTTTATCTATTGTGCACAAATCTATCTATTTCTTAATTCCTCCGTTAAAAAAACGATGCTTAGCGTGTTTTAAATCTCAGGTGATAAGACGTCACAGCCAGAGAGTTAAAAGGAGTTACAAGGATTTTGGATGTCTCAGACTTTTTAGTCCATCCGCGGAGACTTCATTTGCTCTAGGGTAGAGCGATTTAGTTTAAACGTTTAGAAAGTTGTCTAACTTATTCTTGAACTCGTTTACAGAGAGAGAGAGAGAGAGAGAGAGAGAGAGAGAGAGAGAGAGAGAGTTACAAGGATTTTGGTTATCTCAAAGACTTTTTAGTCCATCCGGGGAGACTCAATTTATTCATGGGTAGAGCTATTGGCTCTAAACGCTTATAGTTTTCATATTCTTGAACTCGTTTATACCCAGAGAGAGAGAGAGAGAGAGAGAGAGAGAGAGAGAGAGAGATGTCACTAAACTATGAGGTAGATTTTATTTTGTCACATGTGACAGGGCCTCAACGTTATCTTGACTCACGTCCAAGAAGGCCACTTGAGATACCTGACCACGCTGACGAAGGTGGTGGCCAAGGGGAACGAGAATGTGGGGCTTTATAAATAATCAATTAAAGAAATCAAGAGATCAAGTATGTAAGTAACTATGATTACCTTTAGCATATTATTATTATTATTATTATTATTATTAAATGCTAAACTACAACCCTAGTTGGAAAAGCAGGATGCTATAAGCCCAGGGGCCCCAACAGGGAAAATAGCCCAGTGAGGAAAGGAAATAAAGAAAAGTAAAATATTTTAAGTATAGTAACATTAAAAAAAATATTTCCTATAAAAACTATAAAAAAAACTTTAACAAACCAAGAGGAAGGGAAACTAGATAGAAGTGTGCCCGAGTGTACTCTCAAGCACGAGAACTCTAACCCAAGACAGTGGAAGACCATGGTACAGAGGTTATGGCACTGCCCAAGACTAGAGAACAATGGTTTGATTTTGGAGTGCCCTTCTCCTAGAAGAGCTGCTTACCATAGCTGAAGAGTCTCTTCTACGTGTATATGTTTAGTGAAGTACCTTCCCCTTCTTCTTCTTCTTCTTCTTCTTCTTCTTCTTCTTCTTCTTATTATTATTATTATTATTATTATTATTATTATTATTATTTGCTAAGCTACAACCTTAGTTGGAAAAACAGGATATGCTACAACCCCAGAGGCTCCAATAGGGAAAGTAACCCAGTGAGGAAAGGTAACAAGGAAAAATAGAATATTTTATGAACAGTAACGACATTAAAATAAGTATTTCCTAAATAAGCTATAAAAACTTTAACAAAACAAGAGGAAGAGAAATAAGATAGAATAGTGTGCCCTAATGTACCCTCGAGGTTTTGTATGTGTATGTATATATATATATATATATATATATGTGTGTGTGTGTGTGTGTGCGTGTGTTTGTGTATATGGAAGATCTATTTTAATGATGTTACTCTTCATAAAATATTCTATTTGTTGTTGTTTGTTTATTTCCATGTTTCCTTCCCTCACTGAGCTATTTTTCCCTGTTGGAGCTCTTGGGCTTATAGCAGTCCTGCTTTTCCAACTAGGGTTGTAGCTTATGGTAATAATAATAATAATAATAATAATAATAATTAGCCAAACCCTTGACATGAATAATGCCTGAGGCCTTTGTCCCGCAGTGGACTAGAAACCGCTGCATTTGTTGTTGTTGTTGTTGTTGTTACCAAAAGCATCTATAAGAAAATCTCTGTTTACAAGCTATTGTTGATTGAAATTAACAATGGAAACGACGATATTTTAATTTCAATAAAGATGATAATGCCAAAAACAATTATTATTATTATTATTATTATTATTATTATTATTATTATTATTATATAAGCTACAACCCTAGTTAAAAAAGCAGGATGCTATAAGCCCAAAGGCTTCAACATAGACAAATAGACAAATTATTATTAGCTAAGCTACAATTCTAGCTAGAAAAGCAGGATGCTATAAGCCCAAAGGCTCCAACAGGGAAGAATAGAAAAAATATTATTAGCTAAGCTACAACTTTTGTTGGAAAAGCAGGATTGCTATAAGCCCAAAGGCTCCAACAGGGAAAAATACCCCAGTGAGGAAAGGAAATAAGAAAATATAAAAACCACAACGTAAGTAATGAACACTTAAAATACTTTAAGAGCAGTAAGAAGTAATGAATAATTAAAATAAAACAATTTAAGAACAGCAACAACATTAAAACATTCCTTTCATACACAAACTATAAAACGAGAATTATATCAGCAATAAAAATAACATAGATTACAACATCAATTACAATAACATTACAATCCACCTTTCTTAAATTTAGCCAGAGAGAGAGAGAGAGAGAGAGAGAGAGAGAGAGAGAGAGAGAGAGAGAGAGAGAGAGAGAGGCGACCTACCTAACATTCTCCTTGACCTTAATTCATATGAAGTAACAGACTACAACTCAAGGTCTATTATCGGAGTTGGGAGTTATATACTGCCAGATATAACATATGATATATTATCGGAAAACACATCCGCCATGGCATAGAGATCGTGGAATAGAGGGAGGGGAAAAGAGGGAAGGGGAAATGGGACGGGAATTGGGAAGAAGGGGAAATGGGAGGGCGAATGGTGAAAGGGGATGTGAATAGGGGAAGGTCCACGGGGAAGAGCAAAGGTGGAAAAGAAGGGGAAAAGGGTAGGGGAAAAGGGGGAAATGGGAGGGGCAAAGGGGAAAAGGGAGGGGCAAAGGGGTAAAAGGAGGGGGAATGGAAGAGGGAAAAGGGTGGGGCTAAGGGGGAAAGGGGAGGGAAAAGAGAGAGAAAAAGGAGGAGAAATGGGGAAAAGAGGGGAAAAGGGAAAAAGGGGAGGGAAAAGGGAAAAAGGGGAGGGAAAAGGAAAAAGAGGAGGAGAAAAGGATAAATGGAAGGGGAAAAGGGAAGCAGACAGAGAGAAGGGAGGTATTAGGATGGATGGGCAATGTCTATATAGATCTTGATACTTAGGGGGTGGGGGAGACGTGAGGAGGTGTAGGGGAAGGGGGTGAGGAGGGACCCCCCCCCCCCCGCCCCCTTTGGCCTTTCTTGGGTCATGGACAAAATTCCGTCGTTCATCATTCAAATGAGGGGCAAAAGTAGACTACTCAGATAAGGCCAAACACTGATAAAGAGAGAGAGAGAGAGAGAGAGAGAGAGAGAGAGAGAGAGAGAGAATTGAAAATAACTAGGGAAATGGGAAATCAAGAACAAAAAAAAATACTAAATATAATTCGGTACCTCCTTTTCTTTTGGACCCGAATATCACCTGTGGACCGCTCCGTGGACCGCCCAGGACCCCATACATCGTTGGTCCCGGGACAGCCATGGCCCATAAAACTCAACTTACAAGACATTCGTACTTTGCAAGGTGTCAAAAAAAAAAAAAAAAAAAAAAAAGACTAAAAATAATTCGGTACCTCCTTTTCTTTTGGACCCGAATATCACCTGTGGACCACCTTGTGAGCCACCCAGGATCCCATGCATCGGGGTCCCGGGACCGCCATGGCCCATAAAACTCAACTGACAAGACATTCGTACTTTGCAAAAAAAAAAAAAAAAAAAAAAAATTCGGTACCTCCTTTTCTTTTGGACCCGAATATCACCTGTGGACCGTTCCGTGGACCGCCCAGGACAAGGTACACCCGCCTTCCCTTCGCCGCCTAAACAATAGGCGGGCCAGGAGACAAAATGGCATGACAGGTGTATATAGACGTAATAGCAAAGGATTGTTTTCCCATGTCAATCTTATTTATTGACTTGCACCAAAGGCGGTGCTTCTGTTAACCGACTGTTTCCTTATTTCCTTTCCTCACTGGGCTATTTTCTCCCTCTTGGGGCCCCTGGGATTATAGCACCTTGCTTATATCTTAATACAGTTAAGCATTAGTTTTTAGAGAATTAATCGTTAATTAGAATCTTTATAAAAATAGAATCTTTATAAAATAGAATCTTTATAAAATATAATCTTTATAAAAATAGAATCTTTATAAAATGGAATCTTTATAAAATAGAATCTTTATAAAATAGAATCTTTATAAAGTTTACGAAAAGTATATATAAAAATCCTAATATCTTAATACAGTCAAATATTAATTTTTAGAGAATTATTCATATTTATAATCTTTATGATATAATTTAGAATCTTTATAAAGTTTACGAAAAGTATATATAAAAATCCTAATATCTTAATACAGTCGAATATTAATTTTTAGAGAATTATTCATACTTATAATCTTTATAATACAATTTATGAGATGCATAGATTTTTTAATTCTCATAATAAAGTTTCGAAAAGTATAAATAAAAATCATAATATCTTAATACAGTTAAACGTTAGTTTTTAGAGAATTAAACATACTTATAATTTTTATAACATAGTTAAATAGAGATGCACAGGGACGTTTTCAATGGGCTAACATAATCCTGAGAGATATATTAAGACTATAATGTTAAAAAGTTCCCGTAAAAAAAAAAAAAAGACTATAGTGTTAAAAAGTTGCCGTAAAAAAAAAAATAATAATAATAATGGTGAAAATCCTGGAATAAATGTTGCCAGGCATTTACCGTTCTAAAAACGGATATATTAACATTAAGGAGTGATATTACGGTCACCAACTCGTAAAAAATTATAACAAAGTAGATTGATTGATTG
>NC_090745.1:122760344-122767844 GCF_036898095.1 Palaemon carinicauda | reverse complement strand
AATTTCAACGGGACTCGAACCCCAGTCTGGGAGATTCTCAGACGGGGACGCTTCCAATAGGCCACCACAAAACTAGGACTATTGATAATCGAGTTCCAGCGGGACTCAAACCCTAGTCTGAGAGATCGCCACGCAGGGACGCTTCCAATAGGCCACCACAAAACTAGGACTATTGATAATCGAGTTCCAGCGGGACTCGAACCCTAGTCTGAGAGATCGCCAGGCAGGGACGCTTCCAATAGGCCACCACAAAACTAGGAGACACTACAAAGAACTATTGATAATCGAATTTCAACGGGACTCGAACCCCAGTCTGGGAGATTCTCAGACGGGGACGCTTCCAATAGGCCACCACAAAACTAGGACTATTGAAAATCGAGTTCCAGCGGGACTCGAACCCTAGTCTGAGAGATCGCCAGGCAGGGACGCTTCCAATAGGCCACCACAAAACTAGGACTATTGATAATCGAGTTCCAGCGGGACTCGAACCCTAGTCTGAGAGATCGCCTGGCAGGGACGCTTCCAATAGGCCACCACAAAACTAGGACTATTGATAATCGAGTTCCAGCGGGACTCGAACCCTAGTCTGAGAGATCGCCAGGCAGGGACGCTTCCAATAGGCCACCACAAAACTAGGACACACTACAAAGAACTATTGATAATCGAATTTCAACGGGACTCGAACCCCAGTCTGGGAGATTCTCAGACGGGGACGCTTCCAATAGGCCACCACAAAACTAGGACTATTGATAATCGAGTTCCAGCGGGACTCAAACCCTAGTCTGAGAGATCGCCACGCAGGGACGCTTCCAATAGGCCACCACAAAACTAGGACTATTGATAATCGAGTTCCAGCGGGACTCGAACCCTAGTCTGAGAGATCGCCAGGCAGGGACGCTTCCAATAGGCCACCACAAAACTAGGAGACACTACAAAGAACTATTGATAATCGAATTTCAACGGGACTCGAACCCCAGTCTGGGAGATTCTCAGACGGGGACGCTTCCAATAGGCCACCACAAAACTAGGAGACACTACAAAGAACTATTGATAATCAAATTTCAACGGGACTCGAACCCCAGTCTGGGAGATTCTCAGACGGGGACGCTTCCAATAGGCCACCACAACCCAAAAATGGGTAACGGGAACAAGGGACAAAGACCACAGACGCCCAAAATGACGTAAGCGAAAGACTTGGTCTTGAAAATTTCGTAAACAAGGAAGAAGAAAAATAAATCGAGGGAGGCCCATATAGCAATAACCCCAATGCCACACGTATACAAATATATACACTTGTATGTATTAAGTAGCAGTTTTTTTTTCTTTTTTAGGAAAAATGTAGTGTGTGAAGAGGAAGTAGCATTGCAGTACCTTGCTGCAAAAGGAATAATTATAATAATAATAAAAAAAAGTAATGAAGTTCGGAACGAGAAAATTATAAGATAGCCGCACAATGAAAATTTAGTCATGATTATCATATATATATATATATATATATATAAATATATATAAATATATATATATATAATACTGATCTAATTAAACCCATTACAGGGTCAACTTATTCCATTTGTTTCTATTCATTGCATCTCTCTCTCTCTCTCTCTCTCTCTCTCTCTCTATGTATGTATGTATGTATGTATGTGTATATTATATATATATATATATATATATGTAAATACATATATATACATATATATATATATATATATATATACACATACGCGTGTGTGTGTTAAATATGCTCTGACATCCGAGCTGGTTCCCATCTCCGAAACATAATCTCAAAAACACACACTAAACACCACCATTCATTACTGCTCGATCACATTCAATTAAGATAAGCAAAGATATATTCACACATAAGTGAAATTATACTAAGTCACTTACATCTGATAAGGTCTCTTCGAATTATGAACACCAGAAATCCTCTTTGCAAAATTGAAGAGGAAAATATCGAGCCAGCCTTCGCAGTGACGTCAGAGAGAGAGAGAGAGAGAGAGAGAGAGAGAGAGAGAGCAAGCAAAATTCGCAGGGACGAACAGGCGATAATTAACAACACGGAAAATGCTTGTCAACCTACCACCCCGGTTACCAGGTTGGCATTTTTTCAGGCTATAAAACCTGAAATTTGGCTTTATTCAGGCTATAAAACCTGAAATTTGACCTTTTCAGGCTATAAAACCTGAAATTTGGCCTTTTCAGGCCCTGAAATTTGGCCTTTTTGAAAATGGTTGGTATTTTTCCCAGGCCGAATAACCTGAAAGTTGGCCTTTTTGAAACAGGTTGACCTTTTTTCACGCTATAAAACCTACCACCCCGGTTACCAGGTTGGCATATTTTTCAGGCTATAAAACCTGAAATTTGGCCTTTTTGAAAGTGGTTGGTTTTTTTTCCCAGGCCGAATAACCTGAAAGTAAGCCTTTTTGAAACTGGATGGCCTTTTTTTCAGGCCAAGAAACCTCAAATTTGGGTTTTGTTGAAACTGGTGGGCCTTTTATCAGACACAAAAAATTAAACAAACTCAATATCTGGCATTTTTTAAATTAATTGGCCTTTAGCAATATCATGAAAAAAGATGCGCCTTAAATACTATATTTTTGGCCTTTTTCTAAAAATGCTTTGGCCTTTTCTAGGGTTAAAAACTCAAATTCGGCCTTTCAGGAACTGGTTAGCCTTTTTCAGGCCAAAAAACCTCAAATTTGGCCTTTTTCAAAATTGGTTGGCTTTTAGCAATATCATGAAAAAAGGTGGACTTTAAATACTATATTTCTGGCCTTTTCCTAAAAATGGTTTGGCCTTTTTAGGCTAAAAATCTCAAATTCGACCTTTTAGAAACTGGTTAGCCTTTTTTCAGACAAAAAAACCCTTATATTTGGCCTTTTTAAAATTGGTTGGCCTTTAGTAATATCATGAAAAAAGGTGGGCCTTAAATACTATATTTCTGGCCTTTTCCTAAAAGTGGTTTGGCCTTTTTTAGGCTAAAAATCTCAAATTCGACCTATTAAGAACTGGTTGGCCTTTTTCAGGCCAAAAATACAACCCTCAAAATTTGGCCTTTTTAAAAACTTGTTTGGTCTTTAATAAGAAAAAAGGTGGGCCTTAAATACCATAGTCTTGGTTTTTTTCTAATAATGGGGAAAAAACCTTATATTTGGCCTTTTTTAAATTGGTTGGCTTTTAGTATTATGAAAAAGAGTTGGTCTTAAATACTATACTTTTGGCCTTTTTCCTAATAATAGGAAAAAACCTTATATTTGGCCTTTTTTTAAATTGGTTGGCCTTTAATATGAAAAAAAGGTGGGCATTAAATACTATACTTTTGGCCTTTTTCCTAATAATAGGTTGGCCTTTTAAAGCCACGGTTTATAGGTTGGCCTTTTCTCATTTAGAAAACCTGGCAACACTGCTGGTTAACCCGCCCCCCTCCTCCTAACTACTCCATCACTCCTACCCCCCCCCCCCCCCAACATATATGTCTCATATGTCTCGCCTTTCAGAAGACGCCAACGCAAATTCTAAGTTTATGCAACCCGTAATATTTCGTCTCATGACTTTTTACATTTTTCATTTTCTATTGCGTAATATCGGTGATTCATTCATTAAGAAAAAGTTTCGTCATCCATTTCTGGTCTCTCTCTCTCTCTCTCTCTCTCTCTCTCTCATTGGGTTGGTTAGTCTCTTCCCTTTTCATAATAATAATACAGAAGTCTCTCTCTCTCTCTCTCTCTCTCTCTCTTATTGGGCTGGTTAGTCTCTTCCCTTTTAATAATAATAATACAAAAGTCTCTCTTTCTCTCTCTCTCTCTCTCTCTCTCTTACTTGTCTGGTTAGTCTCTTCCCTTTTCTTAATAATATTACAGAAGTCTCTCTCTCTCTCTCTCTCTCTCTCTCTCTCTCATTGGGCTGGTTAGTCTCTTTTCTTTTAATAATAATAATACAAAAGTCTCGCTTTCTCTCTCTATCTTACTGGTCTGGTAAGTCTCTTCCGTTTTCATAATAATAATACAAAAGTCTCTCTCTCTCTCTCTCTCTCTCTCTCTCTCTCTCTCATTGGGCTGGTTAGTCTCTTCCCTTTTAATAATAATAATACAAAAGTCTCTCTCTCTCTCTCTCTCTCTTTCTTGTCTGGTTAGTCTCTTCCCTTTTAATAATAATAATACAAAAGTCTCTCTCTCTCTCTCTCTCTCTCTCTCTCTCTCTCCCTAGCATGTCATATCTTCACATGTATTGGCTTTTAATTTCCATTTATATCTCCATATCTCTCTCTTAACCTATCATATCATATCTTCACATACATCAACTTCTATCTATATATCTTTAATTTCTCTCTCTCTCTCTCTCTCTCTCTCTCTCTCTCTCTCTCTCTTTTGACTTGTGTGTGTGTGTGTGTGTGTGTGTGTAGACACTTTGCGCCAGCTAACAAGTCCATGAAACACGTAGATTTAAAGATAAAATTCCTTTCATTACAAAGTGGTAAGGCAGAAAATATTACGACATGAATTCGTACTTAAAGCTTCTCCGGAATACATTTTTAAAGATTTAAATGCCGCTCATGAATGGCAGAGGCAAGGGACAGTGACAATGCCTTACAAACTGACCTTATATACATAAGATCAGCGACCAAGTCCCCTCTTCTCCCAGGTTAGGACCAGGGAGGGCCAGGCAATGGATGATGATGTCTCAGTAAGCAGATCAATAGGCTACCCCAAAGCCCCCATCCTTAGCTCATAAGGAGGGCGAGGTCCCACCCAAGCTAGGACCATGGACGGCCAGGCAATGGCTGCTAATGATCTAGCAGATAGATCTTTAAGCCATCCCGAAGCCCCCATCCATAGCTCACAAGGATGGTGAGGTTGCAGACACTACAAGAAACTAACGAGCTTGAGCGGGATTCGAACCCCTGCCCAGCGATCGCCAGGCAGGGACGTTTCAAATAGGCCACTACAACTCTTTTTACATCATTTCATTTAGCTTGATCCTTTATCAATGTACATCTATTGCTTGAAATTTCATTTCATTCGATACAGTATATCCAAGGGTACAGGAGTTAATATAAAATATAAATAAGGTAATATAAAATATAAATGAAAGAGAAAATTGAATTTTTGTATTCTATTTCATAATATTTATAGGTTTTTTTGTAAAGAAATATTCAAGTGGATAACTTGAAAAAAAAGTCCTACAAATCTTCAAGGAGAGGGACTTGAAGAAGAGGAGGAGGACCATCTTGAGGAAGCTGGTCACCCTTAATGGCGGAAAGCTGTGGATCCCAGAGGTCCTCCAGGAATACATTAACATCTCCAGCTACGTCCCTACGCCAGCACAGGATATGTATAACTATCGTCAACATTTGACAAAATTTCTGTATCTAGTATACGTTAAATATTTATAGTTTTTAGTAAAGAAATATTCAAGGGGTAACTAAAAAGAAAAAATTATAACTATTGCCAACATTTTACAAACTTCTGTATCAAATTTGGGTTCAATATTTATAGCTTTTTGTAAGGAAATATACAAAGGGGTAACTTAAAAAAAAAAAAAAAAAAATATATATATATATATATATATATATATATATAACTATTGCCAACATTTTACAAACTTCTGTATCAAATATGCGTTCAATATTTATAGCTTTTTGTAAGGATATATACACGGGGGTAACTTGAAAAGAAAAAAAAAAAAAATATATATATATATATATATATATATATAACTATTGCCAACATTTTACAAACTTCTGTATCCAGTACTCGTTATCGAAATGGCAAATGCACAGTATTATGCTACAGAAACTGGATAAACATAGAATTAATAACAAACAACTATATAACTGTCTATGACATAAGTCTCTCTTTATAGTTTATATATGAAAGATCTGTTTTAATGTTGTTACTGTTCTTAAAATATCTTATTATTTTGATGTTGTTACTGTTCTTCAAATACTTTATTTTAATTTTTTATTTCTTTTCATAAAATTTATTTCCTTATTTACTTTCCTCGATGGGCTATTTTTCCCTGTTGAAGTCCTTGGACTTATGGCATCTTGCTTTTCCAACTAGGGTTGTAGCTTGGCTAATAATAATAATAATAATAATAATAATAATAATAATAATAATAATAATAATAATACCTATAATATCAATAATACTAATAAAAATAATAATACTAATAAAAATAATAATACTAATAAAAATAATAATAATAATAATAATAATAATAATAATAATAAAATAATAATGTAAACAACAACAACAATAATAATAATAATAAAATAATAATAATAATAATAATAATAATAATAATAATAATAATAAAAATAATAATAATAGCAATAATAATAATGATAATAATAATAATAATAATATCAATAATAATAATAATAATAATATCAATAATAACAATAATAATAATAATAACAATAATAGTAATAATAATAAAAGCGTCTTCTACCAGCAGAGCCAGTAGCTTCCCCATTGAATTATATCCCCAAAGGAAGACGCCGACTTCTTCAAACAAATCATCGAGACAGTAAATAAATCTTCGCCATGATTTTAGGGAAACTCGGAACATCGTCGGATTTATCGTGCACAAAGTACGAATTCTTTACACGCGCGCACGAACGCACACACATACACACACATATATATATACAGTATATATATATATATATATATATATATGTATATATATATATATATATATATACATTTATATGTATATCTATCTATCTATCTATCTATCTATATATATATATATATATATATACATTTATATGTATATATATACATATATATACATACATATATATATATATATATATATACATTTATATATCTATCTATTTACCTATCTACTGTATATATACATATACATATATATATACATATATATATATATATATATATATATATATATACGGTTTAAATATATATCGTTCCTGTCAGGCTGAGCAACACTGACAGATATATGACTTCACTTTTTCCCTGTCCCTATGGTAAGGGAAGAGGGATTAATCATACCATGGAAGGAGGGGAGGGAGTAATCATGTGCTAGTGACAGGGTGTACCCCGAAAATTACACTCGAAAACTACAATCTCCCACAAATTGCCGAAACTGCCATGTTGTAGTTAGGAACGGGGGAGGGGATGGGAAGGGTTGAATCTGTATATATATATATATATATATATATATATATATGTGTGTGTGTGTGTGTGTGTGTGTGTGTGTGGAAAAAGAGAAAGTAAACAGGTATACAAAATAAGATAAAAAATAATCAAGAAAGTGAAATATGAGAAGGCTAGTAATATATTAATTTACTTTTTATTCACAGTAAGAAATTGGATATGCATCAATTTATTACGAAAATGGGATATTTCAGCATAAGAAATATTTTGCCATTAAAATGAAAAATTAATTACCACAATATATTAAAATTGGAATAACAAAATAAAATCTACCGATAGCCATTAAACTTAAGAAACCGGAAAAGCTTAG
>NC_090745.1:122747844-122755344 GCF_036898095.1 Palaemon carinicauda | reverse complement strand
TTTAAGCTTTATCTAAAAAGGGATGACTTCAGGGTAGAATACGTTCACGGCACACCAGAGTTCCACCTGTTCCACCTGTTGAATCGAGGATTTAACACCTGTTCAAAAGTGATATATCTTTAAGGCCATTTCATAAACGTCTCGTACTCAAGATTTCCCATTAGCTTTTGTGAATCTTGAAGGCATATAGATTTCAGTATGAAGGCTGAATGTACGAACAACTGATGTGGCACTATTCAGGCTTTGTTGCTGATGATTCAGTTCTCAATATTTCTTCTCCGCTCGTATTGCTGTCTCTGCTTTCCTTGTCTCGTGACTTCTCATGATTATTTGAATGGAGCTCCGGTAATTTAGTCGAATTTTAAAAATATTTTCGCAAATGGATGGCATAGGCCCTCTCATTTCAGTTTTTAATTTGGGTGTCCTTATTACAAAAAAAAAAAAAAAGTTAAACTTTCTAATCAGTGTTGTTAAAATGCAGCCACTACATTGCACTAATTAATGATCAATTGCAGATTTATTTGTGCGATTATGTGTATTAACCTAATTAACACATTTAGATTAGTAAAAATTTTCCATTGTAAATACAGTATATGTAAAATAAAAATTTATTTATGTAAATATACTATGATCTGTATATGCTATACATTGTAAGATTGTAAATGTGTATTTCATAATAAAAGATAAAAAAAGAAAAATAACAGCAACAATAATCGATCGTGCAGGAAGACCTTGATCAAGAAATGATGCAATAGAGCATCAAAATACCAAACAGTTTCAATATTCCATCATATGTGTCACCTCCGTTTTTCATAGCTCAGAAAGTCATCTAGCTTCGCGTGCTTTGAAGGTTCACCTGAACCCCACAAACTCCTCTGAAGCTCTTTGAACCTTAAAGAAAAAAAGGAGAATGTTTATGTTCAAACACTTCGGATATTCAGGTTATGAGATCACAGACAGCCCCTCACCCCATGTCACCCGGGCGGTATTCGTCACCAAATAGTTGCTGAATTCATGAGGAACTTTTCTTGTATCTCTGACCAATCAGGGCCGTTAAAGGAACTCGAGCCTTATATAAAGTTAATTTCACGCCAAAGTGTAAGAAGATTGAAGAGATAAATATTCACACAACCTCACCAAAACAAGTATCTCTGATGCCATAATATTGGACCACAATTTATGTCACCACTGACTGAGTGCCTCTTTTAAGCGCTTCTCCTTTGAGTGCCTCTTTTGAGCGCCTCTCTTTTGAGGGAGACTTTAAAGACCCTCTTTAAAGCACCTCTCTTTTGAGTGCCCCTCTTTTGAGCGCTTCTCTTTTGAGCGCCTCTTTTGAGCACCTCTCTTTTGAGACTTTTAAGAGCCTCTTTTGAGCACCTTTCTTTTGAGCGCATCTCTTTTCAGCGGCTCTTTTGAGCGCCTTTTTTGAGCACCTCTCTTTTGAGACTTTTCAGCGCCTCTTTTGAGCGCCTCTCTTTTGAGCACCTCTCTTCTGAACTACTCTCTTTTGAGTACCTCTTTCGAGCGTCTCTTTGGAGCGCCTCTCTTGAGCGCCTCTTTTGAGCACCTCTCTTTTGAGCGCATCTCTTTTCAGCGCCTCTTTTGAGCGCCTCTCTTTTGAGCACCTCTCTTCTGAACTACTCTCTTTTGAGTACCTCTTTCGAGCGTCTCTTTGGAGCGCCTCTCTTGAGCGCCTCTTTTGAGCACCTCTTTTCTGATCGCCTCTCTTTTGCCTGCCTCTTTTGTGCGCCTCTCTTTACAACGCCCCTTTTGAGCACCTCTCTTTTCAGCGCCTCTCATTCTAACGCCTCTTTTGAGCACCTCTTTTTTTTCTGTGCGCCTCTTTTGAACGTCTTTTTTTTTGAGCGCCTCTCTTTTCAGCGCCTCCCTTTTCAGCACCTCTTTTCAGCGCCTCTTTTCAGCACCCCTTTTGAGCACCTCTCTTTTGAGCACCTCTTTTGAGCACCTGTTTTTTGTGCGCCTCTTTATTGAACGCCTCTTTTTTTAGCGCCTCTCTTTTCAGCACCTCTTTTTAGTGCCTCTTTTCAGCGCCCCTTTTGAGCACCTCTCTTTTGAACGCCTCTTTTGAGCACCTCATTTTTGTGTGTGCCTCTTTTGAACGCCTCTCTTTTCAGCGCCTCTCTTTTCAGCACCTCTTTTTACCGCCTCTTTTCAGCGCCCCTTTTGACGCCGCTGCTTGCACCTTTCCCCAGGTTAGTTGCCTTTCGCTTGACAGCTGTTACTAATACCCCTCTGATAGCCAGATTAAAGCGGGTAATGTGAGTTTACGTCAATCATCTCGCTCGTTTCCATTTGGGGGAACAGCGGCAGAAACCATTTATAGCGCTGTTCTCTTCACGCCAGGCGCCGACAACAGTATAAGCTTCCAAGACACTGAAGTCATAGACTGAGGAGGTGTCAGCTGTCAAGTGTCAAACACACAGGTGATTCAGATGTGATAAACAAAGGTACACTGAGGCAAAGGAAAAGAAACTGGTCGAATGTATGCATGAAATTAAGTGTGATTACTGGCTTATATGATCTTTAAGATGTTAAAAAAGTCATTAGACTCCGGTATTTCATCGCCTTGTTCAATAACTCCCCCCCTATCCCCCCGCCCGCTCTCTCTCTCTCTCTCTCTCTCTCTCTCTCTCTCTGCTCACATACACAGGCACTGCTCGCTTAAATTATTTTCGATTAAAATTGGTTGTTTATGAAAAGAACCAGGGTATGACTACTCTCTCCCACTATATCCTGGAACGAAGAGAGCTCAACGTAACCGGAGAAGTATATATATATATATATATATATACACAGTAGGCTATACACACACACACTACGTATAGTCAGACATTGCACAGTATCATATTTAGGCGATGACCTACAAAACAGCAAACAAACAAACGCAAGCACATACCATGCACAACAATACTCGCTTCAATTCTTCTTCAGACGATCGAAACATATAAAAAACCCATCAAATTGGGCAACTAACTCATCCCACTGCATTCCACCTGACACACGAGTCGTCCCTCGTTCATTTCAATGTCGTTTTATAGTTCCCGATATCATTTGCAGCAGTTACAGTCTATACTCTTGACTTTAGCAAGGCATAAAACGACATGGGCCCTGACTTTGAGGGGTCCTTTTACGAGTTTGCATCCATAATAAAATAACAATCGTGAAACTGCCGTTGCCAAATGTTAAATAACTTACAAGGTTCACAATTTATAAGAAATCTCGTATATTTGTAAATTTTCTATCCTGGTATACGCAATCCGTCAAAAATGAGGATTAATATCTGGATAGATATGCACACATACGCAGAGGCAACCCCGTTCATCGGGGTATGAGTACTTCCTCTTGCCCCTACTGAAGGGAGAGGGAGAGACCGTGTAGTAATACGTCTGGCAATGCTACTGAGCGTGACCAGAATAAATAAATATATATAATGCTATTTTCCCAGTTGAGGCCACTGGGCTTATAGCATCCTGCTTTCCCAACTAGGGTTATAGCTTAGCAAGTAATAATAATAATAACAATATATATATATATATATATATCCTTCTTTGAGTAGGGATACCTTCCCATGGTGGAAAGGTTTGTATATCATTAGGCTCAGCAAAGCTGTAATAGTTTAGGATACCCATACTAGGTTAGTTTGCTGTTAGCTATCAGACAAAAGTCTCCCCCCATCACCAATCCACACTGACCAGCGTGGTGAAGAAAACTGGCTAAACCCTAGACATAAGTATAAATATGTCTGAGGCCTTTTTCCATGCATTTTTGTTGTTATTATATATACATATATTCATATAAGCCATATATCATACTTCTAATATCTTGATTCTCTCTACCACGGGATATATATTTTTGGCTAAGTCATTGGAACCTCAGTTTCTTGGGCCTGGGTTCGAATCCCCGCCGACCAGAAGCTATTATCTTTGAGTTGATTCCCCCTTTAGTCTCTGATCCCAAGGTAGAGAGAGAATCCACATATTAGAAGTATAATATATGGCTTATACATGAAAAACTCGTCTGTGCAAAAATGTATCATATATGTATATATATATTCATGTTTTAATGAAGGAAATCCGTTTTCTTTATAAATCCGATCCACGACTTTGGTGTGGGAGGAAATACCGTGTGCTCACATAACCGTGAAACCGTGAAAGCCCTTCGCGAAATGTTGTGCTACGTGGAGCCAGGCAGTGGAAGTTCGGTCCGTGCCAAGAAAAAGTACCCCCTTAATTTACCTTTTTTTTTCTTTTTTTTTTTTTACATTTTCCACTCTTGAGAAAATGTAACGATTCTTTCATTAGAATAATTAGTTCATTTTTGTTTAATAATCTCTCACTGTATACCAATTAAGATATATATATATATATATATATATACATATATATATACATATGTATATACATGTATACACACACACATATATATATATATATATATAGATATATATGCATACATATATATATATATATACACACACATATATATATACACACACACATATATATATATACACACATTATATACATGTATACACACACACATATATATATCCACATATATACATACATATATATACACACATATACAGTGTATATATACATATATATGTGTATATATATATATAATATATATAAATATACTGTATATATATATATATATATATATACACACACAACACACACACCCTGATATTTTTTCACAATGGACAACGGAGTTTGATACCTTCGATAACACTGCAAGAGTTACTTCTTAAAATACTAATATTGATATTTTATTAATTTTACTTATCATTACATGATGTTTATGGTCGAACCCATAACAAAATAACAATCGATCTTTTCCCACGATCTTCAACAAACTCGTTCACTTCCCTCGCCTACCCAAATCGCCTAGCCCTTTTACCCCCACCATAAGGTTAAATTTCGAGCACATTTTGCTATATATATATATTTTTTTAATTTCTCTAACAGGCTTAATTTTGGTCCTAGAGAGGTCAGGTTGGTCTCATTCTTTTGGAAAATGCCTGAGGTTTCTCATGAAATTATCAAAAATATGTAAAAACATGTAATTAACAGTGTTTTGCAAGAACGTACCAGTACGTCCTTTGGGGGTGAAAGCTGAAGATCTGCCGTACGTAAGAAATTCATTCTGAAATATGCTTTGAAGTTTCATGTCTCATTAACCAGCTGAGTGAAATAAGGTATTAAAGAAAGACTCCTTCATCATTCCTCTGTCCTGTGTTATAGTCAATTCTTTTTAGTGAGGCAGATTTGCAGAGACTCGCAAGGGTGCCCTTTTAGCTCGGAAAAGTTTCCTGATCGCTGATTGGTTGAACAAGATGATTCTAACCAATCAGATAGCAGGAAAGTTTTCCGAGCTAAAAGAACACCGCTGCAAGTCGGTGCAAATGCGCCTCATTAAAAAAAATAGAGTATAGGAACTCTTCGAGATATAATGTTATAAGCCCAGGGGATCCAACAGGGAAAATAGCCCAGTGAGGAAAGGAAAAAGGGAAAATCAATTATTTTATAAACAGTAACGTTAAAATAAATATCTCCTATTTACACTAGAAAAATTTTAATAAAAGAAGAGGAAGAGAAATAAGCTAGAATAGTGTGCCCGAGTGTATCCTCAAGCAAGAAAACCCTAACCCAAGACAGTGGAAAACCATGGTACAGAGGCTATGGCACTACCAAAGACTAAAAAACAATGGTTTGATTTTGGAGTGTCCTTCTCCTAGAAGAGCTTCTTAGCATATATAAAGAATCTCTTCTATCCTTAACAAGAGAAATAAGATAGATTAGTGCACCCGAGTGTACCCTCAAGCAAGAGAACGCTACTCCAAGACAGTGGAAGACGATGGTGCAGAGGCTATGGCACTACCCAAGACTAGAGAACAATGGCTTGATTTTGGAGTGTCCTAGAAGAGCTGCTTACCATAACATGATATGTATTATCTTCCAGGTGTCAGTGATAAGGCAGAGATAAATACATTGCTATAAAATCAATATAAAGCTGTTTTTTTATCCAAATGTCAGATGCGTGTAAGAAGAAATCATTTTTGTTTACGCTTAAACAAGATCCCTGACATTTTCTTATCAAATTTACAACTAAAACGTCAAAAATTATGTTGAAGTTGCCAAAGAGCATTTCATATTATGAAGCATTCTCATTTCCTTTGTTAATTTTATCTTGAATTAGGGTTGTGGTGGCTTATTGGAAACGTTCCTTTTCTGCCTTGCGATCCACTGGACTAGGGTTCGAGCCCCACTCATCCTCTATGGTTTCTTGTGATCTCTACAACCTTCCCAACATTGTGAGCTACGGATGGTGGATTTGGGGGAGACTATAAGTCAACTTGCTGAGTCATTAGTAGCTATTACCTGGTCCTCCCTGGTCCAAGCTTGGGTGGAGAGGGGGCTTGGGCGCTGATCATGTGGATATATGGTCAGTCTCTAGGCCCTAGAGTCTAGAACATTGTCCTAAAGGGTAATGTCCCTGTCCCTTGCTTTGCCATTCATGAGCAGTCTTTAAACCTTTAAAATACAGCGAAAGCTTGGACACTGATCATATATGGTCAGAGTCTAGTCTAAGGACATTGTCATGCTAGGGTAATGTCCCTGTCCCTTGCTTTGCCATTCATGAGCGGCCTTTAAACCTTTAAAACAGCGAATAATGAGTCACGTATATATATATTGGTATTTAAAACAACACGCATGTTTTAGCAATAGTAAAATTAATAACATTCTAACTTCAAAAGTTCAAACTTGCAGCAAATGTTTTTATGTTGAACAGGCTGATATAAGTCTTTTTATAGTTATATAAAAGATTTGTTTTAATGTTGTTACTGTTATTAAAATATTTGATTTTAATTGTTCATTACTTGTCATATAGTTTATTTATTTCCTTATTTCTTTTCCTCACCGGCTATTTTTCCCTGTTGGAGCCTTTGGTTTTATAGCATCCTTCTTTTCCAACTAGGGTTGTAGCTTAGCTAATAATAATAATAATAATAATAATAATAATAATAATAATAATAATAATAATAATAACTTTTCTTACAGTTTATTTCTTTCCTTATTTCCTTTTCTCACAGGGCCATTTTTCTCTATTGGAGCCCTTGTGCTTATAACATCCTGCTTTTTATAATAATAATAATAATAATAATAATAATAATAATATTAATAATAATAATAAAAATGATGATAATAATAATAATAAAATAATAATAATAATCATAACAACAATAATAATAATAATAATAATAATAACAATAATAATAATCATAATAATAATAATAATAATAATAATAATAATAATAATAATAAAAATGATAATAATAATACTAAAAACAATAATAATAATAATAATAATAGTAATAATAATAATAATGATAATAAAAATGATAATAATAATAATAAAAACAATAATAATAATAATAATAATAATAATAGTAATAATAATAATACTGTAATAACA
>NC_090745.1:122737844-122745344 GCF_036898095.1 Palaemon carinicauda | reverse complement strand
TACATATATATAAAACCAGACACTTGCTCTTTATTATACAGTATAGGAGAGATTCCAAAACTTTTCTTTTTACAGATGATTAGACTTATTCTAATTCTTTAAAACTTTGTGGCCATTGCTGTTAAGCAATTTTGGATGATCACACTGCAAAATCTATATATACTGAATATAATGTTGAAGAAGTGAAGGATGTGAAAAATATTCCTTAAATAATGTAAAAGGCTAATTGGTATATATCCAGTTTGACACATACAATAAAGAACAGCACAAAATACAAACAGACCTAGTCTATTATCCTGGTACTGTACCAAAGGCATTCAAACATGGTACTGTATCGATTTGTCTGATAAAATTACTGAAAGGACAGTATCTTGAAAGTAGGGCTTAATCTTTGTATCAACTCAAAAATAACAATTAGAATGTTTGAGGGAAGAGCCAGTGTCAAATGGCAAGAGATAGATAATTGTAGTGTGTTAATATATACGGCGTACCTGTTGTTCAGATTGGCCACATTATGTGACAGAATGAGTTTCATTCCTTTCTACAACTCTCTCATAAATATCTTGAATAAATATGCACTTCTTCACTAAAGAATAAAGCTCAATTCAGGAAGGAGGGGTTGATGTAAACATAACAAAATTGGGGTTTCCTTGACAAAATTGCAATTAAAAACAATATTTTGAATTGACATAAAAGAAACACTGTTATGACAAACATCACAAACAGGTCTGTCCTAAGTAATATACTGTATGTCAAGATCTGTAGTTGGGATATACTATACTGTATGTCAAGCTCTGTAGTTGGGATATACTATACTGTATGTCAAGCTCTGTAGTTGGGATATACTATACTGTATGTCAAGCTCTGTAGTTGGGATATACTATACTGTATGTCAAGCTCTGTAGTTGGGATATACTATACTGTATGTCAAAGCTCTGTAGTTGGGATATACTATACTGTATGTCAAGCTCTGTAGTTGGGATATACTATACTGTATGTCAAGCTCTGTAGTTGGGATATACTATACTGTATGTCAAGCTCTGTAGTTGGGATATACTATACTGTATGTCAAGCTCTGTAGTTGGATATAAAGCCTTATTATGGAATTTTTGTTCTTAAAATGGGGGAACTGTACAACCCCAAAGGGGACATCAAATAACTTTAAAGGAATGGATGAAGAGTCATGGAGGAAGGATAGCTGGTAGGGTTAATACGTTAAAGGAGTCAATGAAGACTCATGGAGGAAGGATAGCTGGTAGGTTAATAAGTTAAAGGAGTCAATGAAGACTCATGGAGGAAGGATAGCTGGTAGGGTTAACACGTTAAAGGAGTCAATGAAGACTCATGGAGGAAGGATAGCTGGTAGGGTTAACACGTTAACAGGAGTCAATGAAGAGTCATGGAGGAAGGATTGCTGGTAGGGTTAACACGTTAAAGGAGTGAATGAAGAGTCTTGGAGGAAGGATAGCTGGTAGGGTTAATAAGTTTGGATTACGTACTTACTACCTCGTTTCCTACGTGGTTATTTAGGTGGGTACTGGTGGTTAACTTTTGCATTCTGCTTGAATATTCAAATACTGTATACTAAACCTTTCTTTTATAAAATGATTTTTCATTTAGTTACTGTACAATGGAATCAGTAAAGAAAGATGCAAATATTCTGGACTGTAATGTAAGGTGTTATGAGACAATTAATATCTCTCCTATGTAATATAGAGAAATTGTCTGGTTATATACATAAATATACACACACACACATATATATATACACACACACACACACACATATATATATATATATATATAATAGGTTATGCTCAGCTATCCCTATTCCTCACGTAAGGAGAGAGGGAATAGTAAGGAGAGAGGGAATAGTTATACCTGTTGACTGGGGACTGGGTGTTTGTGCGTGCATATCTATCTCAATATTCAGACATCATCTTAAGGTAAGCTACGGATACAGCAGTCTAAGGAAGGGTTACAAGGGGTCATAACTTCCCCCCCCCCTTAGATACAAAAAGTACAGTAAATAAGGATACAGCTTCTAGGTTTAGGTTAGGTGGGGAACTATAAGTGATTATTTCCCTTTTACAAATGCATTTTAATAGTCATAAATTTTGGAATTTTGAAACATCTAAAATAAAAATAAAAAAATATATTGGTTTCCCCCAAATACACTTCATGATTTCTCTATTAGGCATATTGTGCTATAATAAATATTTACAAACAATATCCTAATCATATGCCTAGGCTACACAGTAGACTAACCTATCCCAGGCTTATTAAATCAATTTGACTAATCCCTATTATACATATACCTAAAATAAAAAGCCTAAACTCAATTACCATAGAAAATTAAATATAATTAGGGCGTTTTAAGCCTACCTTTTAGAATCTTCGATTATCAATATGACATTCAATCCCGATTTAGTATGACAATTGTTTATTGGACCTTTCCTCATAAATAAAGCATATTTAATTAATAATCATTAAACACTGACAATATTAGATACTTTAAAAATTACCTGACAAAATAGATAGAAACCGTAAAATTCACAAAAGCATAATGAAATATAGCGTTTGGTGTCCAGGAAAGGGTGTGTGAACTCAAAAATCAAAACAAGCGACAGTTACTGTAGTATTAATGCGAAGACTTCAGTATAGAACGGCACCTCAATTTTCTTGAGGTTCGTCAATTCTATTTGCTTTCCTTCATGTCTAAAGATGTTTACTAATTATCTCTAAGCTTAATACATTGCCATTTTTTTCCATTTAACACCTTCTTAGAACAGTAAACTTCTAAAATACAATGCAAAATATAAAATGAAACCGTTGTTTACGGAAATAAGTTTGTATACCTCGGTGTTATTTCCCACCCGCTTTCCGTTTCTTTCGTTACAGCGCTTATTTAAACTACGCTCTTTCATTATTCATTATTCCGTATTCAGGTTGTCTTAAGCCATTTACTAATTATCTATCATTTTAATACATTGCCATTTTTTCATTAACACCTCTCTTAGGACACTACACTTCTACAATACTGCAAAATATAAAATTTCCCCATTTTCCTGCCGCCTTTCCGCTACTTACAATACAGCGCTTTTGTTTTAAACTACGCTCTTTCATTATTCCGTATACAAACGTTTTATTAAGCCTTTTATCATAAACCACATTTACCATATTTTTTAAACACCGCTTAAGCTTTAATTCCTTATAATATAACTATTATTTAATTTGCTTTTAATTATAGAATTTAGGCCATATGGTGAGTGTAGCAACTCAGCGTCGAGGTATAACTTGGGGAAACTAAAGAATTAGTTAAGAGAGGTTGGGGTAACAAGATAAAGGAAATTTAGCTAAAATGAAAGTGAAATATATTTTGAATTAGCGAAGCAATTGTCAAAAAAAAAAAAAAATACCAATTTTATATCCTAGTCTTCATGTGTTAGATTTCTTTTAAATTTTGATTTATTTCTTCCGTGTGCTGACAATAAAAAATGCATGTAAATTTTTTTTCTTATTATGGAAGTGTTATTCCGAGAAAGTTTTTCAATATATACTGCTTACAGGAAGTATTAAAAATATAAAGTTTTCTGCTATTTTTACAATCACCAGAACAACGAAATTGTATTGAAATTTGTCAACAATTTTATTTTGGTGTTAAAATTAATATCACCTAAACAATTTAGATATACTCGAAAACTTCAATGAGTCATGCCAGAGGTCTTTAAAAATGGTTGACCTTCGAGCTTCCCCAATTTTGTGTGACCCTGAATTTTTGGGTCATTTTCTAATTTTCCTTACTCTTATTTGGTTCTGTTCAGTTTTTCTAATATAGATAAACATTATTAACAGTCCTTTAAATTCTGCGTCAGTCTATCACATATCATTTCTACGACAGGGGACAATTTCTCTCTCTCTCTCTCTCTCTCTCTCTCTCTCTCTCTCTCTCAATGCAGCGTCAATCTATCACACATCATTTCTACGACAGGGGACAATTTTTTCTCTCTCTCTCTCTCTCTCTCTCTCTCTCTCTCTCAATGCAGCGTCAATCTATCACACATCATTTCTACGACAGGGGACAATCTCTCTCTCTCTCTCCTCTCTCTCTCTCAATGTGTCAGTCTATTACACATTTCTACGACAGGGGATAATTTCTCTCTCTCTCTCTCTCTCTCTCTCTCTCTCTCTCTCTCCATGCTGCGTCAATCTATTTCTTCGACAGGGGACAATTCTCTCTCTCTCTCTCTCTCTCTCTCTCTCAATGCTGCGTCCGTCTATTACACATTTCTACGAAAGGGGGTCAATTTCTCTCTCTCTCTCTCTCTCTCTCTCTCAATATATCAGTCTATTACACATTTCTACGACTGGGAATAATTTCTCTCTCTCTCTCTCTCTCTCTCTCAACGTGTCAGTCTATTACACATTTCTATGACGGGACAATTCTCTCTCTCTCTCTCTCTCATGCTGCGACCGTCTATTACACATTTTACGACGGGATAATTTCTCTCTCTCTCTCTCTCTCTCTCTCTCTCTCTCTATGTGTCAATCCATTACACATTTCTTCGACAGAGGACAATTCTCTCTCTCTCTCTCTCTCTCTCTCTCTCTCTCTCCGTGTCAGTCTATTACACATTTCTACGACATGGGGCAATTCTCTCTCTCTCTCTCTCTCTCTCTCTCTCTCAATGTGTCAGTTTATTACACATTTCTAGGACAGGGGACAATTCTCTCTCTCTCTCTCTCTCTCTCTCTCTCTCACCTAAGCTGAAAAGCAGAAGCATGAGAACAAAGGTAATAATAGAAACACACCTTCTAATATCAGCAAGCAAAAAAAAATTAAACACAAAAATAAGAGTGTCCTAATATGTTGGCTCCTGGGCAAAAACAGTCCTTGAAGAGACTAACTATTAATAAATAGACACTGAACAGGTGACTAAAAACCGCCCCACTTCGTATACACAAGCCCACACTTACAAAGAAACGTACACAGGCATAAATACAGGCGTTAAATAAAGCTATAGTTGTCTAATATCAACTAATTGCTCAGCAGCATGAAAAAAAAAAAAAAAACATTTGACGGGTGACGTGCGTTGGAAAACTAAAATCATGAGCATTTGTATCTATATGAAGGCATTATTATTATTGATTATTATTATTATTATTGTTGTTGTTGTTATCATTATTATTATTATTAATATTATTATTATCATTATTAATATTATTATTATTATTATTATTATTATTATTGTTATTGCTATTGATATTATCATTATCATTGTTGTTGTTGTTATTATTATTATTATTATTATTATTATTATTATTATTACTATTATTATTATTATTATTATTTATTATTATTATTATTATTATTGCTATTGATATTATTATCATTATCATTGTTGTTATTGTTGTTGATAATATTATTATTATTATTATTATTATTATTATTATTATTATTATCATTATTATTATTATTATTATTATTATTATCACTAGCCAAGCTACAACCCTAGCTGGAACAGCAGGATGCTACAACCCCAAGGGCTCCAACAAGGATAAATAGCCCAGTGAGGAAATAGAAAAAATAAATAAATAAACTAAAAGAGCAGTAATGAACAATCAAACAAAACATTTTAAGAACAGTAACATTAAAATAATTTTTTTTATATTTAACCTTTAAAAACTTATATAAAACAAGAGGAAGAGAAATAAGATAGAATAGTGGGCGTAAACAAACACACGCACGCATCAATTGCAGAAGTAAACAAGAGACTGAGTAGGTGAAAATTTATTTGCCAGCCGTTTAACGTGGAGATAATGATGTTGAATAATTTGCTTGCTTTTGACACAATCGAAATTACACGCTTTAGTTAAGAGACTTGGTATAAATGGGATGTTTTTGAGCATTATGAGTGAATTGTGCTAGCCTTCGGATGGCTATAAATTTCGTTCGTGTAAATTTGGAAAAATTTTGTTTTAAGATTTAAGTGATGATTAGAAAATAAGGATTGTTTGAAATTTCTGCAATGCATATAATTGTATGTGTATATATATATATATATATACTATATATATGAATATAAAGCCCTAAATACATTTTTGTTTGAAATTTGGAGTGTGTGAGTGTGTGTGTCACCATTTTTGCAAGGCATATATATGTATATATATATATTATATTATTGTATATACATATATATATATATATATATATAAGAACATATACCATCGTTTCTCGTCAGACATGTCTTTATTCATGTTTGGGTTTTGGCCATTTCAGATGATGATGGTGGGAAACTTTATTCTGATCGATCGTAACAAATATATATGTATATATATATGTGTGTATATATATACATATATATATACTATATATATATATATATGGATAAATATCACACAACATCGTGTTCAAATAGAAATAAATTTCTACCTCATACTTAGGATCGAACGCTAGCCCCATCTAATGAAAGGCCAGGTCGAAACCAACCATGCCACGAGAGGCCATAAAAGAAATCAGAACCTAACGGCTAATCAGCTGTTCTAGGATTTACCCTGGCCCGGTAAGAGACTGATGTCTCGCCAGGTAAATCCTAAAACAGCTGATTAGCCGTTAGGTTCCAAATTCTTTTATGGCCTCTCGTGGCATGGTTGGTTTCGACCTGGCCTTTCATTAGAAGGGGCCAGCGTTCGATCCCAAGTATGAGGTAGAAATTTATTTCTATTTGAACACGATGTTGTGTTGATATTTATCCATATTAACTCATTAGGGGTAATTTGAATGAATTACAATCAATTGTGTCACGTGGTGGGCCGGAAGTCGGGTAAAACTCGCTGGTAAGAGACTGAGGTCTCGCCAGGTAAATCCTAGAACAGCTGATTAGCCGTTAGGTTCCGATTTCTTTTATGGCCTCATCGTGGCATGGTTGGTTTCGACCTGGCCTTTCATAAGAAGGGGCCAGCGTTGGATCCCAGGTATGAGGTAGAAATTTATTTATATATATATATATATATATATATGTATATAAATATAATATACATATATATGTATATAAATATATATATATATATATATATATTTATATATATATATATATATATATTATAAATATATATATATATATATATATATATATAATTATTCACACCATTTGAAAATACTTATATTATTATTATTATTATTATTATTATTATTATTATTATTATTATTATTATTATTATTATTATTATTATTATTATTACCATTAGCTAGCTACAGCTCAAGCTGGAAAAGCAGGATGCTATAAGCCCAAACGCTCCAACAGAGAAAATAGCTCAGTGGGGGGAAAATGAGGAAATAAACTATTGAGAAATAAAGAACAATTAATATAAAACATAATTCTAAAGAACAAAACCAACATTAAAATAGATAGCTAATAAATAAACTATAAAAAGAGACTTATGTCAGCCCATTCATCGTAAAAATATTCGAGAGAGATTATCGTAATATCAGTGGTTCCA
>NC_090745.1:122722844-122730344 GCF_036898095.1 Palaemon carinicauda | reverse complement strand
CCTTTTTAAGAGTATATATACATGAATATATCATAATTTATTGTGCGCGATCACTGAACTCTGTTATAGGTGACGTGTGGCGTGTGGCGTGTGACGTGTGGCGTGTGGTGAGTTATATCTCCATCACAGAGGAGATTTCCACAAAATCTAACAATTCAGCATATTGACAGAGCAACATTGCATTTACTTACCAGAGGGGTAAGCAGTACCACTCGGGCGATCATTAGAACAAGAAGGTACTTGTCTGAGGAGTATCTGGCTGTGTAAAGTGTATTCACGAACATTTTTATAACGTGAAAAAAACATTTCCCGATGTCTCATTATCCGTCGACATGGGATATAATTGCGATAGATTTTGTGTAAAGTCACTCACAAACAAACAAACGACGACAGGGGTGAATACATACCCTTCGAAAAATTTTGGCGAAGCCAAAAAAAAAAAAAAAAAAAAAAATACAGCCTCACTACCTTGTCCCCTAACCGCTAAAAACATCTACTACAAGAATTCATTATCTTCTCCCACGCCTATTGACGCAAAGGGCCTCAGTTAGATTTCGCCAGTCGTCTCTGTCTTGAACTTTTAAATCAACACTTCTCCATTCGTCAATTCCTACTTCACGCTTCACAGTCATCAACCATGTAGGTCTGGGTCTTCCAACTCTTCTTGTACCTTCTGGAGCCCAGTTGAAAGTCTGGAGAACTAATCTCTCTTGGGGAGTGCGAAGAGCATGCCCAAACCATCTCCATCTACCCCCTCACCATGATCTTATCTACATATGGCACGCGAGTAATCTCTTTTATAGTTTCATTTCTAATCCTCTCCTGCCATTTAAATTTCTACTACAAGACTTAATTTTCTGCTGACTACTCCTGTCTGCCCCTCACCATGATCTCATCTACATATGGCACGCGAGTAATCTCTCTTATAGATTCATTTCTAATCCTCTCCTGCCATTTAAACATCTATTACGAGAATTCATTTTCTGCTGACTACTCCTGGCAGATAAAAGACTCGATTGATGTCAGCAAACTATCCTTAAACATCTACTACAAGAATTCACTTTCTGCTGACTACTCCTGGCAGATAAAGACTCGATTGATGTCAGCCAACTATCCTTAAACATCTACTACAAGAATTCACTTTCTGCTGACTACTCCTAGCAGATAAAGACTCGATTGATGTCAGCCAACTATCCTTAAACATCTACTACAAGAATTCACTTTCTGCTGACTACTCCTGGCAGATAAAGACTCGATTGATGTCAGCCAACTATCCTTAAACATCTACTACAAGAATTCACTTTCTGCTGACTACTCCTGGCAGATAAAGACTCGATTGATGTCAGCCAACTATCCTTAAACATCTACTACAAGAATTCACTTTCTGCTGACTACTCCTGGCAGATAAAAGACTCGATTGATGTCAGCCAACTATCCTTAAACATCTACTACAAGAATTCACTTTCTGCTGACTACTCCTGGCAGATAAAAGACTCGATTGATGTCAGCAAACTATCCTTAAACATCTACTACAAGAATTCACTTTCTGCTGACTACTCCTGGCAGATAAAAGACTCGATTGATGTCAGCCAACTATCCTTAAACATCTACTACAAGAATTCACTTTCTGCTGACTACTTCTGGCAGATAAAGACTCGATTGATGTCAGCCAACTATCCTTAAACATCTACTACAAGAATTCACTTTCTGCTGACTACTCCTGGCAGATAAAAGACTCGATTGATGTCAGCCAACTATCCTTAAACATCTACTACAAGAATTCACTTTCTGCTGACTACTCCTGGCAGATAAAAGACTCGATTGATGTCAGCAAACTATCCTTAAACATCTACTACAAGAATTCACTTTCTGCTGACTACTCCTGGCAGATAAAGACTCGATTGATGTCAGCCAACTATCCTTAAACATCTACTACAAGAATTCACTTTCTGCTGACTACTCCTGGCAGATAAAGACTCGATTGATGTCAGCCAACTATCCTTAAACATCTACTACAAGAATTCACTTTCTGCTGACTATTCCTGGCAGATAAAGACTCGATTGATGTCAGCAAACTATCCTTAAACATCTACTACAAGAATTCACTTTCCGCTGACTACTCCTGGCAGATAAAGACTCGATTGATGTCAGCGAACTATCCTTAAACATCTGCTACAAGAATTCACTTTCTGCTGACTATTCCTGGCAGATAAAGACTCGATTGATGTCAGCAAACTATCCTTAAACATCTACTACAAGAATTCACTTTCTGCTGACTACTTCTGGCAGATAAAGACTCGATTGATGTCAGCCAGCCACCCAAGTGACGGCGGACAAAGAGAGCTTGACATTGAATATGCGGGGATACAAATGACGTCTTAAATTGTGACATTTGTCGCCCCTATGTCGTATATATTTCTGAATTAACTAAGGCGTAGGAATGAAATGCCTCACATTTCATACACTTGGTGTCAGCATTCTGAATTGTTCATATCTAGACTGGACTGTATATACCGGATATTTCTAATCTAATGATGTTAATGATCTCAAAATATTCTATTTTGATTGTTATTACTTCTCTTGAAGTTTGTTTATTTCCTTGTTTCCTTTCCTCTCTAGGGTATTTCTCCCTGTTGGAGACCTTGGGCTTATAGCATCATGCTTTTCCAACTAGGATTACAGCTTAGTTAATAATAATTTTTCTATTTTCTCCTGTTGGAGCCTTTAGGCTTATAGCATCCTGCTTTTCTAAATAGGGTTGTAGCTTAGCTAATTATAATAATAATAATAATAATAGCAATAATAATAATAATAGTAACAAAAATAATGATGATAATAAAAAACAGCAACAACAACAACAACAACAATAATAATAATAATAATAATAATAATAATAATAATAATAATAATTCGAAACAGTGCATATAGCTAACACATTTTCATCAAACAAGCCTAAAAATTATTGAATACTTGAAAAAATATTCGCAAGCCTAAAAGTTATTGAACATTTGAAATAACATTCGCGTACTTCTGAAACGCTACAAAAACATCCAGGACTCTCTCTCTCTCTCTCTCTCTCTCTCTCTCTCTCTCTCTCTCTCTCAAAAAAAAAAAAAATAGTGAGTATAGTTCCTGAGATGGCAACACTATGGCTCAGTGCCAGTGGTTAGATTAAAAAAAAAAAAAAAAAAAAAAAAAAAAAAAAAAAAAAAAAAATTTATCTCAAGCGAGTGGGTCCTATTTTTTTTTTTTTTTTACAAGATTTATGGGATGAATTTGAGTGATGTAAAATCCGGTGTCTTTTCCCATCGGAGAACTATTAAAATGATAGGGGATGTATGGGACCCTTACCCAGGAGATTTTTTTTTTTTTTTTTTTTTTTTTTTAATGGTGTTCAAGTAGTGATTCGCCGACAGGCAACTGTTAAATAGAGCGTCTTCCTGTCAACAATGAATTGCAAATGGTTGCAAATACAAAGAGGAAATAGTCGAGAGATTTAATGCTGAAATAAATAAAAGAATAGTGAGGTTTAAGAAAGGGAGTCGACTCCACCGAGAAATGATACTTAAAGTTTTTTTAAACTTTAAGAAAAGATACTTATTAAGAAAGTTTTTTTTTAAACTTTAACAATTGAAGAGACTGAAAAGGCAGATTAATAAAGAAACAGAAATGTTATGGAATGGAATCGGAAAGAAAAAAAATAAAAATAAAATAAATAAAATAGTGAGGTTTGAGAAAGGGAGTCGAAACTCCACCAAGAAATGATACTTAAGAAAGTTTTTTTTTAAACTTTAACAAAAGATACTTATTAAGAAAGTTTTTTTTTTTTTAAACTTTAACCATTGAAGAGACTGAAAAGGCAGAATAATAAAAAAATATAAATAAAATAAATAAAATAGTGAGGTTTGAGAAAGGGAGTCAAATCTCCACCCAGAAAAGATACTAGAGAAAGAGTAGAGGATCAAAAGTTTTTTCTTTAACTTGAACAAATGAAGACACTGATTGATTGATTGATTCAAGGTTTTCTGGCATCCCGACTTGAAGCGACTGAAAGACACATTAATAATGAAACAAAAAATGTTATGGAATGAAATTGAGAAGAAAAAAAAATAGTGAGGTTTGAGTCTTTGAGAAACCCCTTTCTCAAAGACTCCACCGAGAAATGACACTTGAGAAAGTTTCTTTTTTTTCAAACTAAATGAAGAGACTGAAAAGGCAGATTAATAATGAAACAAAAAATGTTATGGAATGAAATTGGGAAGAAAAAAAATAGTGAGGTTTGAGAACGGGAGTCGAAATGATACTAGAGAAAGTTTCTTTTTTCAAACTATAACAATTGAGGAGAATGAAAAGGAAGATTCATAATGAAACAAAAAATGTTATGGAATGAAATGGGGGCGAAAAACAATCTCCAGTTACCCATATGATTTTTCAATGCTAATTTAGTCTCATCTTAATTTGTTGAAAGAAACTTACGGTCTATTAAATTTCTTATTCATGATTTAGATATTAATCATTGCCAGAGTCATTCAATTAGTTCCTTATGCATATTGCATAAGATTTTCCATAACTCTGACCATCCTTTACATTCAGATCTCCCTGGACAATTCTATCCTGTTCGTAATACTAGGGAGGCAGTTAATTCTAATAGCCAAGCTTTCTCCATCATGAGGCTCAATACTACACAGTATTCTAGAAGTTTTTATTCCAGCTGTGACCAAGTTGTGGAATTATCTTCCTAATCGGGTAGTTGAATCAGTAGATCTTCAAAAGTTCAAAGTTGGAGCAAATGTTAATAGTTTATATAGGACATATCTGTTTTGACGTTGTCACTGTTTTTAGAATGATTTATTGTTAATTTATTCTCATCATTTATTTATTTCAATATTTCCTTTCCTCACTGGGCTATTTTTCCCTATTGGAGCCCTTAGGCTTATAGCATCTTGCTTTTCCTACTAGGGTTGTAGCTTGGCTAATAATAATAATAATAATAATAATAATAATAATAATAAATGACAGTTATTAGGACTTTATTAAGTCTTTTTACGACTTGATATCCCAGCGCTAGGATCTGGGAGTCCATTCAGCTCCAAGGAGTTACATCTCCCCTATGTAAGAAAGACCAAGTGTATGGTTATATATATATATATATATATATAAATATATATGTATATATATATATATAAATATATATATATATATATATATATTTACAGTATATAACTATATACAGTATATATATATATATATATATATAAATATATATATATATATATATATTATATATATATATTTACAGTATATAACTATATACAGTATATACATATATATACAGTATATATATATATATATATATTTACAGTATATAACTATATACAGTATATACATATATATACAGTATATATATATATATATATACACACATATATGTATATGTATATATATATATATATACATATATATGTACACATATATACTACATACAGTATATATATATGTATATATATATATATATATATTTATATATATATATATATATATATACAGTATACACCCTGTCACGCTGATGAGCGGTAATCACTCGGAAAGCACAATCTCCCACAAATTATCCAAACTGCCGTGTGGTAGTTAAGAAAGGGGGAAGGGATGGGAAATTTTTTTAATCTGTGCGTGCGTGTTTGTGCATATCTATCTACACATCTATTGGTCATTTTTGACTGATCACGTACACTAGTTTAAATGGTTAAAGGCTACACATGAATGGCAGAGTCCATGGTCTAAGATCTATCTATGGTGGAAACTTCGTCAAAATCCATCAATTAGTTTTGACGCAATCCTGTCCAAAGACACACAGACAAATGCATAAACCGTATCGATTGCATAAACCTCCTTGGCGGAGGTCATAAGCCATAAAAGGCAAAATGTGACACATGTCTCTCTCTCTCTCTCTCTCTCTCTCTCTCTCTCATTTTTGAAAAAAAATCTATAGTTTGTAGATACAACCATTTCAATAGTTTGTAGGTATTCCTCTCTCTCTCTCTCTCTCTCTCTCTCTCTCTCTCTCTCTCTCTCTGTGGGGGCTGACTAGAAACAGCCTCAAAGAACAGGTACAATTAATAGACTCCCAAAAATACACCTGCAAAAAAAAATATAGCTATCTGGTGCGTCTCTGCAAAAGAAGCAGTCACAAGACTAAGGCAGACTCCTCCTTCGTCGTAGGTGGCAAAGGAGATAATTACAGGTGATCAAAGAGGCTAAGAAAAAAAAAAAAAATTAAAACTTGAACCGGACAACGACGTCTTTAGATACCGAGTGACATTTTACTTAGCTAAGATTCGAAAAGAGACAGGTGATTAAAAAAAAAAAAAAAAAATTAAAACTCAAGACAAACAACGACGACATTAGATACCGAGTGACATTTTACTTAACTAAGATTCAAAAAGAGACAGGTGATCAAAAAAAAAAAAAAAAAAAAAATTAAAACTTAAGACAAACAACAACATTAGATACCGAGTGACATTTTACTTAGCTGAGATTCGAATTTGTTTAATTTTCCTACGAAAATAAACTCCCTTTCTCTCAACACAATAGTTGATGTATTTGGACATTTCTTTAGTAGGTTTTAAGGCGTTTCTTGTATGTAGTCTTGCATCTCAGTTCAATTTCTATTATTATATTTTATTTTTCCTGGTTTCCTTTCCTCACTGGTCTATTTTCCCTGTTGGAGCCCCTGGGCTTATAGCATTCTGCTTTTCCAACTAGGGTTGTAGCTTAGCAATTAATAATAATAATAATAATAATAATAATAATAATAATAATAATAATAATAATAATAGTAATATTTCCTCACTGGCCTACTTTCCCTGTTGGAGCCCATGACCTTATAGCATCCTGCTTTTCCAACTAGGGTTGTGGCTTAGCAATTAATAATAATAATAATAATAATAATAATAATAATAATAATAATAATAATAATATTTCCTCACTGGCCTACTTTCCCTGTTGGAGCCCCTGGGCTTATAGCATTCTGCTTTTCCAATTAGGGTTGTAGCTTAGCAATTAATAATAATAATAATAATGATAATAATAATAATAATAATAATAATAATATTTCCTCACTGGCCTACTTTCCCTGTTGGAGCCCCTGGCCTTATAGCATTCTGCTTTTCCAACTAGGGTTGTAGCTTAGCAATTAATAATAATAATAATATCTAATTTCAGGAAATTATGTATTTTCAAGTGATGTGGCTCAGGCTACCCTCAAATATAATCATCTTGCACTGGTTCCGGTTTAAATTCTATTACTATGTAGTATTTCATTTCATAAAATCATACACTTTCAAGTGGTGTAGCATACCTTCAGGCATAATCAAATTGCTGTGAAATAAACGCAATCAAATTCATAAAAATTTGATGAAATTGATCAACTCTCAACAGAAAGGGGATAATTTTTTTATTCTCCGTAAATGCATGTATCACTTTTTAAAATCAAAGAACTTT
>NC_090745.1:122715344-122717844 GCF_036898095.1 Palaemon carinicauda | reverse complement strand
AAGGGACAGTGACATTGCCCTAACAAGCAGTACAATACCGTAGAAACTTACCATATACCACATGATCAGTGCCCAAGCTAAAACTGGGGAGGGCCAAGCAATGGCTTCTGATGAGTCAGCAGGTAGATCCATAGGCTTCCCCAAATCCCACATTCCTAGCTCACAAGGAGTGAGGTTGCGGACACTAAAGGAATTAATGAGTTTGAGCGGGACTCGAACCACAGTCTGGCGATTACAAAGCAGAGACGTTACCAGTAGGCCACAACCATTCTAATGAAGTAATTGCTAAGAGATTGAAGAGCATGATGGAGGAAAGGAAATTGGACCGTAGGTAATACTGAAGCCTGAAACGTATGCAATTAAGGGTTGCAATGCGGCAAGAATCTTCCAGAAATGCATATAATGCAGCGGAGAAAATGCAATGGTAACATTTAGATTTGAATGAGACCCTTTGAGTTGTCTTGCTTTAGAATCACTATTTAAAAATATAAATAAATCTTTAAACGGATTACCTGAAGGCTTCGAAAGTCATAAAATGTGTTTTGCGATTCAACTTGAATAAAGATACCTTACAAAATTACATTTTTAGTTAGGTTACGAAGTATATCTTTAAACTTTCTTTTCCATTCAACACTTCACACCGGGTTTCTAGCAAACCTTAACCTAAATATTGTCTAAAATTAAGAATTATTATAATCCCTTCAGGCAGGAAGGTTGTTTCCATCATTTTCCTAACGTTATATCATCTTCAGAAGGAAGGGACTATACTCAATTCTTTGAATAAGACGTATTTGCACGGACTCGCAGGGGTGTCCTTTTAGCTCGGAAAAATTTCCTACTAGCTGATTGGTTAGAATTATTTTCTCCAACCAATCAACTAGTTAGAAAGTGTTTCCTACTTGCTGATTGGTTAGAATGATTTTGTCCAACCAATCAGCTAGTAGGAAACTGTTTCCTACTAGCTGATTGGTTGGAATGATTTTCTCCAACCAATCAACTAGTTAGAAAGTGTTTCCTACTTGCTGATTGGTTAGAATGATTTTGTCCAACCAATCAGCTAGTAGGAAACTGTTTCCTACTAGCTGATTGGTTAGAATTATTTTTTCCAAGCAATCAGCTAGTAGGAAACTGTTTCCTACTAGCTGATTGGTTAGAATTATTTTTTCCAAACAATCAGCTAGTAGGAAACTGTTTCCTACTAGCTGATTGGTTAGAATGATTTTTTCCAAACAATCAGCTAGTAGGAAACAGTTTCCTACTAGCTGATTGGTTAGAATTATTTTCTCCAACCAATCAGCAAGTAGGAAACTGTTTCTTACTAGCTGATTGGTTAGAATGATTTTGTCCAACCAATCAGCTAGTAAGAAACTGTTTCCTACAAGCTAATTGGTTAGAATTATTTTCTCCAACCAATCAGCAAGTAGGAAACTGTTTCCTACTAGCTCATTGGTTAGAATTATTTTCTCCAACCAATCAGCTAGTAGGAAACAGTTTCCTACTAGCTGATTGGTTAGAATTATTTTCTCCAACCAATCAGCAAGTAGGAAACTGTTTCTTACTAGCTGATTGGTTAGAATGATTTTGTCCAACCAATCAGCTAGTAAGAAACTGTTTCCTACAAGCTAATTGGTTAGAATTATTTTCTCCAACCAATCAGCAAGTAGGAAACTGTTTTTTACTAGCTGATTGGTTAGAATTATTTTCTCCAACCAATCAGCAAGTAGGAAACTGTTTCCTACAAGCTCATTGGTTAGAATTATTTTCTCCAACCAATCAGCAAGTAGGAAACTGTTTTTTACTAGCTCATTGGTTAGAATTATTTTCTCCAACCAATCAGCAAGTAGGAAACTGTTTCCTACAAGCTCATTGGTTAGAATTATTTTCTCCAACCAATCAGCAAGTAGGAAACTGTTTTTTACTAGCTGATTGGTTAGAATGATTTTGTCCAACCAATCAGCTAGTAAGAAACTGTTTCCTACAAGCTAATTGGTTAGAATTATTTTCTCCAACCAATCAGCTAGTAGGAAACTGCTTCCTACTAGCTGATTGGTTAGAATTATTTCGTCCAACCAATCAGCTAGTAGGAATCTTTTCCGAGCTAAAAGGGCATCCCTGCGAGTCCGTGCAAATATGCCTCATTAAAAAAAATCAAGTATATTAGCCATATCGGGAGGAATGATTTGCTAAACTTCATAACCACATATGCAATTCCTTTTACTCTAATTCTAATTATAAAATCTAATGAAGTTATTGTACTTAATTCGTTATTATTCTAACTAGAAATGATTGTTTGTTAAAGGCACGACGCCAAATGCAATAAAAAAAAAAGGAGCCAGTTGAAGCATCTTTATTAACATGTCAGTAACATGTGATATGAAGGCGATTGTGTGTCACGTGTCAATCTCAGCCAATTAGTTGCAGATTCGTCAGAATTTATCTGTCTATTAGGAAGCAGACGCGCCAATTATAAATAAATATATATATATATATATATATATAT
>NC_090745.1:122695344-122700344 GCF_036898095.1 Palaemon carinicauda | reverse complement strand
CATTACTTTATGATTTAAATTGTGGACGTATGGTTGATGACCGGAATTTGACCTTTTGTTTGACCTTGACCTTAGACTCAACAATGACCTTGACCTTAACATGTATCAATTAGCGTGGATTTTCATACACTCAATTATGAACCAAGTTTGAAGTCTATGTGACGACGATGTCCAAACTTATGGCTGAATACGTGAATTGGATATTTTGCTTGACCGTGACCTTTGACCTTGACCTTCCAAAAGTTAATCATTTTCATCTTTTTACATAACAGTTAATCCCTGCAAGTTTCATTATTCTACGATTAAAATTGTGACCAGGATGCTGTTCACAAACAAACACACACACAAACAAACATGGGGTAAGACATAACCTCCTTCCAACTTCGTTAACGTAAAAATAACTCCCAATAAGGATTCGTAATTATCAGAAAATAACTGATAAAAAAAGATATCGAGTATCTGGGAGTTCGAAGTGTCACAACCACCCAGTACGATATCTTTTCCCCTCTCCTTATCGAGTCACTTCAATCAGGCAACACATCATACACACCAAACATCTCTCTCTCTCTCTCTCTCTCTCTCTCTCTCTCTCTCTCTCTCTCTCTCTCTCTCTCTCTCTCTCTCTCTCTCTCTCTCTCTCTCTCTACCCTTCTTCCTTTCCTATTTCTTAGTTCTATGCTCACCTCACATGAGAATCTTCGCTGCCAGACGTATAAACAATGGTTTCCTCTTCGTATTCGGAACGCCATTCTCTCTCTCTCCCTCTCTCTCTCTCTCTCTCTCTCTCTCTCTCTCTCTCTCTCTCTCTCTCTCTCTCTCTCTCTCTCTCTCTCTCTCATTAACGTTCCCTTTCCCCACTTCTGCACTACTCGTTGCAGCCTTTGACGTCTCTCAGCGCTCTGCAATCTTTGCAATTTACGTCACTCACTCCATCAGGAGATCAAAGCTACTCCCGTCACAACTTGGCAATCGGGAGGAAAGATATCCCTATAAATTTCAATCCCTGGGATCTGCACATCGATACTTCGAACTCTGATTTGATTGGCAAGGGGGATAAATTTAATTTATTATTATTATTATTACTATCCAAGCTACAACCCTAATTGGAAAAGCAAGATGCTATAAGCCCAGGGGCTCCAATAGGGAAAATAGCCCAGTGAGGAAAGGAAATAAGGAAATAAATAACTGAAGAGAACAAATTATCAATAAATCATTCTAAAAAAAGAAAAAGAAAAAAAATGAAGGACCTAAAGGGAGCAATTGAATTTAAGAAGAAACTAAAGACATTACTTTTCACAAAATCATGTGATTTGGAGGATGCTACAATCAAGGAATTGTATAAGTTATAATGAAAATGTTTCGTTAGATGATTAATATGGACCCGCCCGAGAAGTAGTTCACTCGACTTCAGTGGAGGGTTGGATTTAATTACCCAAAACAAGTAACAAGTAAGAATCAGAATTTAGTGAAAGGTTGAAAAAAGCAAATCAGACAATGGCTAGGTTAAGTAAAATTCGGAAATTAAATCGACTAAAATTTCATATAAAAACCAGCTATATATCAGTTTAGAGATCGGTTTTACTCAATGGACATGAGTCATGGTATGACAATGAAACAATCTCCAATAGATTTAGTAGATTTGAGAATAAAGCCCTCAGAAGGATACTGGGAGTTAAATGGCATGACAGGATTAGAAATGAAACTACAAGAGAGATTACTCGAGTGCAACATGTGGATGAGATCATGGTGAGGGGTAGATGGAGATGGTTTGGTCATGCTCTTCGCACTCCCCAAGAGAGATTAGTTCACCAAACGTTTAACTGGGCTCCACAAGGCACTAGAAGAATTGGTAGACCCAGGCCTACATGGCTTAGGACTAGAAAGCGCGAAGTAGATGATGATGAATGGAGAAGTATTGATTTAAAAGCTCAAGGCAGACACGACTGGTGAAATCTAACCGAGGCCCTTTGCGTCAATAGGCGTAGGAGGAGGAGGAGATGATGATGATGATGATGATGGGTGTTTATTGAAAAATCTTCATTTGGATAAAAAGTCCTGAATCTAACCATTGTCCCCTAGTCTTGCGTAGTGCCATAGCCTGTGTACCATAGTTCTCCACTGTTTTGGGTTGGAGTTCTCTTGCTTGAGGGTACACTCGGGGACACTATTCTATCTCGTTTCTCTTCCTCTTGTTATTTTCAAGGTTTTATAGTTTATATATGAAAGATTTATTTTAATGTTATCATAGTTCTTGAAATTTGTTTGTAGTTTTTCCTTGTTTCCGTTCCTCACTGGGCTATTTTCCTTGTTGGAGCCCCTGGGCTTATAACATCCTGCTTTTCCATCTATGGTTGTAGCTTAGCAAGTAATAATAATAATAATAATAATAATAGAGTTCTCTTGCTTGCGGATACATTCAGGCATACTAATCTATTAGTTTCCTTATTTCCTTTTCCCGCTGGGCTATTTTCCCTGTTAGAGCCCTTGGGCTTGTAGCATTCCTTATTTACCAACTACGGTTGTAGCTTAACTAATAATAATAATAATAATAATAATAATAATAATAATAATAATAATATTCTCCTGCTTAAGGGTACACTCAGGCGCACTATAATATTTGTCTCCTTATTTTCTTTTCTCGCTGGGCTATTTTCCCTGTTGGAGCCCTTGGGCTTGTATTCCTGATTTTCCAACTAAGGTTGTAGCTTAACTAATAATAATAATAATAATAATAATAATAATAATAATAATAATAATAATAATAATAATATTCTCCTGCTTAAGGGTACACTCAGGCACACTATTCTTTTTGTTTCCTTATTTCCTTTTCTCGCTGGGCTATTTTCCCTGTTGGAGCCCTTGGGCTTGTATTCCTGATTTTCCAACTAAGGTTGTAGCTCAACTAATAATAATAATAATAATAATAATAATAATAATAATGATAATAATAATAAAAACTATAATAGTAATAATATTATTCTTAAATAATAATAATAATAATAATATTATTCTTAAATAATATAATAATAATAATAATAATAATAATAATAATAAAAATAATAACAATAATAATAATAATAATAATAATAATTGTACTGATAATAATAATAATAAAAATAATAATAGTAATAATAATATTATTCCCTAAATAATAATAATAATAATAATAATAATAATAATAAATTTCACGTCATGAGAATCATTACCTTGATTAATAGCGAGAAAGTTCCTTTCACGATACTAAAATAGGTCCTTTACTTTATACTTATTACTTTACTTTAAAAGTAGGTCCTTTACTTTATACTTATTACTTTAAGGACTACTTTTCGGGTCCTATGCTGCACGGTAATCCTACTCTCTACAGGACCTTCACGTTCATTTTATCCTATACATTCAAAGACATTCAACATTTCACATCGCCTATTGTTCGTTTTTTTTTATAAGGATTAATTATTACAACTAGAGAGTAGATTTAACTATATCTAAATTGTAAAAAAATGCTTTTCACTTGGCCCTAACGAAGAGACTTGGACGAAAAGAAATATATGTATGTATATATATATATATATATATATATATATATATATATATATATTTATATATATATATATAAGATATTGTTTCCTTGCAGGCTACACATTACGGGCTGATTTCAATACGGGATTTTTTAGCCACACAACTGATTTTATCCTCTTAATAATAATAATAATAATAATAATAATAATAATAATAATAATAATAATAATAATAATAATATTAATAATAATAAATAATAATAATAATAATAATAACAATAATAATAGTAAAAATAATAACACCACTATTGATGAAATATATATATATATATATATATATATATATATATATATATATATAAATTACGATATTTACTTCACTAAATCCTCAAAAATTAACCACAATCTAAGAATATCTCAAAGAATTAAACGACAATTAAAAAATATCTTGATTTAAACTTAAAAAAAATTAAGTTAATAATGAACACAATGGTGGAAAATTCTCTTCAATTCCCTAAAATATAAGAGAGAGAGAGAGAGAGAGAGAGAGAGAGAGAGAGAGAGAGAGAGAGAGAGAGAGAGAGAGATTTTGGATGTCTAAAAAGACTTTTTTAAGTCCATCCACAGAGACTTCATTTGTTCTTGAGTAGAACGAATTAGTTTACACTTATATAGAGTTTTTACAATCTTGAGAGAGAGAGAGAGAGAGAGAGAGAGAGAGAGAGAGAGAGAGAGAGAGAGAGAGAGAGAGAGAGAACGTGCAGCTGGGAGAAACATTACTCCAAATTTGAAGTGATTAGCCAAGATGGGACCAAGAGAAAAAAGAAAGGAATTTGTAATTTGTAAAAGCTGAAATAATTCTAAGTTTTCGGTGCCAAAGACTTTTACGGCGGAGTTAATTTAGTATTAATATCTCCAAACATTATCTCACAAGAAGAAGAATTGTGTTTTTTTTTTTATGCCAGTAACTAAAAGCAGGATAAAAAGACTATGGGTCTAGTCTCCCTAATAAAAAGATATGTGAATTCTGTGTTTATTTTTTATGTCGTTAAATAAAAGCAGGATAATAAAACTATGGGTCTAGTCTCCCTAATAAAAAGATATCTGAATTCTGTGTTTATTTTTTACGTCGTTAACTAAAAGCAGGATAAAAAGACTATAGGTCTAGTCTCCCTAATAAAAAGATATGTGACTTCTGTGTTTATTTTTTATGTCGTTAACTATAAGCATGATAATAAGACTAAGGGTCTATTCTCCCTAATAAAAAGATATGTGAATTCTGTGTTTATTTTTTCTGTCGTTAACTATAAGCATGATAATAAGACTAAGGGTCTAGTCTCCCTAATAAAAAGATATGTGAATTCTGTGTTTATTTTTTCTGTCGTTAACTATAAGCATGATAATAAGACTAAGGGTCTATTCTCCCTAATAAAAAGATATGTGAATTCTGTGTTTATTTTTTCTGTCGTTAACTATAAGCATGAT
>NC_090745.1:122647844-122685344 GCF_036898095.1 Palaemon carinicauda | reverse complement strand
AAGAGGTTAAACCCTTAAATAATTAATAGTAAGAATAAAAAACAGGAATGATCAGTTCTTGTACAATACCGCTAAAGATTTATGAAGTTCTACACAGTTAAATCTCGTGCCACATAAAGCAATCCTTATGGTGTAGTTGTAGCGTTCAGTATTGAACATTAGGTGCACGTGTATACGTAATCCTATGTACATAGTATAGTACATAAATCTTTACGTAACTTGACATTTGTAGTTTGACTAACACTTGTGGGAGATGCCTTCGCAAAGAAGGACGCTGGAATAGTGAAACGGAGCCTGCCATATGTGACATTATGTAGGGAGGAAACCAGCATGAAAGCAAGGTGAAATGAAACGCAGGTGGTTTGAAAACGTTGGGATACTCGCAGCAGTCCTTACCTGCGAGAATCCACAATGAGTTGAAACTTCATTTGAAATATTAAGTGACTCTCAATATGCAGAATACCAAAATTTTCAAACACATACTGTACTTGCATTAAAATTTTTACGAGTTAGTTGCTGGGATGTTACAATACTACCTTCAATAAATGCTCTAAATTTATCACTTTAATTTAAGTACGGTAATGCCTCATGATACGAAATTAATTCGTTCTTGAGTGGCTTTTGTTTTGTGAAAATTGCGTGTCATGAGACACGTTTTACATGTAAATCGCCTAAATCGTTTCAAACCCTACAAAAACACCACATTAAATTTTATAATAAAGCTATATCTACAATGAAATACAGCAAAATATAATTGAAGCATTTAATATACCTAGCCTAACTGTTAATACCTGTAAATCAAGTAGTTATTAAAACATAATGCAATAATAAATGGAAAATACTATAAAGTACTTGACTTTAAACCTATAGCCCTACACCTATTAACTAAAATACTGTATTAACATTTTAGAACTAAGATTATCGGAGGCCTTATTTCATTTTTACTGATCAAAAATGCCTGAATATCTCCAGTGATCTTTGTTTCTGACAACCAAAGTATAAAAGAAATGTTAACAATAGGAGTAAATCGTACTTTTTCCTCATTAACTCCCTACCAACAAAGTCAACGGGACATTGGTAGCTAATTGTCACACCAGCATAATAATTCTAATTCCTCATACACAGTTCAAGCGATTTCAATCAAACCATACAAAGGTGTTTAAGAATGAAAATAGTCTACATCTCCGAAAGTGTGCAGTTATACCTTAGGGTTCATTTATTTTAAGGATTTCTCCGAGTTGAATTATTAGTAAAAATTCTATGTATTCTGAACATGACTTTAGCCTTAGACAAGGTTTTCGAACTGTAAGATACAGAATATTCCAAATATCATACTCTTAATGAAACACTTCTAGATGCTGCCTAAAATCGTGACCTTTTCCATCATACTGAAAATAGCTGCCATGGAACATTCGTGCTTCACAAAGACGTTATTGGGAGAATGTTGTTAGCTATTTACCTTTGCTATATCAACTAATATTTTTATCATGTATCAGATGGAATTCTCTTAAACATGTGGGGCACAAGATGACAAGTCACTTTACAAATACCTTCGGAATGCATTTTTACAAGACAGTTTTTCTTTATTTGTTTGTAAAAAATCTGCCGGTACATACCATTATTTTTAAATTCCCTTTATAACATCTTGCTAAAACTATTTACTACATTGTACTATCTATTATCAACAGGTTCATGTACAGACGTGTTTGTTGCGCTTGTTGCAAAAATAATGAGGAAGAGGATAGTGAAAACATCTCTAAAAATTTACAGACTCCAAGGTAAGAGAAAATAAGGCAACAAGATTGTAAGTATATAAGTATTTTTTTTACTCCTTAACTTCAATTTAAAACATTGATGAACATAAGGAATGTTTTGTTTCTTCCTTTGCTACCTATTTAAATGATAAGTTTGAGAAGAAATGTCATTGTCTTGTATTTAATGCTTCTAATAAAGAAGTAATCATAAAATGTTTGACAATAAAGTTATGACCTTACTCCAATCAATAAGTCACTAATCACAATAAAAAATGATTAGCAATTCATGATAAAATTATTTTAAAACTGGAAAGTTCATTTAAAAATAAACACTAAATCATTCAAAGGCTAACTTGAAAGCTGCATACATACATAATAATTTACAAAGTTAATAAATAGCTTTAATGAAATAATTTCAAAAGGAGCCTTTTTTTTCTTTGCATACTTGTAAATATTGAATACTATACATCTATTAAATCAGTTCTTCTTTTTCATCACAGTAATTCTAACGGCACTGCGGAACCTATACCATATACACCATCTCCGCATTACAAACCGAATCGCCGAAATATGCTCATTTCTCCGCCTATATCGGCAACCATTCACAGAGGTTCCGATAACCCGCTAAGACCAACGATGGAAGACATGACAAAGCCAGCTTCGAGATCGACGTCGCCTCGCGTTCCTCGACCCTCCTATGCACACATGAGTCTACAAGATTTGGAGGCTAACAGGGTTATAGCTGAATGTGCAGCATACACTAAAACAACAGTACCTGGATTATTGGTGACCTCAGCAGATTCTTCCGTTAATGAATGTCACGATTACGACTTTCTGATGCCCTCGTTACGGCCATCCCCTTCTGATACGACACACCACACGCCTGTTCCTTCTGCAGCCTCTTCCCCTCTTGGTCGAGATGCCCCTGATGTTTGGTCCGTAAGAAAAGAAAATGGTGGCCCTCATATTACAATCGATGCACTAATTGAACAAGCACCTTCTAACCATTCTACGCGTCCAGGGTCACCAACTCTAACCTTTTCTGCACATCATGCCTCGAATCATTCCTTGGCTGGCAGTAGCAGTGGAAGCCGAGTGTGGCCCCGACAAGAATCCAACTCTTCAGTGGGCGGCTTGTTATCAGTTTCAAGTGAAGACGATGAACCGCATAGAAAACACTATAATAAACAACGACCTCAAAGGTCCTTAGGTAAAACATTAGTAGTTTACAACACCCTTTCTGGTGATGCATTACTGGAGCAGAGTAAAATTGCAAGAAAAATGGCTCTCATGAATAAAGGGGGTTTCGCTCCAAAACGTCAAGAAGTCACAACTGTTTTCACCGATCCAATATCCGGCCAAGCAGTCGACGGCGATATGCTCGGTTTGAATTACAGACCAATCCCTCCTGACACTTCAGATGCAGATAACCGGGTTCCAATTCCTATTGTGTTTGCTTTCCTCTTATCCTACTTGGGCATTGGTGCATTACTGTTCTACTGGCTAGAAGGATGGACACTGTCAGACGCGTGTTATTTTTGCTTCATCACACTATCTACGATAGGTTTCGGTGATTTTGTGCCTGCAAAGTCGTTGGGCTTCGAAACTCAAGAGGCTAAAGTTAAACTAGTAACAGGATCTTTATATCTTTTATTTGGTTTAGCAGTTCTTGCTATGTCTTTCAATTTGGTGCAAGAGGAGGTTGTACTGAAGTGTAAATCATTCGCACACTGGATAGGTCTACTGAAAGATTAACCATGCATAGAGGAGGAAAGTTCTTAATCATAATGATTACCTTACATTGGAAAGTTATGAAAATGGCTTTGCATCATCTATAGAAAATGTTAAAATCTTTATAAACATGTAGTACTGTACAACCAAAAAACAAAAGGATGTACAAATATCTTGTTTTATAATTTTTACTTGAGAACAAAGGCTGTGATACTTTTCATGAGAATGACCTTTAACGATTGTTTATAATACATCAAACAGTGTCCGAGATTCATTCTTCACACTGGCATATGACTTGATACCAAAGTAATTTTGAACTTACTCTATTACTAACAAGAGGTGCACTTAATTCTGTTGTCACTACTGAGTTTCTGACCTGTTGGATAATGCAAATAAGACTGCTATAGTGTGTAACATGAAAATATCAACTCTTCTAAAACCCCAGAATATAAGAGACAGCTTGTTTTAGACAGTAAAAGGACAGACATATTTGTAGACCAGACTAGAATTCTAAAAGGTACTATTCTTTTCTAATCAAGGGTTCACAAATTAAAAGGAATCTTTTGCTTGACAAATCCATGAATCTAACTCTCGTCTCAATTCTCATAACACACAAAACATAGTTATATCTTCCCTTTTTTTTTAATTTTCATAAGACATACAAAATCACGCAGAAAAAGGTAAAGTTTTGTTTTCTTTTTAAAATTAAGACTTGTCCTCACAAGATAAATACTACAGAAAAAGTGAAGAAAAACTATTTTAATCAAAATTTTTAGTACATGAAACATTCATTCAAATAATTTATTTCAAGTCCATGTTGTAAAAAAGCTTGGATTGAAATGGCATAAAACAATATATATTGTACAGTACTGATATTTTTAAGCCAATATATAAAATATAGTCTACAGATTAAGATAAATCAAAATTATTTTTTAAAAATTTGCAATTCATTCAATATTCAGTATTGCCAGAAACCAAATTGGTAGTCAATAAACCTTACAAACGTGGGACTACTCTATGCTGTCAATGTCCAGGCTGACCATACTGTGATACATGAAATACAAACTCGAAGACAGACAAACACAGTCCATAACATTCTACTCACTATTCAGTTAAAAAGTACCTTGTCTAAAACATCCATTTTAAAAAAATGATAGATTTTAATATTTATTCTTTAAAAAAGGATTTTCAAAACCAATTTTGCTATTCAAATCAAGCTAAAAATTAATTCACCAAGCCTTAAAAGTGCATAAAGTGATAACCTGTATATTTATGAGCCCTCTTTCTTTACATTTAAGAGTATTAAACATTGTTGCAACCCCCAATATAATAATAGGAGCTTAACAACTTTCAGTGCTGACCAAGCATGAAGACTATGTAGCAGTTAGCCTTATTTCAAAGGTAGTGACAGGAAAGCTAGTATTGAAATCAACTCTAATCAATACGCACAAGCTTGTTATTCATGGGTTGTTAGAAGCGTGATAGTTAAATCAACATCCAGAGTTGAGTGCACCGCAAAATCATGTCTGTTATGTGGCAAATCTTGAAGACTCTTCAGAGAGTGTTTCAAAACACCGCCATTCTTTGGGCCATGGGGGCAAAATCAAATTGACATATATCAAAAGCAAACTGTAAACTTTAATTAGAATTATAATTGTTTTGAAATCTTGTTACCTCAGTACAATATAACCATAGTTTCAATTTCAATTTTAGCCGTCAAACTAACTCTCACTTCAAAGAAATAACAGTAAAAATGCCACATAACTTACGTGATCTATGGAAATAAAAGAAATGGCTGCATGACAGAGATCCAGTTAAGTTTCATAGTAAACATCAATGAAAAGTTGTAACAAATATGCATTAAGAATCTCTACTAACAATTCTCCAGGCTGTGTAACTGTACTTTAACCATGTACCATCTTTTTGAGATACAAAATACAATATGATACATCCGGTGAACTATGAAACGGTTCATAATATTAAATTCATTGAATATGCTAAAAATATTGGTCATTTGTAGATCAATACATGTCATTCCCTTTCCTTCAAGTTGTAATATGCCAGAATGAAATGAGTAATTTCAATCTAATGTTCTCTATATTGTAAAAGCAAAGTTGGAACTAATCTTGCCTTTACTGAAACACATTTCACTGTATATAATAAAAGAATAGGCAGTCTTTCTAATTACAGTACTATTACAGTACAATATCTAAAATGATTTATTACTGATCGGTAATAAAGTACATTTCGTCACCCTCATAAACTAACTGCCTAAGTCATTTTCTCCACTTGTTGGGAAATCAAAAAGAAACCTTCTCATTTCCTAATTCTTTATATCATTGTCTTGAGTTTCAATTCACAAATTCTTAACCCTTTTACCCCCAAAGGACGTACTGGTACGTTTCACAAAAGCCATCCCTTTACCCCAATGGACGTACCGGTACGTCCTTGCAAAAAAATGCTATAAAAATTTGTTTGTCATATTTTTTGATAATTTTTGGGGAAAATTCAGGCATTTTCCAAGAGAATGAGACCAACCTGACCTCTCTAAGACAAAAGTTAAGGCTGTTAGAGCAATTTAAAAAAAAAAAATATACTGCAAAATGTGCTGGGGAAAAAATAACCCCCTGGGGGTTAAGGGTTGGAAATTTCCAAATATCCCGGGGGTAAAAGGGTTAATAGAAGAATTTGTGAATAAGAATTTGTTAATTGAAGCTCAACACAATGATATAAAGAATTAGGTAATGAGGTTTTCTTTTTTATTTCCCAACAAGTGACGATTTATAAAACTATTATTACTGCATTAGGAACCTCAAATTTAATCTCAATTCTCAAAGAAATAAAAACAAAAGTCTGGCATTCAACAACTGAACATCTGAAGGATAAACCTTGCAATGATAACCATATATGGAAAAAAATTATGATTTATTGTATTTCATGTATAACCAAGTACAGTAAAGAAGTGTATATAACATGAAAATAATTGCTTTAATGTATATACAGTGTCATACATTACCATTATCCTTATCTTATATAGTTACGGTATGTGAAAATAAAGAATTTTTATATTCAAAAAGACATTTAATTCTTAGCCTTTCAGACTCAAAACCTAATACTGTACAATTCCATTAACCCTTCAACCCCTAAAGGATATACTGGTACGTTTCACAAAAGTCATCCCTTTACCCCCATGGACGTACCGGTACGTCCTTGCAAAAAACGGCTTTATACATTATTTTTGCATATTTTTTATATCTTTATGAGAAACTTCAGGCATTTTCCAAAAGATTGAGACCAACCTGACCTCTCTATGACAAAAATTAAGGCTGTTAGAGCAATTTAAAAAATATATATTGCAAAATGTGCTTGAAAAAAAAACGCCTGGGGGTTAAGGGTTGGAAAGTTCCAAATAGCTTGGGGGTAAAAGGGTTAATATATTTTTTTTTTATTTATTTTAACCATGATCAATAATGTATTAGAGGTTTCAACTTACAAACTTAATAGGTTCCAAGTTAGTGTTTGTAAGTGAAATTGTGTTAAATTTTGGTCTAGGGTAGGCTTAACCTGAATCCAATCCCTTCGATTTCCAACTAAAAAATTCAAAAAATAGTCGGGTTTCATATGAAATAGATATTAGGTTATTACAAATGTCGTTTTGCTTAGTGCATTAAAAGATGTAAATTTTTTTTTATTAGAGTATTTCTTTATCTTATCTTTGTTATTTTCATTTGGATTTGTGTTTATATCACAAATGTTTGTAAGTCGAATGTTTCAGTTGGATTGTGTTTGTATCTCCGAATGTTTGTGAGTCGAATGTTTCAGTTGGATTGTGTTTGTATCTCCGAATGTTTGTGAGTCGAATGTTTCAGTTGGATTGTGTTTGTATCTCCGAATGTTTGTAAGGCGAATGTTTCAGCTGGATTGTGTTTGTATCTCCGAATGTTTGTAAGTCGAATGTTTTAGTAGGATTGTGTTTGTATCTCCGAATGTTTTTAAGTAAATTTTTTTTTTTCCTTTTTATCTCCGGATGTTTGTAAGTCGAATGTTTCAGTTGGGTTGTGTTTGTATCTCCCGAATGTTTGCGAGTCGAATGTTTCAGTTGGGTTGTGTTTATATCTCCGAATGTTTGCAAGTCGAATGTTTCAGTTGGGTTGCGTTTGTATCTCCAAATGTTTTAGTTGGATTGTGTTTGTATCTCCAAATGTTTACTTGGATTGTGTTTGTATCTCCAAATGTTTTAGTTGGATTGTGTTTGTATCTCCAAACGTTTTAGTTGGATTGTGTTTGTATCTCCAAATGTTTAATTGGATTGTGTTTGTATCTCCAAATGTTTTAGTTGGATTGTGTTTGTATCTCCAAATGTTTTAGTTGGATGGTGTTTGTATCTCCGAATGTTTGTAAATTGAATGTTTGTATGTTGAGAACTTTCTGTAGCTGTAAAATTGAAGTAGAGTAATATAATGGTTATTCACCTTATTTTCATGTGATTACTCCATTAATCAAGCGCTTACATGATGGATCAATTAGGAAATCTCATTTTCGTAGTGTTCTCAACTGCAACGTGACAAAGTGACCGAGTGGAAATCTCTGGCCGTTTGAAATGAGGGTAGTGAAAACATTAATGCAATGGACAATACCTTTTACACACAACCATGAGAAAGAAGACAATAATCAAAATTGAAAGAAGCTAGTAATGTACAAGAATTAAAATGCCAAAATCAATATTCTTGGCAATAAATATTTACATATGTACCATAATTTCATTACAATAAACATACTTTTTCATTTAAAAAGATATACAGAAATATTTGCAACAGCTATGATACTAAGATACTACTCGTCTCATATGATGAAAATTATTTCTTGGACCCTCCTTATGGCACTAGTTATAAAGCAATGCCCGACACTATTCTGATTCCTGTAAAATGGCTGTAAGGATATATTTTACAAACACATGAAGATTTTTTAATTGTCTGCTACATAAAAAATAAAATATGAAGTTTACCTAACACCATATTCAATTTCATTTCATGAAAAAGATAATACAGTGAACCCTCGCTACTTCGCGGTTCGACCATCGCGGATTCACCACTTCGCGGATTTTTTTCATAACCCATGTCTATACATATATTGCGGATTTTCCGGAAATATCGAAAATACCGCGATGTGACCGATGGTGCGAGATTGGAGAAAGTAAGGAAAATTGAATCATGATTGATTTTCAATATAAATGAAACTTTGAGGAGCAACAAAGATATCATTTGTTAGAGAGATAGAGAGAGGTAAGGAATGGGAGGTAGTGAAAAGTAGCCCACAGAGAGAGAGAGAGAGAGGTAGAGAGAGAGAGAGGTAGAGAGAGAGAGGTAGAGAGAGAGAGAGAGAGAGAGAGAGAGAGAGAGAGAGAGAGAGAGAGAGAGAGAGAGAGAGAGAGAGAGAGAGAGAGAGAGGGGGGTTTAAATGTAATAAACAAAAAAATTTGATAGGTTATAACACATTGGTGCTTATGTAATATCAACTGTATACTGTAGACGGTTTGAATAAGTTAAGAAATGGTATAAATGATACTTTGTTAGTGTATTCGTACACACTCAAGAGCGGCAGCTAGATGACAGCTGATCTAATCACAGCCAAAAGTAAAAAAAAAAAAAAGTCAACAATACTCGATTTTTAAAACACACCCGAAATTTAAAAACAAAAGTACACGCTTTCTTAATGTGCAATTAACTATTTAAAGAGTGGCAATTTTCTAGAATAAAATGATATTTCCCAAAAAATAGTGGTTTGCTGATGAAATCGGATGCCCTATTTTTGGCTATGATTGAAATGGATGTAGACTCGGCCTAATTATTTCATTTCGTATTTAATTGACACTAAGAAAACTAATTTTAGTTTCTTCATCTAAATGTAAGTATTGTATAACACGGAGAGAGAGAGAGAGAGAGAGAGAGAGAGAGAGAGAGAGAGAGAGAGAGAGAGAGAGAGAGAGAGAGAGAATGAATCAGCTGTTGTAATCAAATGGCGTGTTTTTGTTTCGTGAGAATTTCATCGCCACGACTTTAACAACAACATACTGTACTGAACTTTACAGTATTATACAGACTACTGTAATATGATAAAGTAAAATATTTGTAATCTATTTTATATGAAATGGGGCTATTTTTGTTTTGTTTAAAATTTACATTTACGTATGTAAAACAACTCTCTCTCTATCTCTCTCTCTCTCTCTCTCTCTCTCTCTCTCTCTCTCTCTCTCTCTCTCTCTCGTAGATTGTTTTCCTGCTTTGCTACGTATGTATGATTTTATATAGATACGGTAAATAATATTTGTAATAACATATTTTATAAAAGCTTTTACTGTAATATCATTATTTATCACTTTCATCATGCGGGTTAAATTCCTTAGTTTGTTTACTGAGCGTACTTTATGACGCCGTCGTTTCAGGCGGCGTCATAAAGAAAAAAATTTCATTTGGAAGTCCTAAGAAAAATTAAGTAAAACATTAGTAATAACCAAATCAACATACTGTACTGAATAATCAATATAATTGATGCAAAAACTAACCTATAAACAGATGTGTAAATGCATTTGTTTCTTCATTAGGATCAGAGATAAACGTAAACAAAACATTGGTTGCCATTTTTTATCGTGCTTTTTGGCGTGTTTAGGAAACGCATGATATAAAGTCGCCTTTAATATTTGTGCCTGTTTTAGTTTAGGGTACTGTATTACATGCATTAAGTGTTCTGTACATTAAAGGGTAGTTTGTTAACAGTACTACGTACAAGGGAAGGTTTTAAAAGTCTGAATATACATGTTAAATAAATAGGTAAATATGGTGTTACTACTTCGCGGATTTTCACCTATCGCGGCCGCGTCTGGAACCTATCTACCGCGATAAACGAGGGTTCACTGTACAGTATAGCATTTCATAACAAAACTTAACTTTAGATAAAATTTAGTGGATTACAAGGATTATCCAATAAAATGTCTTTGGTTGGTAGAATGCATTGTTTAGCTAACAACTATATCACAAGGCAGAGAGTACAAATGTTAAGGAAAGCCTTACAAATAATGTCTCAGAGGTATACAACTCTGAGGGGACATCATTTGGCAATATAAATTTAGATATCAGGGCAGTTCCACACATCCCTCTTATCTGTTAAGCGGGTTTTACACAATCGAATGGTTCGGCGAACCCTGTTTGCCAAACGGTTTGAAGAGATGAGTCGGCCACAAATGCGTAAGCTTTGTGGACAATGAAGCTCCGCCCACAAAAGTCCGGCGAGAACACTTTCTTCGAACCGTTCGACAAGCATGACCGACAGCCGAATACCTCGTTTACACATTCGAACATCACTTCAAACTCGTCTGTCGAACCGCGTTCGACAAACCATTCAACCTTGTAAACCCGCTTTTAGGGAAAGTTCTTCATAGAGTTCTCTTTCCCATAAAAAAATGTACAGTACATACAAATCTTATTTACACAAATGCACTTAATTCATTAACAAATTAGGAAAAATTATTACATATATATATCCTCAAAACGGCGGAAAATGAAAAGTTAGGCTTGAGCAGGAATATAACTTATGTGAAGAAAGTTGTCAGGATGGCTGAGATGTTCACTTAGCCATTGCACGGGAGTATCCAGGGGAGTTTCAATCCCATGGATTACAATTCGGTCACCTGTAAGTTTCAAATGTTGTACTGAATTTGCATCTAGTAGATCATGAAATTAACTTAGTTTTACAGACGTTTTGGATTTTGCTATTTACGTAATCACTAAAAAAACTATAGCCATAGTTTTTAATATGTATCATAGTATGCTTATGCAAGAATTCCCTGAAAGATATAGTTCCCACTAAACTGCTGATAAGGACTGCTAAAATGAATACTAAACAGATAACAAACCTCCCTAGATTACACTTCAATTAATGAGAATTGTTCAATAACAATAGAAAGCAAACAAAATTCAAGAATTCCTTGAAAGATATAGTTCCAATTAAACTTCTGATAAGGACTGTTAAGAAGAACATTCAACAGATAGCAAATCACCCTGGATCACACTTCAATCAACGAGAATTGTTAGATAACAAAAGAAAGCAAACAAAATTCATGAGGACAAGAAAACTTGAACAGGGAAGGAGATACACGATATGGGTGCTGTAGTTTGACCTGAATATCTTGGACTGATACGTAATATTTTCCAAGGTTCTGTTTTCTCCCAGGTGATGGGATAAACAAACTAAGAGATGGTCCAAATATTTGTATTTGCATTTGCAAAAATGAATATTCACATCTATTCTTAAGATTTGCATTCGCCTTTTGCCTAACAAATATCTTTTTAAATATCAAACATTCAACTTTAAGCCTATTTCAACAATACTGTATTCTAATATGAATGGAGGTGAGAAATATCAAAATATCTACAGTAATACTTCAGGATCCAACATTAATTTGTTCCAAAGTAGCTTTTTATAACATGATTTTTTTATTATAATGAAATAGAACCAAATACAATCAAGTCATTCAACATACCTTACCTAACCTCGCAAATTTCGTTTCGTATCCTGAGTATTTTTTCGTAATGTGAAGCGAAAAAATCTTTGTAATGTTTCGTAAAATGAGATTTCATTTACAGAAACTTTTGTATCAAGAGGTTTCACTATATTTATCACAAAGAATAAAGCCTTGCTCTCAATGAGTATGCCTTGACATTTTCCTTGACTGTGACCTTGACCTTTGACCTTCAAAAATTTAATCGTTTCCACCTTTTTGCATAATAGTTAATCGCTGCAAGTTTCATTACTCTACGATTAAAATTGTGGCCAGGAAGCTGTTCACAAACAAACACGGGCGAAAACATAACCTCCTTCCTACTTTGTTGGCAGAGATAATAATAGTAATGAAGGTTAAACAGAAAATTCGCATTTGCAAATAAATGATAATTATTGTTCCCATTTACAAATATTGAAAAATTGGGACCACCTTTAATACAAACTAATCACAAGCATCTCAAAATTATTGTAAACATCAACAGAAAGTTAATAGAAAAAGTAATAAGAAACATATTATGACAAAACATACTATATAATTTTAAAGTTTCTAGATTTATTTATCATCAAAAATCATTTCTGGCATAGACTATACGTCTCTCTCGCCTCTAAATAAAGTCTCCAGACGACAAAATATAATATTACAGGCATTATCATAAACATTTTGTATGTCTGCAAGTTTGATTATTACAATTGTGCAATTTAAGACTTTTGGACATTAGTAAAAATTCAATAAAATTCATTAACAACTAGGGTAACTGACTTATAAAAAAAAAGTTGCTATTCATGTTATAAAGAAATATAACAACCAAAGATAGCATGGTAAAATTCCAACGAATAGGACTATGCAAGGATGCCAGACACAATTTGTAATCTTTAAAAAATAAATTATATAGATAATAAAATTTTTGATACTGGTACATAAAACAAATAGAGGTCCAATTTTAACTAACAAACAATATAATATGAATAGCTTTGCGCATTATAAGTTAAAAATTTTAAGTCCAGAAACTAAAACATGATATGCAAAGGGTACAATAATTTGGTAATGAATAAAAAAAAGACAGATGACTAGTAAACAGTAAGGAATCATGGTATAATACTACCATGGTGTCCATTCACCAAAAAAAGGTTAGAGAATGAAGAGTGAAGATGGCATAAAATCTCTCTCTCTCTCTCTCTCTCTCTCTCTCTCTCTCTCTCTCTCTCAAGAACTATTTCTTACTTTCTCTAATTATCTTTTTTTCTATTAAACAGGCTCCAATTTGTTATTTCATACCTTGCTTTCATTTAATTTCTTTAATTTTTTAGTTTCTTCTTCAACTCTCTATTTATTTTTCTTTGCGTGGCTGCATCCCTATTGGAGCCCCTGGAATTTCTTTAATTTTCTAATTTCTTCTTCAACTCTGTATTTATTTTTCTTTGTGTGGCTGCTTTCCCTACTAGGGCCCCTGGGCTACAGTAGTCTGCTTTCCTAACTAGGGTTGCAGCATGGCTAACAATAACATACTTCCGATTTCTCTCTCTCATATAAATTACTTCATCTTATTAACTTTGAATTTTACAATGCAGTATTTCATTATTTTATAACTTCTAAAAACTCTAAGGGACAATAACCGAGATGGAAAATGTTTTGTCTTACGATCAAATGCTAACTTACTACTACAACTTATAAGTTTTCCTGTACTTAAGTTGTAAACAAACTTAACTGTCTGGTAAGTACAGAAAGTTGACAAATAAATCTTCCGACTCATTTCTGACAAATTAAGCATTTTGAATACAGTAAGTCCTCAACTTACATACTTAATTGGTTCCACAAAGCTGTTTGTAAGTTAAATTTTCCTAAATTTCTACCTAGGGTAGGCCTAACCTGAATCCCATGTCTATGATTTCCAGCTACAAAAATCAACAAATATCGAGTTTCATACGAAATAGATATCATGTTATTATAAACGTTGTTTTGCTTACTATATCAAAATGATATAATATTGTTTTATTATGGTATTTCTTTGTCTTTATTTTATTTTCAGTTAGATTTCTGTTTGTATCTCTGAATGTTTTTAAGATCAGTACCTTTAGTATCCATGTCAAGTACTGATATGTCATATTCACAAGGGCTATAGGAACGAGAAAATAAAAACTTCTTTAACCCTTTAACCCCCAAAGGACGTACTGGTACGTTTCACAAAACTCATCCCTTTACCTCCATGGACGTACCGGTACGTCCTTGCAAAAAAATGCTATAAAATTTTTTTTTTCATATTTTTGATATTTTTTTGAAAAAATTCAGGCATTTTCCAAGAGAATGAGACCAACCTGACCTCTCTATGACAAAAATTAAGGCTGTTAGAGCAATTTAAAAAAAATATGCTGCAAAATGTGCTGGGGAAAAAACAACCCCTTGGGGGTTAAGGGTTGGAAATTTCCAAATAGCCTGGGGGTAAAAGGGTTAATAAACTCCCCCCAAAGTAAAAAATACAAAAAGACGTCACTTACCTTCCCCGACTGCTTCGGGTAAGGTGTCGTGAATGAGATCCGACAGGGTGACTGGTCTTCCATCACTGGTGATCGGTTTTATTAGTTTCTGGATAGGTGGGCGATATAGCGAGTGAATACGAAAGGGGATGTGTTTGAATCCATCATCAGACGAACAGTCCATTAGTTTTCTATTAATGGCCCAAAACTGGTCAAATTTATCTGCCAAAAAAAGGAGTATTATTTAAAAAAAAAAAAAGCTTGCCTATAGCTATGCATAACAAAGGGATTTTGACGAAGGAAAAATCTATTTCTGGGGAGAGACCTGTGACGCCCGGCGAAAAAGTCCTTCTTTGTACTTTTTCTGATATAAATCTTCCAAATATACCAGAGAAAATTAAAAGCATGGAATGCAGAGGTTACAACCCTCGCGCGAGCACCTTGTTGGTGTCGTATATCTAACAAGGGCGTTTGTAAAACACTATTCACAGGCTGTCTTCCATTTAGATAATCCCTTCATCAAAGGGGGAGGGCCGTGACAGGCCCTAGAGAATACAGTTGGGTTACCCTACCGACACCCACCACTCGCGCTCACTAGGTCATCCTTCTGCAAGAACATATGGCTTGGCAAGGAAAGGGTGGGTCCGTACAAAAATCATCGGGAAGGGTTTCGCCGGGCGTCACAGGTCTCTCCCCAGAAATAGATTTTTCCTTCGTCAAAATCCCTTTTCTGGGTCGAACCTGTGACGGCCGGCGAAAAAGTACCAGAGAATGCCTTCCAAGCCCAATAAATTAATAACATAATGAGGAGAATACAATCACCATGTACGACAATACTATGATATAATAAAGTAATCGTCCAATTACCAACCAGCCAAATGACATAGGGAACGTAAGGTTAAATAATAATGACGACAAGGAACCAACTGAGTGTCGAATCGCAAAAGGCATCAAACCTTACATGTCTAAGTATATCTAAACATTAAAGGAACGGTAACTACAATAACAGTTAAACCATAGGAATTAAACATGGCAAATATCATAGGGCTAACGAACTACCAAGGAGAGCGGCGACGTGGTGTGAGTGGCGGGTAGGAGGGAGAAGAGAAGAGATGGAAGAAAGGAAGAAGAGGAGATTAATGGGGAGAGATAAGGCTCCCCTCTGCCACCGTTGGGTATTTAAGGGCCTGTAAGATCTTTAGATATTGGCGTTTGACAACCATAGGGGATTTCCAACCCGTATATTTTTTTTAAAATCACCAAAGTCCCTGTTCTGGAAATCATTGTTGGAGGCATCTACTGTCCGTATATCATGAGCCTGGGGAAATGATTCCGGATTAGTATGTTTAATGAAGTAGAGGATTTGTTGCCTGATACCGTGAATGGAAATAGTACCTCCTTGTTCCCTGATAACCAAGGAGCCAGACGAGCGGGTGGCAGTTCTAGCTAAAAAGGGGCTTGAGAGTGTGACTGTACACGGAGAAAAATCCTGGGGATGAAGAATAATCTTCCGAGAGGAGCACCTATTTTGCGGATCCTCATTTTTTAGCTAGGGAAGCTTTGTCTGGAAAGGAGTACTTCGGCTGAAGGGAGGAAATCTATGTTTTCCGGGTTTCGTGAGAGCTGCTAGTTCTGATGTTCCATCACCTGAAGCTATAGCCGTTAGAAATAAAGTCTTCCTAAGAAGAGTGATATAAGAGCAGGATTCATTGTCCGTGTCCATCGCAAGTTTGAGAACACCGTTCAGAGACCAAGTGTCCTTTTGTGGCCGAACCGAAGGTAGAAGCCTAGCACATGTTTTTGGGGTTGATGAGAAATAGGAATCAGCTAGGTTAATGTTGAACCCAACAAGGTAGATCTTCTTCAAAGCTGACTTGATGGTGGTTAAAGTGCTAACTGTTAGGCCTTTGTCAAATAGGAACCTCAAGAAAGAGATGGCTAAATGCGGGGACATACGAGTATGGTCTGCACTCTTAGGGGACCTACTAGTTGTTAACGGCCGAATCATATTGGCGAATTGTCGAGTCCCTTTTTGTCCCATTCGATGAAGAGATCGTTTCCGGTTCAATGTTCGCATCTCTACGAGCTGCCAACTTCCTGTAGTCCACAAAGTTAGAGTTTTGGCTATCCTTGAGTAATCTGACACAGTGAGTTTGGATACTCGGGTCAGTTTGAGGAACGGGATCCGGATGGGACTGAGTTTCAACTCGAGGAGGAGAGGAAACCAACTGTTCTTGGCCAGTGAGGTGGTACTAAAGCCACTGCGCCCGGGAAGGAGCGTAGTTTGTGTAAAAGTTTTTAGAAGATTCCCTGGGGGAGATAGGGAAATCTTCTAATGGTTCCAATCCCGGGGTAATGCGTCCATGGCATAAGCCCGAGGGTCCAGGGTTGGGGTCACATAACAAGGAAGTTAGTGATTCATCTGAGTTGCGAATAGATCTACCTGGAGGCCTGGAACGAGCCTGAGTATCCACCGGAATGAAATTATGTCTAGAGACCATTCTGACTCCAGTGGATCCGTCCTGGATAGTGAGTCCGCTCTCACATTCTGGCCTCCCGCTAGGTGAGGTGCTGACAGGAACCAGTTCTCTTCTGTTGCCCAGGCGAAGATAGTGACCAGGATCTGATTCAGGTTGGGTGACTTGGATCCTCCCCTGTTGACGTAGTGTACTGCGTCTGTGCTGTCTGACACTACTCTGATGTGGGTCGACCTCGGAGGAGAGTCTCTCTTCAGGGTCAAGAACACTGCCATGGCTTTGAGAACAATGATATGGGACTGTTTCATGGAGAGTGACCAAGAACCTGAAACATCTGATGTTCGGAGTAATCCCCCCCATCCACTTAGAGACGCGGCTGTATGGAATGTCACTTGTGGAGGTGGGAATTGTAGAGGAACCGATTTGGAGAGGTCCTTCGGTTCGGACCATGGGTGTAGTCACATTTTCAAGACAGAGGGGATCTTCGAGACCATGTCTCTTATAGGTACTGTAGCTCTCTTTCTCCAAACTCGATTGATGTCTTTGAGTTTGGCTTTTATTAGATCTGTTACTGAAGTGAATTGGAAAAGTCCGAGGATACTTTCTAAGGCTCTTCGGACACCTGTTTGTGTTTGAGAAAATTTTTTGATCTTGGAAACTATTCCTCTTACCTTTTGGAAGGGAGAGACAACGTGTGCTTCGAAAGGTCCCACTGAATGGCTAACCATTCTAAGCGGACTGATGGTTGCAGGCGAGATTTTTTGGAGATTGACCCGAAATCACAGGTTGTCGAGAAATTGGAATAATTCCTTCGTAGCTCTGTTGCCTTCTATGACCGGCCGGGCCCAAATGAGCCAACCGGCCAGATAAGCAATGATCTGTATCTCTTGGTTCCTGAGTTGTTCTAACACTCTCTCTCCTAGTTTTGTGAATATCCTGGGATCAATGTTGAGGCCAGAGGGCATGTCTTGAACACAAAGGCTTTCCTGCTTAGGCGGAAACCCAGATAAGAAGAGAAGTTTCGAGCTAAAGGCGCAAGATAATAGTCGTCGGTAAGATCGACAGAGGTGGTGACGGTCCTACGGGGAAGTAAGGTCCGTACCTGAGAGATAGTCAACATCCGGAACTTGTCGCAGAGAATGTAAGAGTTTAGCTTGACAAGTCCAGGTCCACTCTCAATGCCGCCAAGCCTTTCTTCGGAATTGTGAACAGGTGGCTTTGGAACTTCAGTGATCGATCCCGTTTGATTGCTTCTTCTTGAGTAACCCTGTGGTGTACTCTTCCAGGATGGGAGTGGATTTCTGGGAGAAGGTCACTGGTGGAGGAGAAGGACCTTGTGACCATTTTCACCTCAAACCTTTAGAGATTATGCTATGAGCCCACAGACCGAAGGTCCAATGGTCTCGAAAGTGGTAAAGTCTACCCCCTACCGGGACCACCGCGTTGTGAGGGGGTGAATCTAGGTACTTTCCTTCTCCGAGCCCCCTTTTTTCTAGGTCCGTCTCGATGGCGAGACTGTCTTCTACTCCTGTAGCTTCCTCTCTGGTGTCCACGAGAGGAGCCTGAGGGTTCGGATCTGGGGCTGTATGCAGGTAAAACATCCCAACGGGGTTGGGCTGTGTACCTGGGGAATCAGTGAGGTAGACCACCTGATGAGGGGGATTTGGATGCATAGACGTCGAATCGGAGGGAGGCTGTGATGACGAGTGGGTAACCGACTATCGATTCCTGTCTGATAGAGGCCTCAGACAGAACGTATTTCCCACAACTAACCCGATCAGACCATCAAACGTGTAGGTCGAATTGGAAGGGCAGATCTTGGAATTATCGTAACCCCCAGACTGACAACATCCTGGTCCAGACAGATCGGGCCTGCCCTTTAGGAAATAATACTGTTACCTTCGGTACCTTGTCTAACCTAACCAAGGCAATCTCTTTCAATCGAATGAATCCGTTGAACGGGAATTCTAGTACCTGGGAGTAAATTCTAGGTCCCCCAGAGGGAGGATGTCTATGCCATCCCGATTTATGGTACCATCTATATATGGAACATGTAAGGCAAATCTCTATGCGTTGTTTTTATCGAAGGAGGTTACTTCGATATGCCTGGGGCTGTAGGGGGAAACTTCTGAGTTCCTGAACGGATCTGACTCACTACCATACTTTTGAGCTCCGTCATAGCCCCTTGGTTTTCCCTAGAATGTGTTGCTTTTAGCAGTCACGGTTTATGCAGGGTAACATGAACATCAGGATCCATTAAGGGTCCTAGGTCGGTGACGTAGGTAATTGCAAAGCTGAAGGCTCAAAATTCATCCCCACCTACCTGCCCGTCCATGGGGTCGTCGTCCAACCTTAGAGAGGACACTCTGAGGAGATAGGGACCTCTAGATGGAGCATTTCTTCCCAACCTTGATAACCAAGGGCGGAGAGCCTCTCTTGCAGGCCAGAGAGATTCATCATCATCCTGACGGGAACCATGTAGGCGAACCTTCTGTAAAAGAAAGGGGACATAAGTCTGGATGTTCCTTGAACTTTGGTTAGTGATCCTATTCACAGGCTGGGATCAACTGTACAACTCATAAAAATAATTTTTAAAGAAAAATCATTTAATGTACTATCTTTTGGGGTATAGTTCGACACTTGTATTCATGAAATGTGACACTGTTGGCGCATCCGCCACAGGTTGGCCACCCCTGACTCAGACGTTCAGAACCGGGTCTAACATTATTTACTGGCTATTAGTATTCTATTGATTCATCTGTTCACTGACCAGAGTTTCAAGAAACAGTAGATAGCCTCTCATGGCATGGTTAGTCTCGACCCGGCCCTTCATTAGAAGGGGCCAACGTTTGGTTCCCAGTACTGAGTGGAAACTTATTTCTATTTGAACACTATGTTGTATGGATATTTATTCATATTTAGGCATAGTTAGAATTGAATATGTATAAATATAGGCATAATCAATTTATTTCTATTTGAACACGATGTTGTATGAATATTTATTCATATTTAGGTATAGTTAGAATTGAATATGCACAAATATAGGCACAATCAATTTATTTCTATTTGAACACTATGTTGTATGGATATTTATTCATATTTAGGCATAGTTAGAATTGAAAATGCATAAATATAGGCATAATCAATTTATTTCTATTTGAACACGATGTTGTATGGATATTTATCCATATTTATACATAGTTAGAATTAAATATATGCATAAATATAGGCATAGTTATGTTCATATATTTTTATTTGGACTTTCAAGAATAACTAATGAATATTATCAACGCAAATTCAAAGTGTCATTAAAGTAAGTACAGTTTACTTTGTATTCATGTTAAATCCTTTCCTTTACAGCAAAACAAGAGATTGGCCACCCGTGGTCTGAGTGAGCTCTGTCTGTAACGGAGCTCCGGTAACAATCCCCGGTACAAAGGTCCGTCATAGTGACAACGTGAACACCAGAGGAAAACTAATATTAACCTCAATGCTGAACGCCTGTACGATATCCGGTTAAGCCGGAGATTCGATGAAAAGGATCGTAATAACGATATTGTGATTATTTATGAAAAAGGGGTTCATACCCTGATTCTGATCGTCTGATTGATCTCTGTTTGTAACGGAGAACTAGTGACAAAGGTCCGTCATCGTGAAAACGTGATCCTTAGCGGTACGATAACATTCTCTAATACTGAATGTTTGTGTTATCTCCAGTGAAGCCGGAGATTCGATGAAAAAGGGACCGTAATAATGAAACTGTTTAGTCTTCATCGGTATCACATTGTTAACTCCGGTTCTGGCCGTCTGCTTGATCTCTGTTTGTACCGGAGATCCGGTAGCAAAGGCCCGTCACCGTGATATCGTGACCGTTCCCGGTACGATAACATTAACCTCAATGAATGATTGTGTTATCTCCCGTGAAGCCGGCCGTAACGGTGTAATTATGATCAAACATGACAAAGGTTCGTGTGTAAAAGGCTTCAGCCGGAGTCCGAGTGCCGGATTACACCGTTGCACTCCAAAATCTGCTCCTGAACGTTAACTAGTTCTCACCCAATGAGTATCCATATAACGGAGCATAACTCAAGGCGGAGCTAAGCATAACTTCGGAGCTAAGGGTGTCGGTATAAAACGACCCCAATTAATGACTCATACACTAACGTACCTATTAATAGTGTTAGCTATATTAACAGTAACCACATCAATAAAAACGTTTATAATATTAAACGTACTATCATCAACTCTGATACTAAGAGGAGGCTTGAATAACTCGTGATCGTATAAAAACGGAGAACGGGAAATTCACCTCTCTTACTCGAGCTAACAAAGAAAACGAGAGAAGGAATAACTCATATCTGTAGAACAGGGAACGAGCAGTCTCTGTTTTCGCTCTCAAGGTTACATAATAAAAAACTAACATCACACAATAAAACAAGAACAATAATAAAATTTATTGCTTTTCTTAGTAATAACCAAGAACGAAGAATAACGTAACAAAAAAACAAGGATATAGTCTAAATCGAAGCCTCTGAGGCGAGAACAAACTAACAGACTAAATCGCTAAACTTTAATTCGCTATTCTTTAAATCGCTATTCTTCGTAGGTCCAAATTGGACTTGCAAGCAAATAAATACCATAGTAAAAATTAATGATAACACTAAAAGGCCATAAAACGTAAGTGATATAACCAAGATGACAGAGTACCAGATGGGCAAAATTAACTAGAATATTTACCGAAGCGAACATAACCCAAAATGGCTGCCGATACCTCGGCAAGACAATCGCTTCCAAAACTAAAAACCACCATATTGGAAACAGAACAAATGCCCGGTACTGTCAAAAGCTGCCAAAACAAACTATGGTACTTAACATTGGTAAGGGTGAAGTATCAACGTCAGTCATGTTGAATTAACGACAATCACTTCGAAAAACACTGGGCAAAACACTTATCAACTTTGCTGGCTAGTCCAAAACAGAAGGATGACCTAGTGAGCGCGAGTGGTGGGTGTCGGTAGGGTAACCCAACTGTATTCTCTAGGGCCTGTCACGGCCCTCCCCCTTTGATGAAGGGATTATCTAAATGGAAGACAGCCTGTGAATAGTGTTTTACAAACGCCCTTGTTAGATATACGACACCAACAAGGTGCTCGCGCGAGGGTTGTAACCTCTGCATTCCATGCTTTTAATTTTCTCTGGTATATTTGGAAGATTTATATCAGAAAAAGTACAAAGAAGGACTTTTTCGCCGGCCGTCACAGGTTCGACCCAGAAAATGTATTTAGTAAGGTACTGTATTGCTTTCAGAATCTTCCACATATCTCAAATTAAAAAAAAAATCTGCCTGAAGCTTTGTATAACAAACATATTTACAAGTAAAAGTACAGTATTAAATAAAAAAAGCCTGCCTATAGCTATGCATAACAAATGTATTTAGTAATGGTACTGTATTGCTTTCAAAATCTTCCACATATCTCAAATTAAAAAAAATTCTGCCTGAAGCTTTGTATAACAAACACATTTACAAGTAAAATTACAGTATTGCTTTCAGAACCTTCCACGTATGTTGATAAATTCAGATAAAAACAAAGAACATTACATAAGACTTCAAATGTTATACTTACCATTGCAAAGCCCCATCCACAACTGTTTGTGATCTTTACTTTGCATATTTGTTATGATTTGTCCTCGATGCTTAAGTCCATCAGCTTCTTTTAAAGATGACATAAACTGTGACTCTACCACTTCCCTAAAAAAAAAAAAAAATCACAAATTTTAAGTAATTTGTATTTTTCCTAACAGTACTTACCTCGAACTATTTTCTCAGGAGTATCTGGGATCTCCTCCCAACCGACCAGAGTTTTGTGTAGTTTACCCTATACCCATTTTCTATGAGGGGTAACCTCAGGCGGAGTGATACGCGCTACATTTGCAAAGGACTTGTTTCAGCTGGACCTCATATTTTTTTTAAGTTTTTCAAACAAGTAGAAATATAAAAACTAGCACAAAACAAGAATAAAATTCTAGAAACATAATAGAATCTTCTTTGTTTCCACCACTATCCCTTCATTATGGGGTCAATTGCCTGATACGCCTAAATACTTCAACTTTTGACGGCTCAAGTACACTAGGGTGATTAACCCTTTTACCCTCAGGTTCTTTGGAAATTTCCAACCCTTAACCCCCAAGGGGTTATTTTTTTCCCAGCACATTTTGCAGTATATTTTTTTTTAAATTGCTCTAACAGCCTTAATTTTTGTCATAGAGAGGTCAGGTTGGTCTCATTCTCTTGGAAAATGCCTGAATTTTTTCAAAAAATTATCAAAAATATGAAAAAAAAAAATTTCTATAGCATTTTTTTGCAAGGACGTACCATGGGGGTAAAGGGATGGGTTTTGTGAAACGTACCAGTACGTCCTTTGGGGGTAAAAGGGTTAATAACACAAAGAGACTTAGCACACTTACAAATAGAATTTACTCAAGTGAAAATGTAAAGGGAAATATAATAGTATATACCTAATAACAAGTACGAATCAACTACAATGCACCCAGATGCTGCCTTTCCAGAAACCAAGCATAAAGAAAAGATGATGTCAAGAGGTGGGAGAGCTTATTTAATTGAAACCATGTATCATTGTCAGTAACAATATAATTCAATTTTGAAACAATATAAATATTGTAAAGGTGGCAACTTCCCAGGAACACTCTAAATTGCTACTAACCTTGAAGGACATCTTATAAGTTCTTTTTCGGGAAAATGAGAGAAATGTGCTGTAATATTCCACGGCAAACTTGCGCCACCACAGTGAAGATCAAACAATACGCCTACAGGATAATGCCTGCAAGAAAATATATATAAATATAGAAATTAGATATATAGCTACACTATACGTATGTACACACATGTATACTAAGGAAATACACTAAAGCTATTCATAGACAAATATAAAATATTATTCACTTGGAGACAAGGAATTATAAGAGGGGTTTAACAATAAGGTACTGCATAACATAAATCTAACATATTTTTCATATAATGCTTATGGATAGACTAAATGACCTTACCATTTCAAAGGGTTTCCATCAAATTCAAACCACATTTCTGCCTCTTGAAGCTCAGGTGGAATAAACCTTAGCAAATGTTTTCTGACCTGTACAAATGAAAAATAAACACAGAAATGAACAACTGAAGACCATAAAATAAAGTACAGGTGTGTCCCAAAAAATTTTATAAGCAGATTCAAGAAATTTAAAACAATAAGCTATATACTGCAGTGAATAAAAAAATCACAAACTTTAGAAGTAATTTGTATTTTTCCTGACTATACAAAACTGAATCCTTTAATAGAAGATTGGGTTCAAGCACAGCTGGAACTCAGCAGTTAAAATTTACAAGGAGGTGTTGGCAGTTGCTGGACCATTGAAAAGTCACTTTCATTGCATCTGGGACTTTTAGGGGAAGTAATGATAGGAAGTTGAGTTAAAGGACTATAGTTTGTACAGTTACGAAAACTACAAATCTTTTTTAAAATTTGTGATTTATTCCTACACGATTACAATCCTTCGTCCTTTAATAGGAGACTCGTCCTTAGGTGGGAAGAAGTCCTTACCAAACTGCGAGGTTAAAATCCTGAAGTAAAAAACCTTAAACTGAAAATTTGCTTCCTACAACAAAGCGTAGATACTTTCTTGAAAAATTATTTATGGGGATTTGGAAGTATGCATCCCCAAGATTGAGTGAGATCTTAAAATTGTTATTCCTAAATGCATGTCTGATTGTGCTGGGTGTCTCCATCCTGAAATGAGTTTGGTGAATGAACTCATTCACGGATGAAAGGCCTAACATGTGTCTCCAAGACCCTAAGGCCTTCTCCACCAAACAAAAATGGATGAAGAAGCCAGGAGACTCATCCTGGACTTCTTCCAGAGCAACCATTAACAGCATAGTCTACACCTCTCAATGCAAAGCAAGGTCTTCCCCATTAGTGGGTGATAGAAGGACCATGTCATCGGAATTGGAATGAGAAGAAGGGGAGAGCCAGTGAACAGGTAGTGGCGACCGAACAAAAGAATGTCTACCGCCCACTGCTCTCCCCTGCAAACTTGCCATCTCATCCATCTTTCTGCCAGAAATCCCTCTAATGGTCGTGGCTGAGGATGAATTTCTGGCTCTAGCGTGACAGAGGGCCTCACCTACCTATCCCTTTACGATTGTGGTTCCAAGCCCTTTGTTGGCGAAACAGCTGACCAGATTCGTAGGATTCCATACTGTCGATGATGAAGCTTTGAGGAGGAAGGTTGTGACCTCCAAAACAATACTGCTTGGTGAAGGAGTTACTCTTGATTGGACTTCCTCCACTTCTAACCTGTAGGCTCTACTTGCTCCAAAGGAAACAGAGAAGGTCCTTTGTGTGATGAGTTTCTTAGGTAATGTATGTCTTTAGGATTCAATTACCTCGTGTAGTACAGCATTGTCAACGAGAACAAGATCTGAAACTTTAAGAGACTCCTCCCGAGGGAGAGGCATGCCTATTTACAGGTGAATCTCTAAGCCTCAAGACTTATCCAAGAGTTAAAAAAGGAAAATTTCAAAAGCCAAGTTTGGAGAGAAGTTGATAGCACGCTTGTTATTCTGTAGCTGGAATCGAAGTGGGTGTTCAGTGTACTGGCAAGGGGGTGGGGCTTTCCTGCCACCAGGCGGTAATTACCGGCTACTGCCGACAGCTCATAATAAGTTTAAGCTGGCGAGTTTCAGCTTACCTTGATTCAACCTCCTATTAAAGGCCAAAGATTTGCATTCAAGTAGGAACAAATTATGTATTACAGCTGTTATAAGAAGTCAATCTAGAAATAAAAAAAAAGCTGCAACTGTCAACAAGAAATTGTAACAGACAACAATAACAAAATATTCTTAATTGTCTCTAGGATTCCTGGACTATGTACAGAATATGGCAACTGTATATCTAATGTAAGAAAGCCATGATTTATTTGCATTGAAAAGATAAAAACTAAATGCAGATTAACAGCTAACTACTTATGTACACTACATAAACATGAAAGTATTTATCAAATACCTTATCCATTACTAATGGGAAATACGACAGCCTGGGAACCATCAAGTAATATGGTTCGGGAGCACTAAGAGTATTGCAGTCTTCGCTTGTGAGCTGGACGCAGACTGGGACACGACCATCCCATATTTCACGTAAAATCTCCCTGTCTTCCGCCATCCCAAAGATCTAACTGAAAGTAAAAAAACTAAAATTTTATGCCGAAGATAAAACTTGGATACATAACAATTTACAAACTGAAGTAGAATTATATTAGAGAAAATAATAATTTTGCTTCATAGTTAAAAACATGAGGTGTATGTAGTTGGTTGGTAAATCAATTTTCTTTACAGGAAAATTTTGTTTATCTTTGTCTGAAATACAATACAGTACTATGAAGCTAGTTTTACGATTATGAAATATGACTTACTGTTACCTTGCCAGGAGTGATGATGGTCGGCAAGCAAACACAGTGTTGACTATCAGTCCTTGGGTAAGTTAAGGATATGGTGGTCAAAGAAGGGGGGGGGGGGGGGGGAGATCACAGGTGGCAACGAGCCTCCCGTAGCTAAGTAGGTAACAATATGGCTCCTAGGTTGGGTTAGGTAATGAATCTTTGATGAAGTGGTGTTCTTGTGTTTGCTTCCCTTTCATAATGTGGTTTTTCAGTCATATCCTTCGGAATTTTAGAAGTCTAAAATGTTAAATATATGGGTTTCCCCCAATTATTTGCATCAGAACGACTCCATGTACTTATGGATACACCAGGAACATTTACTAACTTTTTATTTGCAGTGAAAATAATTGATATTTTTCAAGAAAAGAAAAAGACATTTTTCTATAGGAAATACTTGTTTTTTAGATGTTGTCCCGTATGTAAATATAATAAAACCTAATTACTTTCTTCATTAGGAATATTGTGATACAGTAAAGGTTTCTTAACTCTCTTTCGGAAGTCTCCTTAAAATCAGCGTATTTTAAATTTAAGGTTTAGCTCACTCCTAACTGAACATACCTGTGTGGAAACACTTTAGCCTACTAGGCTAGCAGCCCAACTAACTACATACAGAATACCCAACAATAGCAAAAAAGTTTGTGCCTGTTCAAGCAACTACATACACCATGCAATAACATGTAATAAGACAATTTGGGGTGTAGGACTTTGTACAATGGCGGGCACCTGTATGTATAAGGACAACTGACTAAGGTGCCTTTGTATATCAGCGGCCAGTTCCTCCTGCTTTTATAAAAAAATTAATATTAACCAACACCTAAACTTTTCCCCCCTAACATAACCTACATGCCACGTCCTTACGTACTTACCTAATGGGAGGCCCCCGGCGACCCCCCTTACACTGCCGCATTCTTAGTCAGCCGTCATTATATACAAAGGTGGCCGATATCATACATACACCCACTGACTTAGAATAGGTCGCAGGGAGACGTTAGCCCCCAGCCCGTTAGGTAAGTAGATAAGGACACACCTTGTAGGTTAGGATAGGGGAGAAAGTGTGCGTTAGTGGGAGTGTTAGCTCAAGCCCCACCGTTACGTGACTCAGTAAGGAGACGCCTTGCAAGTTAGGTTAGGGGAGGTGAGTGTACATGAGTTGGTGTCCATATTTTAAGCACGTGGAAAGTGCTGGCCTCTGATATATAAAGGCTCAGAGATTTACAGCTGTTCCAACCAAATTCATATACACAGGGCCAACTCCCGTACCATATTTTCCCCAGTAACTGTTTGACGTAGGATAATGTAAACCAATAGTACATTTCACGTACTTCAATACCTGCACTGTAGCTTGGTACGGATGCTTAATCTCTGTTGCTTTTTTTTTGTAACTATAGTTTGAGAATTCTGACCCTTGAGGTTATATAACTAAGATAATATAACTTTGTCACTGATACGTCTCAAAACATTAAGAGGCGGATTACGAACCACAACAAATGGCCACGTTCTATATGACAAAACGTACAATGAAATTTAGAAATTTAGTTTATTTTTTGTTTAAAAGATGAATATGAATCTAAAATTATTTTCTAATATTATATTTTAACTATATAATATATTAAACGAAAGATTGCCTCAATAAATTTAATTAGATCGAACTCCAACAATTGGCCACGTTCTATATGACAAAACCTACAATGAAATTTAGAAATTTAGTTTATTTTTTGTTTAAGAGATGAATGTGAATCTAAAACTACTTTTTAATATTATATTTTAACTATATATTATATTAAACGAAAGATTGCTTCAATAAATTTAATTAGATCGAACCCCAACAAATGGCCACGTTCTATATGACAAAACGTACAATGAAATTTAGAAATTTAGTTTATTTTTTGTTTAAAAGATGAATATGAATCTAAAATTACTTTTTAATAATTTATTTTAACTATATAATATATTAAACGAAAGATTGCCTCAATGAATTTAATTAGATAGAACCCAAACAAATAGCCACGTTCTATATGATAAAATATTCAATAAAATATAATTTATTTTTTCGTTTAAGAGATGAATATGAATCTAAAAGTACATTCTAATATTATATTTTAATTATACAATATATTAAATGAAAGAGTACCTCAATAAATTTAATCAGATTAATGTTCACTATTGGGTGGTTTTGGTCCCAATGTTAAAATATACAAAAAAAAAAAAAAAGAATTATTTTTTCCGTTTAAGAGATGAATGTGAATCTAAAAGTACATTTTAATATTATATTTTAATTATACAATATATTAAATGAAAGAGTACCTCAATAAATTTAATCAGATTATCATTCAATAATGGTTGGTTTTTCCAATGTTAAAATTTACAATAAAATATAATTTATTTTTTCGTTTGAGAGATGAATTTAATTCTAAAAGTACTTTTTAATATTATATTTCAATTAGATGATATATTAAATGCAATACTGTAGTACCTCAATAAATTTAATTAGATTAACGTTTACAAATCGGTGGTTTTGGGCCCAGTGTAAAATAATAAGATCACTCTTCGTTTTATTATATTTCAGATTACAGTATTATTCTCTTTGCTCCGTTTTTAATTACAATTAATTACAATTACAATTTACCGGTTTTAACATAACTCTCCAATTTACCATAAATGCAACTGTGTTTATTATATAAAAATATAATCTAATGTACATCTTCCGCTCTGATACAATGAGAATCAAAATGATTTTTGTTAAATGGCTGTAACACTGTGATTATATTCAACGTTTGGTTTTAATTGCTCCTTTTTTATTTGTAATTCACCTTCAAGTTTTAACATTATTTTCCAATTTGTCATAAATACAACTAAGTGTTCATTATATTAAAATCTAATCTAATGCACATCCCCCGCTCTGGTACAATGAGAATCAAAATGATTTTTGTTAAATGGCTGTAACACTGAGATTATATTCAACGTTTGGTTTTAATTATATCAATGGCAGTTATTGAAATCTATTTGTACAATTATTCTGATAATTTTATTTGGTTTATTGATATATGTATAAGGACTTCGTCAATGCAACTTCAGGGTTTATTTTTAATCTTTTACATGGGTCAGCTGTTGGTTCTACTTATGTGAAACATTTGCCAAAATTTTTAAAATTAGGTTAGCTTTTTATGAAAACAACAATGTATCAATCTTCATAGAAAAGGGAAATTGCCATTGGTTTAAATCCCAGTTAGATGACATGGCCAAAAATGCCAAGTAATGTTTAAAACATCTTTAAATAGTGGGGAACATTTATTGGAATATTCTATTAATGTAAATGTCCTATGTTGATGTGCCTACCAATCATAGGTCAAAATTAATATCTACAGTCCATTTCTTTTAGCGAGGCAGATTTGCACAGACTCGCAGCGGTGCCCTTTTAGCTCGGAAAGGTTTCTTGATCACTGATTGATTAGAATGATCTCGTCCAACCAATCAGCGATCAGGAAACTTTTCCGAGCTAAAAGGGCACCGCTGCGAGTCTGTGCAAATCTGCATCGCTTAAAGAAATAGACTATAGTTGTCCCGTGTTCTCCAGCTATTCTAACGAGGGTTTTAGGTTAACTAGCTAGGTTTGTAGGTTAATTAGTTATACAAATAATATTAACGCCCTACATGTGTTATTCAACGTCTACAAACGAATTAATATTCTGGAGAACAACGCATCCTACAATTAATATTATAACTAGAGTTAGAATGAATATGTTAAATACAAGTTTAAACGTCCAATTAACTTACAATATCCAAGTGCTTTTATACCTTTCTGCAGTCGTCTTATGAGTTTCCTATGACTTTTGTAGCAGTTGGCACTTTGTCCTGAAATACAAATGAGTTGTAGGTCCGCAGGACTCGTAGATGACGTTCTTGGTGTTCATTTATTTATATTTATTTTATTATCACGTCTTTGGCTGTTCTATTTATAGTTAATGGCTTTTCAATACAAGAGACAGTGCTCTACGCTACCACATAACGTTGGACGATCGGAACATACAATCTGGGACAGTTAGCTTCTCATCCTTACTTTTAGTTGGCAATTCGACTTTACCTAAAGCTGTTTCATTTATCTCTTTTTTCCTGTTCTGTAGTACTACTTTCTCTTCCTCTTGTTTTGATAAAGTATTTATAGTTTATATAGGAAATAATAATTTCAATGTTATTACTGTTCTTAAATATTTTATTTTCCTTTGTTTCCTTTCCTCGCTAGGCTATTTTCTCCGTTGGGGCCCCTGTGCTTATAGCATCCTGCCTTTCCAACTAGGGTTGTAGCTTAGCAATTAATAATATTATTATCTCAAGGGCAGCACCAAGAGGAACTCAACCTGAGTAGTTCCAATTTAGTGAGTAATCGGGGACTGGTGATTTTTTCATGCTGGGTAAGCGTTACCCTTAGCCCTAGACCCATTCCCAGTTCAGGTGTTTATTGTTTAATGTAGATTCGGTGCTGTTTTGGTATGCGATCTCGTTTATGGCGTGATCTCAGAAATAAATCCTTTGCTTTGGTATGCTATCTCAATATTTATATCAGGTAAACAAAGAAAGAATAGAAAATCTAATGCAGGGGTGGCCAACCTTTTGTTTACCATGCACCAATTTTTTTCACTTCTTATTCAGATGCGCCACACAAACTTTAAACCCCCTTTCAATCCCTTAACTATGGGGATTTGACATATTTGGTGGTTATACATATGATAATATGATATATATATATATATATATATATATATATATATATATATATACATATACAAATACATATAAATATACATATACATACATATATATATATATACATATATATATATATATATATATATATATATATATATATATATATATATATATATATATATATTTGTGTGTGTGTGTGTGTGTGTGTGTATGCGCGCGGGCAGATGTAGCAGCTGTAAAGGGAATGATTTAACATGGATACAAAGTAAACTGTACTTACTTTATTGACTCTGAATTTGCATTGATAATATTCATTAGTTATTCCTAAAAGTACTAATAAAATTATATGAACATAATTAGCAGTTAAAGAAAAATAATTCCACATGCAGGAAAAATAAGCATAACTATGTTTAATGAGACTTTTGACTTTGCTTTGCTTTCACCAAATCTGTAATATTAGGAGTTAAATTAGTAACTGAGAGCAACAGACAGTTCTTCAAATTTGAATCGGATAGTCGCGACCTCAGTTTGTTCTTGATATTTTTCATGGATGAAAATATTTTCTCACATCTTTACGTTGTTACAAAGCGACAGGCATAACTTTGGGTAATTTTTCTGAATTCTGGAAAATGTTCACCGGTTAATAATCGCCAAAAATTAAGCATTTCAGATGCTCTTGGGAGTGAGGGAAGTTCAATAAATTTACTCTTCAGCACTGAATTTGCTTTTAGATCAATAAGTTCCATCTGTATATTACTAGGCATCTTCAGAATGTTATGTTCTGTAAGTGAAAATGGATTTATAAATGCAAGCATGCAATCTTCTTCAGCAAAATCACTAAAACGACTATCAAAGGCCTCTCGTAGTAATATGATTTTTTCAATGTATTCGGTAAAGTTGGTATATGATGAAGGTATTATATATGTCTAAACTCTATTAACACATATAGAAATGGTGTATTTTGAATAATTAAAAGAAAAAAGTGCAGGACATAGCGGATGGTCCCTTTAAATAATTTTTTTAATTTTTTCTAAAAATCAGTATTATTTTTGGTATTATTTTGTTATGAGCTGGCTTTGTTTTTTTTTTTTTTTTAATTATCTCGGGTATAGTGCGCCACTTGTAATCGTGCAATGCGCCACTGTTGGCGCATGCGCCATAGGTTGGCCACCCCTGATCTAATGGTTCTTGCTCTGTCGTGTGCTCGCGAAAAAATAAAAACACCAAGCCGTGGCAAGTGGTAATGTTGAGCTGCGCACACTAACTTCAATGATTGATTATTATTTCTTAGATAATTATTCCCAGTATATATATTCTTTTTAGAAAATCTAATGGTTCTTGCTTCGCCACGAAGTGAAGCAGGATCGCTACTATCAGGTGAGATAGCATACCAAAGCATAAGCAAGACTGAGATCGCATACCAAAACAGCACCGCAGATTCTTGTACAACTGCAGTCTTTAGTCTATTGTATACTTTTAATAGTTATGTTTTAGATGTTCTGAGTATTTCAACTAGTTACTTTAAGGCCGGGAGCACACTAGCGACTCTGTGGCGCCACAAAGCCACAGCATCGTGTGGCGGGGATGTGGTCTCCCATAGGTTTCCATTGTTTTCAAGTTTTGCCGCGCAAACTAGCGATTGTGGTAAGTGAATGTGGCTCTCTGTCGCTCATCCCCGCCACAGGCATGGCATGGCTTTGAAAACAATGGAAACCTATAGGAGACCACATCCCCGCCTCACGATGCTGTGGCTTTGTGGTGCCACAGAGTCGCTGGTGTGCTCCTGGCCTTAAACTGCTTTAATTATGGTATGTGTGACACTTGCCAATCAGAATTTGATTTGATTTCCGAATTTGGGGCACCTACCTTGGAGAGTCTACAATTGGGGGAAATCTTATAAGCTACAATAAGAAGTTTAAGTTAAAAGAGATTTGAACAGAAAGATGGAAGAAAATAAGGAATGGAACACTATAAAAAAAACATTATGCAATACCTACAGTGAACCGTGAGAGGTGTACTGACAGCATGACAACCCTACACGGATGAAAAGACGAAATGTGGTAGGAATTATTATTATTATTAGCTAAACTACAGTCTTAGTTGGAAAAGCAAGATGCTATAAGCCCAAGGGATCTAACAGGTTAACATAGCAGTTATCTAATAACTAGAGGGACAAATAATGAATGATTTGCTTGAGACAATTATAGGGCTTTTGTTCAGGCAATGAACCATTAGGTGATCCTTTTCAACATATTCCTTTTTACTTGAATAACTTGAAATTTATTGTTTACCTATTAATTTTCTGTCTAAAAGTGTTTTTTAATTTTTTATAAGACCTTACATCTATTCAATTGGGACCTGTCGGAGATAGCTGATCACAGTACGGGCCACATCGTCGCAGTCAAATGGGACCAGTCAGAGATAGCTGATCACAGTACAGGCCACATCGTCGCAGTCAAATGGGACCAGTCAGAGATAGCTGATCACAGTACAGGCCACATCATCGCAGTCAAATGGGACCAGTCAGAGATAGCTGATCACAGTACAGGCCACATCGTCGCAGTCAAATGGGACCAGTCAGAGATAGCTGATCACAGTACAGGCCACATCATCGCAGTCAAACCGGTCAATAATAAAATACCCACAATGTAAGTTGCCTCTAGTCCTGCAATAACTATAATCACCAAGCATCGCTCCACTAAATTTAACTAATCTACTGTGTTTATTCGACATGATTCATAATACCCCAGTACTTACACGTATAGATGCATATGTTTGGTTTTGATTTTCACAGCAACTTAATGAAAAATGTATAAGGATTTTGCCCTATGCAGGTCATCTCTGGGACTTGTAGGTTTTTCTGCACCCAGGTACATTGGCGGTAAATATCCCGTTATACTATGAGGTAAAAGTTAGAAGAGATTGGATGAAAAGATATAAGCAATAATAGGGGTAATGCAAAAGGCTAAGATATGGTTGCAGCCATGGGGTAGAGATGCTGCAAATGTCACCTGCGAGCCTACGTTTGTTCAGATTGCTCGGCATTTACAGCCAAACGGGGCTCTTGGCACAAGGCACTAGCCCCCAGTGTGTGCCTACATTGCATATAGGTAAGATGCACTCTTGGAAAATCAGACCTTTTTTCAAAGTAAAATCTCTGGGATAAGGATAATGATATCACAATTGATGTAACTACTTTATTTATTCAATGTTATCAGCAGCACGTACCTTTTCAATCAGGCTCATTACATACTCTTTGTCCTTCAAACAGTACCGGTTAAGATGCCTCTCCTCCATGTACACAAGTTCCGTATAATTTAGATCGTCATCTTTACCTTTTTTTCTCTCCCATTCTACAGCAATCATATCCAAGAAACTCTCCTGCAGAAAAATACCCGCCATGCTTTCCGACGTTAGATCAAGGTCGCTCAAAACCAAGCCATAGTTATTTCCTCCTGACTGAAAGCAAAGAAATGCCTCCAAACATTTGCTTTTGTAGGAAGGACCATGATGAGTTTGCCACATCTGAGGGTGATGAGGCTCTTTATTCAGGTGCAGATCACAAGCCTTCGTCCAGACTGGGGAGTTAATGTCATGGACCCATCGGAGCGTATAGCCGACAGCTTGAGAAAATGCAAACTTCGAGAGGTCGTGACGCTCGATGACCTCTTCTGGTAACTCAGGAAGGAACTTAGATAAACGTTGGTAACTCTTTTTGAGCCAGAAACGGTGGTCCTTCATCTGAGAGAAATGGTCCTTCATTTTATACTCTTCCCAAATTAGTTTAACTACATCTTCATGTTCTTTGATTTTGTAAGAGGAAATGTTGATGGGATTTTCTAATGTTCCCTCAGGCTCCTCTGCAAAATAGATCCACTGGAGATGATTCTCTTCAATGAAATCATCTTTAATGGCTTTTCTCAGAATGGAAGACTCGATAAACTTTCTATAATTTGGATCCCAAACCTCCATGATAACCAAAGCGATGTTGTAATAAAATGAAAAATCGGAAGCCTTGTCCAGGACATCTTTAGGAATATCTTTATTCCCAAGAGACTCGGACCCGGCAAACTTTTTCTGTTGTCGTTTAAGCTCCTGTCTTTTACAATTTTCAATTCTGAACAACACTGGCCCTCTATCCTTTTCAGGTATAGTCTTCATAAGAGTTTGTTCTCTCTCACTCAAAATCACATTCCTCAACGACTTATCTGATGATATCACCAAATTTACAAAATCGAATATATTTTTCCGTTGTTCGTTGTTATATCGCATTAGAAACTTTTCTTCCATATATACAAGCTCGCTATTGCTGATCATTTCACTTTTACCTTTCTTTCTTTCCCATTCAATAGCAACCATATCTACATAACTTTCTAACAAAAAGGGTAAGGGCAAATAACCATTTTCTAAATTAAGATTTGATATATCAATACCATACACACACCCACCATGATTTTCCTCTGACACTTGAAGCCACTTTTTCACCATCTGAAGTTTTGCTTCAGAAGATATAGTTTTACTCCAAGCCTGGGGATGATGAGGTTCTTGTTTGAGGTGAAGATCACAAGCAGCCTTCCAAATGGGGTGCGAAGACTTGTGGATGAATTTCAGCGTGTAGCCAATTGCTTGGCTGAAAGCATACTTACTTAGATCATGTCGTTCGATAATCTCAGGGTGGAGATCAGCTAAAGAAGTCTTGAGCCTTTCATAGCTCTTTTTTATAAGCGTCCGATGAATATGCACACCATCGAAGTGAGTCTTCAGGTTGAATGTATTCCAAACGAGGTCAATGATCACATCATCCTGATCTTGAATCACCCAATCGATGGCATCGCTTTCCTCGGCATCCTCATTAAATACACAAATGAATCTGAAATCCTTCTCCTCAATGAATTTCTCCCTGACAGCTTCTCTCAGGATCAGATTTTCTGCGTAGCGGAACATACTGGGCGACCACAACTGCATCATGACCATGGCAATAGCCAAATTCGAGGCCTTGACCTCATGATCATTGTCTTCTTCCTTAGGAGGTGTTTCCGTGCTTGAGACAGCAGAAGATCGGTGGATTCTCTTTGGGTTTCGTTCATAATCCTTCGAATTTGTTTCCGTGTATTCTAAAGAGGTCTCAAATATGCTTTCTACTTGGTGGTGAAACTGTTCGGGGACAGTTTTCTTGAGTTTTAAGATAATCAGAGAAGCCATCTTTAGTGTTTATCATAATCCAATTGACAAGTTTTGTGGTCGTACTCAAACTCCTCATCTGAAAGGATAAACAATGAAATAGAATTAATATGTTACATAATAATCAAAACACTTTAAAACATGCCTCAATATCTTGTTCCACAATCACATGTTTTAAGAAACAAGAATAAGATGGTAATAAAGTAATCACTTGATTTAACTACACATGAAAAATTTAAATTTATTAGGTGCACCAAATAAGGGAAACAGAAAATCTACTCTTTAATATGAAGAGAATACTTTGAACAGTTCTTAACTACTGTAAAAGATGAACATGTTCCGCAATTGAATACTGTACTTGGTCTTGTTTAATAATGTTTACAATTCTATACGAATCATAAATCGGAATTTATAATATTTAAAAAATTAAATTGTGAAGCAAGCGTAACTGAACATGTGTGCAACAGGTGTAAAATAACAAGGTTTTTTTTTTTTTTTTTTTTTTATCATGATGGTACTAATGGGACACATCAATCAGTAACATGTTTAATTACCCTCCCTTCAGCTGAATACTTTTTTAGCTTTCTTACTATCTTCATTATTCCTACCAGGACTTCTTCCAGCATCTTAAATACTTTATGGATGGCAAGTAATAATGAAATAATTAACCTTATGACTATAAAACATAGTGTTTAATGGGTTTAATTTTCTTGTACAAAGATATGTTAAAATAGGAAATGGGATATTGTATTATTAAGTACTAATAATGATTACTGTATTAAAAGTACAGTATTCAAAATGTGCATATTCCCTTGAAGAGTGGTAGGGTAATAGTCCAGCCTTGTAAGATCTCACAGATTAGAATACCATATGGAAGAAAAATATAATATACAGCATATGGCAATATATCAGTTTCATATACTGTCTATAGCTTACAAAAAAACTACCATCTGAATCTAAGGAAATGAATACCTATAAAAAATATATGAAAACCGTTTCAATAAGCAAAGAAAAGTGAGCTCGAGCATACCTACAGTTCTGAGTCAGACTGCAAAAGGCAGTGGCCCAGTGGCTACGGAAGTTCGGAACAGACCAAGGTTCAAATTATTATGGTGATC
>NC_090745.1:122602844-122637844 GCF_036898095.1 Palaemon carinicauda | reverse complement strand
ATGCTATAAGCCCAAGGACTCAAACAGGGAAATTATCCAGTGAGGAAAAGAAATAAGAAAAAATTACAAGAGACCTTAAAGAGCAATAATAACACTAAAATAAATCTTTCATATATAAACTATAAAAACGTGAAAATAACAAGAGTATAAAACCTTCAATATAACAAGAGGAAGAGAAACAAGATAGAATAGTGTCCCTGAGTGTACTCTTAAGCAAGAGATCTCTAACCCAAGACGGTGGAATACCATGGTACAGAGGCTATTGCCCTACCAAATACTAGAAAACAATGGTTTGATTTTGGAGTATCCTTCTCTTAGAAGAAATTCCACCGATTCAGCCACTAGATTAGGAAGATCCTTCCACAACTTGGTCACAGCTGGACTAAAACTTCTAGAATACTGTATAATGTTGAGCCTTATGATGGAGATGGCAAAACTGTTAGAATTGTCTTGCATACCTAGTACATGATGGTACAGTCTGGTAACATATGATAATGAAGGATTGTCAGACTTATGAAAAATCTTAAGTAACATGCATAGAGAACTGAACCATGGTGATAAGAAATAAGAAATTTAATAGACCACAATTTTTTATCTGACAAACTAAGATGAGAGTCAGCAACTGAGGGCCAGACAAGAGAACAATAATCGAAACAAGGTAGAATAAAAAAAAAAAAACAGTTCTTCATGATATATTGATCACTGAAAATCTTGAAAGCTTTACTCAATAAATAATTTTTCGTACAGTTGAAGAAACGGACCAAATATGTTTCTCAAATGAATATTTGCAATCAAGAATCACAACTAAATTTTAAAGATGAATATAGTTAAAGAAACCTTTACAAATTACGCAGAACAGAACATTATCAAAACAAATATCTAGATGTTGAGGAATCTCTGTCCTTGTTTTCTCAAGGTTCAACTTCATGCCCAATAATCTGCACCATGCACTAATTTTAGCTAGATCTCTATTAAGGGATTTAGCAATCCCAGGTCTACATTCAGGAGACAGAATTAATGCAGAGTAGCATCATCAGCATATGCAACAAACTTTTTTCTCCAAATCACATATAATAATAATATACTGTAGTTTGAAGAGTAATGGGCTAACACTAGATATGACATTTCTATTATTTATTTTGGTGCCTATCAACAAATACTCTGCAATCTATTGCTTAAATATTCTATAATTATCTTAAGAAAAGACACACCTACTTCCAACTCTTTGAGTTTGAAAGCGATAAAGGTCTCCTCATTAACACACTCAAAGGCAACACTAAAATCTTCCTGATCACAATCAAGGGATTTTTGTAAAGTATTGAAAATTGTAAGAAGGGCATCACATGCTCCAAGACCCTTGCAAAAGCCAAACTGCAAACTAGGGAAAAGATTATTTACTTCCAGCATACATATTTATACATTTTTACTTGAAACTCACAGGAACATATATTATAGTCTTGTGTCCACATGCAGTTGAATCAATTTGTGTTAGATCACTCTGTTCAGAAATTGCCAGGAAAATAGGATTAAATATACAAATATATATATATATATATATATATATATATATATATATATATATATATATATACATATATATATATATATATGTATATATATATATATATATATATGTATATATATATATATATATATATATATATATATATATATATATATATATATATATATATACCAAACAATACTTCCCATAATTCACTAATCATGGACAGAATTGCAAAAAGAAGAAAAAAAGATGATAGAAGACTTGAATAGAAAAAGCAGAAATGTAGACTGAAAATGAATATGAGTAAAACTAAGATAATATTCAATGAAAATGCAGAGACAACAAATAAAAGTTATGGACGAACCTCTAGAGATTGTTAAAGAATATTCATCCTTAAGGACAGACAGTAAGTGTTTCCCCAGGACCTGAGACCAAACTTAAGAGAAGGATAAGCATAGGATAGAGAACTTTTGGTATACAAAACGAGATTATGAAAAGTAAAATCCCACTTTCTCTAAAGAGAGTATTATTTAATCAGATGGTCCTACCAGTTTTAACTTTAGCATAAAAAACTTGGAACCTTACTAAAGCCTTAGAACATATGCTAGTTACAACTCCAAGAGCTATGGAAAGAATAATGATGGGAATAGCAAGCAAAATCCTGAAAAAAATTCAAGGAGCTTCATATGGCAATGGAGCATGCATATATGAAATATTCAGCAAAATTCCTTTTACTTTCACAATTATAGATTAATTAGTAAAAAAAAAGACAGACAAAGGGCAAGTGTAAATATTAAAGACATATATAATCTTTTTTATACTTGAAAATGAAAATAGCAAATTAATACTCAGAGATGTAAATCTTTTAGTCAAAGTTAGTGAATTCTTACTGTATATTTTCATAAACATTTCTCTTGACATAAAAACAAACAAAATTAATAAATTAATGCTGCTACAAGTCATTGGTTTATAAAGCGGCAGAATCCACAGGCATATTTCATCTAAAACACAAGCTAACTAACCCTCCCCCACCTAAAGGCCAGGTTATAACATGATGTAAGGGAGGGGTAGGCTTTGCCTTCCTAAACCTCTACAAATAACTTAATCCAAAAAGCATTAAATCATAAAAGGATTCTTTGTCTTGTTTATGAGTGGACCCAGTTTTCCTTGTACTGGATGCACAGCTATTCCGCAATTTTACCCACTGGTTTTTCAATTGGTTTTTACCAGAATTTCAATATACATAAAAAACCTACACATAATAGTAAAGAAGAAATTATACTTATAAGACACCAAAAACTTCAGTACTTTCCTGTTATTGCCCCACCACTAATTTCCAATATAAATCCAATACTATTTTTAGGTCAGGTTATAATGATTTAATTTGTAGGTGGATAAAATTCAAACCTAACCTAACCTAAAAAATAGTATTGGGGTTATATCGGAAATTTGTGGTGGGGAAATAAAAAATTTCCAAAATTTCTTGTACACCGGTACATATGAATGATAAAAGTAAATCTTTAACTATGCACTACCTTAGGTAAATATTACACCCTTTTATTTGCCCAGACCTAATCTAGATCACAATGTCCTTATTATACTTTTTTTAGGGAGGGGGGAATCACTTCTTTGACTCCTAACTTAAACAGATTTCGCCTAAACAAATAACGGAGCCTTTGCATAACGACGGACAGGAACACGAGTATAGAACACCGCCTAACCTAACCACCATGCAGTGTCTTTAGCTACTTACCTACTGGGGGCGGGAGGGGGCTAACGTCCCCCTGCGACCCTTTTACACTGCCATATTCTTAGCGATTGAAAATAAGGAAGTAATGGGGTATGGCTATCATTATACATACACCCCAAAATATCTTTGAAGAATAAACAGGTAAATTTATCCAGAAAAAAATCATACTGTCATGGGCTTGGCATATCCCACCTTTTTTTTACACCTCATACAGGCTCTACATTTTTGCACTACATAACTATAGTTACAGTATACTGTATCTTCCTTCTTGCAAGTTTGTTTTACCAATTATTATTATTATTACTAGCTAACCTACAATCCTAGTTGGAAAAGCAGGATGCTATAAGGCTAAAGGCTCCAACAGGGTAAAATAGCCCAGGGATTAAAGGAAATAAGGAAATAAATAAACGATATAAGAAGTAACGAAAATTAAAAGGAGCCTTTGTCTGTCAGCGACCAGTTCCTCTCTTGTGGATTAAAAATGGACATCAACTAACCTCAACTCTCCCCCCTAACCTAACCTACTTACCTAAGGGTGGGGGAGCTAACAACCCCTTTACACTGCCGTATTTTAAGTTAGACGTAATCATACATGCAGGTGGCCGCTATCATACATACACCCAATTAAAATATTTTAAAAACTTAACATTAAAACATTTTATATATAAACTATGAAAGGACTTACAACAGAAACATAATTTCTTACTTACTAGGTTGAAGATCACGTTGGTTTTCAATATACTAGGTACAGTACACTATAGGCAAAATTTCTCTCTTTTTACATTTTCAATGTTAATGAAATCTCTGTGTAAAAGGTTTGATGAAAAGAGAACAGTTTCTGGTCATGTTTATGCTATATCACCCACGTGGTATGGTTTCCTCCTAAATCTGGTCCATCACTTATTGCACAAAACTGACAAGTTTCAAATCCCTTTTACTACTCATTAATCATAAATAACGATCTATTGAAGTTGATAATGAAGTATTAATTAATGTAAATACTATAAAACTTTATAAAATCTAATACAGAATACATCTGCATCATTTCCCTGAGTGTTTTTGAGGTAAAAGTATTGTTTACATCCTTTGGAATGTTGTTGTTGTGTCAATCGGAGACAATATTATCTGACGTTCACATGAACATGACGTTTACTTTGCTTTATTGGGTATTGTTTCTCAAAATATCAATATGTGGAATTTAATTTATTCGATAAAATATCCTAAATTCAGATACATTTTTTCCTTTTTTATAATTGAAATATTATAAAGACTCCAAATCATTAATATTATATGTAAACCTTGAAAAATACTAGTCGCCACAGCAGGATTAATGTAGGCATAATCTTCTTTGAATTCTGAAAGATGATTACTAAATTAATTAACTTTATAAGCGTTTAAACATTAATTGATTATATTTCAAACAAACAGAGAAAGACAGGAATATATAAACAGTTTAAAGAGGATATTTGATGTAACTGTCACTTGCTGGAAGTCACTTATAAAGTAGACACAATACTAATTTTGAGAAAAATGCTCTAATGCAAGAACGCCTCTTCAACGACCCTCAATTCAGACTGCATTTGTCATCGAGCCGCGTCAAGTAACTGTCAAAACCATCATTACTTTTCATGGAAGCCGAGAAACTGTCGATAAAAAGTATTTATTGCTTGTTTAGCTACTTTAAAACGTCATTAAGTTGAACCAGCCTATTGGTAAGATGTATATTTATGCTCTTTTTTGTTTTTTGTTGGTAATTCACTAGCTTTTATTGATGGGCCTTAAGGAATGTAGAGTAGGGTATGCCTATAGGGCTTGCATTATTATTATTATTATTATTATTATTATTATTATTATTATTATTGTCATTATTATTATTGTTATTGTTATTATTATTATTATTTGCTAAATTATAATCCTATTTGGGAAAGCAGAATGCTATAAGCTATAGGATTATTGTTATTATTATTAATATTATTATTATTATTATAGGACAGTTCTATTAAGTTACAGTTACTAGAGTAATCGGTATGAATATGAACCACATATTTTACTGAAACCTGACGGTAATTCTCTTTTAATATCACTCGCAGAAATATTATACAGTAGGAAGCTGCCGGAAGGACCTTTCATCAGGACGACGTGGCTATGTCACCCAAAAATAGATTTTTGCTTCGTCAAAAATCCGTTATTTATTTAACTTCTTTTTTGTATTACTGTCTTTTATGAATTTCTTTTTACTTTTGTTGTAGAAATATTCAGTTAATTTGGTTTGAATCTTATTGTACCTTAGGAAAAAACTTTGTAGATTGGTGGACGCACTCGCTAATCATTTCTAGTAGAGGTATCTGAGTATGGACATTAGTTCCCCGGACATATCACGATGTCGGGGTGCCGGATAACTCATAATCAATCAATCAATCGGACATAATACGCTGATGTAGATAAGGTAACGGGACTTCGTTATGTTAAGATATATTTCTTTGAGTTCATAAAACGGGATTAAACGTCGCTTTTTCTATACCTGGGTCTACGTATATTTACCGATGTACAAACCCTTTTCGGGGGTTGGGTTTGACAGATCCAGAAAACCTAAAACGGGTTGTATGTATGATAGCGGCCACCTGTATGTATTCTTATGTCTAACTTAAAATATGGTAGTAAAGGGGAGGCCGCAGGGGGTTATTAACCCCCCCCCCCCCCCCCCCCCCCCCCCGTTAGGTAAGCAGGTAAGGACACAACTTGTAGGTTAGGCTAAGGGGTGAAAATTTAGGTTAGTGGATGTCCATTTCTAATGAACGTGTGAGGAACTGGCCGCTGATATACAAGGGCTCCCCTAAAATAAATGAAAAACTTTAGAATAGTTGTTTGGTTTGTATAGAATCGTTACTTAAATAACCAAGAAGTCTTGAAAATATTTTGGTGTTATAATCCAGGTTAGGTTGGGAGTTCAACGGAACGAATCCCTTATTTGGGTTTGGATCCCCTATCCTTGGTTAGGTTAGGTCAGAGAAGGTTTGGTTAGTATGTATATCTGTTAAAATAGGCCTATGGTTTTTCTCTCACTTAGCATGCACAACTTTTACGCAGTTTTAATCCAGGGAATTGGGCCATCAGTATTCCACTGGTTGAATAACCTTTTTTGTGTGACGGGCCGAGAGAAGGTTGTGACTCAAAGGCAATTTGAAAGCAACTGAGTAAATTCATTATTGAACACTCTCCTTTATATACAAAAGCTCAAAGCAACAAGAAGTTTCATGTTTAAAAAACAGACACTGTTACAGAGGAAAAGAGCAGACATGTTTAATCTGGTTCATTTTAGTGCGAGGGAAAAGCGAAGATACAAGCATAATATATACACAAAATGAACTATGTACGATCGTGTGACACACGGTTGGTACATTTGGCACCCAGAGAAAATGAAATTATACTGGGAGTGAAAGGCTTTGTAATAATCATACTTAGTCAGTTAGAGCTTTCCAGCCTTTACTTATTACCAAGATTAGAAATGTTTGAAGTTTACCATACTATACTTTGTTTCAATTGAAATATATCATTAGAGTTCTCTAGCATTTCTTAACCCTTTTATCCCCAAAAGGACGTACTGGTACGTTTCACAAAAGCCATCCCTTTACCCCCATGGACGTACCGGTACGTCCTTGCAAAAAAATGCTATAAACATTTTTTTTTTCATATCTTTGATAATTTTTTTGAGGAAATTCAGGCATTTTCCAAGAGAATGAGACCAACCTGACCTCTCTATGACAAAAATTAAGGCTGTTGGAGCAATTTAAAAAAAAATGTACTGCAAAATGTGCTGGGAATAAAATAACCCCTTGGGGGTTAAGGGTTGGAAATTTCCAAATAGCCCGGGGGTAAAAGGGTTAACCTTCATGAAAAAATTTAATATATATGAGGAAGGAATCTCTCAGTGTATCATATGTGTCTTTTTAAATTGGCAGGTTGAAGATGAGAGGTCGAGTAGTGAAGGCGCCTGAATCCGAATCTGACTGGGACAGTATGTCAGAAACGGAACGTTCGCCACAAACAGCTGATCAGGGCAAAACTTCACGAGGTTCTTCGGAAGGTAAGTTTGTTTCTATAAGTTACAAACTTGCTTTCTAATAATACCAACATTTTTATTGTAGGCAATAAACTTTTAAGAGTAAGCTTGCCATTTATTTCAAGGTGGAAATATATTTACAGTATTGGCGTTGATTTCGACAGATGACATGAAATAGTATTGCTGTCTTATCTTATCACTAAGCTTCAGTTATTGCTATTGGTATTTGGAGACGACTTGTTGAACTACAGAACTGCGTTTTACTTTTTTCATTAGTAGTATCAGTTCGCCTTAAGTTTTGTGTTGATTGTGTTTATGCACCAACTCCTCGCAATAGATACCGGTAAAATTTAGTGCAGTGGTAACAGAACAACTTTCAGTTCATACTGTTAATGTGTTTTTGCATTTAATTTGAAGTCTGGTACATTATTTAGAGCAGCAAAGTCAAACAAATCTTTTAAGAGGGCCAACTATTCATTTGGTTATGGCCATCAGGGCCACCAAAGATTTGGTAATTACAGTACTTCTTGGCAAGACTGAAGATTGCAACTTTTTTTGCAGGTCAACATGGTTTACGAAAAATACAGTATAAGGGTTCATATTAAGTTTAGTTACATTTTCCTCAGTTATAACAATAATAGTAATTAAAATTGAAAAATCTTGTCACCTTGCTGGCCACTCAAGACCATTTCACGGGCTACGTTTGGCCCGCGGGCCATGAGTTTGACACTCCGGATTTAGAGTTTTGATTAGTCAAATGAGGTAGACGAGTTGTTTTGAATAACTTCTTCTTATTAAACTCGGCAAGGAAAAATACTTGTTTTCTCCCCCCTATTAGAACTTCCATTTAGTTTTAACATATACAAACAGAATTATGTTTAAAGTCATATACCATTTAAGGTATGTCATGTTCAGGAAGGAGAAAACCATAGAAGCTGCAAGGAAGGTTTAAAAAATCTGGGGAAAAACAAAGATATTCTTTCATTTTATAACTGTATGGTATTTGACCATTCAAATTTTTTTTAGTTATAGTGGGATTCCAATCCTTATCACTTACTGGACAGTAAGCTATTTTAGTTACAATATAAGGTATTATTGTTTGCAATAAGTCAAAGTAATTTTCATTGGAAACTCATGAAAGTTAACTAGTTGTAACTTTTCCTCTGTTTAGATTCAACGAAATAAAAGATCAGCCTACAGGTGGCCACTTAAGCCTATGTTGTTGATAACATTTACCGGTAAATTACAGTTTCCCTCAGAACTAGAAACTTATTAGTAAAGACTTATTAGTAAAGTTCTTTTATGAACTTTAGTTCCTAGTATAGCTGTAAAGGTTCAACTATTGATTAAAGTAGTGTATTGAAACATTCCTGCCTGGTGTTCTGCTGGGTGGGAGATCCAGTCTCCCTCAAACTCCATAGTTTCTTGTAATGTCTGCAACCTCACCATCCTTGTGAGCTAAGGATGAGCTGTTTGAGGGAGTCTATAGGCCTACCTGCAGAATCCTCAGCAGACATTGCCTGGCAATCCCTGGTCCTAGTTTGGGAAGAGAAGGGCCTTGGGCACTGATTATATGGGTATATGGTCAATCTCCATGGCATTGTCCTGTTAGGGCACCGACACTGTCCCTTTACTCTGCCGTTAATAAGCAACCTTTAAAAACCTTTAGACATTGCTCCATAAACATTATTTCAAGTACTTTACAGTACTATCATGAGATAGTGTAAACTGATTTTTAGTTCTGCTTATTATAAAAGTTGTGGAAAATACAATGTTGACATTAGTTTATAGTGTAATAGATTTAATTTTGGTAGAAGGTTGATGATAAAACTATATGTGGACTAGAATTGTATGCAGTACAAATGATGAAGGTAGGTTTTCAATCAATTTTTTTTTTATGATTATTAACTTAATTTTTACTCGGACAGAATTTCATATATGGAAAAGAAATGCTTTAATATTTTTTTTAAGTGCTCTTGTAAAGTTTGGCATGAGATACAAGCTAAACTAAACTTAACCATAATAATAAGCCAATTTGAGGACAATTATATAATTTTTATCATATTTATCATGACAAATGTTTAATCTCCATTTCATAGTCTTTAATAGTATAAACTTAAAAACTGTTTGAATACAGTAAGGTTTATGTTCAGTAGTTAGATATTCAGTAGAAATACATTACTAACATGTCTTAGTGAATTTGTATTGTCTGCTTATTTAAAACTACTTATTATTAATGTACAAATATATTCTATTGGGTTTCAGTACTAAGTTTTGCTTTGCTTTTTAATATCTCCTTAATAATGTTTACCTATAGTCCATTTCTTTTAGCGATGCATATTTACACCGACTCGCAGCGGTGCCCTTTTAGCTCGAAAAAGTTTCCTGATCGCTGATTGGTTGGAATTATCTCGTCCAACCAATCAGCGATCCGGAAAATTTTCCGAGCTAAAAGGGCACCGCTGCGAGTCGGTGCAAATATGCATCGCTAAAAGAAATGGACTATAGTTTGCATGCCTCCAACAAAAATATTGCTTCATGTTGCTAATAATCCTTTTGTTTACAGTATAAACGTTTAAAAGCTAGAATCCCCTTTCTATACAGCATCAATATGTCCCTTAGTAGAGTATGTTTTTAATTTAGGATTTCCTAATTAACGGGACAGTAACCCTCAGTAGTATGTGCTCTGTTATAGCGTCTGTCTGTATGCATCGGCAGGTCATGCAGCTGCTGTACCTCGTAAATTGAAATCATTGACTTTAGTTGATCCCGCAAGTGGCAAGGGTGGTGAAAAGCCACCTTTCGATTTCAAGTAAGTACTGTATATTGTTCTTGCGTGCATTGGAGGAGTAAATTGCATTATGGTTGACAATGTTTTGAATGTCGAGCCAATTTTAAAGAAGATATGAAGTGCAGTACAGGATTAACTAGAGGGGCTCTCAGTAGAGCACAGACCTCCGCCATGGTAGCTTATTTCTCGACCTTTTGCTCGACCTAGACCTTGAGCTTTGACCTTAACATGTATTATTTGGCGTGAATTTTCATACACTCAAATATGAATCAAGTTTGAAGTCTCTGTGACAGCGATGTCCAACCTTATGTCTGATTACGTGAATTGGACATTTTGGTTGACTGTGACCTTGACCTTCCAAAATTTAATCATTTACAGCTTTTTACATAACAGTTAATCCCTGCAAGTTTCATTACACTACAATTAAAATATAAAATGTTTTAAGAACAGTAATAACAATTAAAACAGATCTTTCATATATAAACTATATAAACTTAAAATAACAAAGAGGAAGAGAATTAAGACAGAAAAGTGTGCCTGAGTGTACCCTCAAGCAAGAGAACCCTACCCTAAGACAGTAGAAGACCATTGTACACAGGCTATGGCACTACCAAAGATTAGAGAACAATGGTTTGATTTTGCCGTGTCCTTCTACATGAGCTACCGTAGTTGTTAATTTTTAACCAGAAAGTATTTATTAATAGAAATCCTAGTGATAACAGGAATGCAGTCTCCAGTATTCCTCAGGTTAGTATTGTTGGCCCATTAAGATTAGTGTATGTTGCAAATTATTGGAGGCAGAGTTAAACTCAAATAAATCTCTAAGTACTGGATGATGTTATTGGTTCAAGGATATCTGGTCTCCCTCATCCAGATTGGCAAGTTTATTTTATACTTACAAAGGTGTCATTTCTTAATTCCAAATTCAAATTTGAGAAATGTTTTTTTTTTTCTTATATAGTATATCCCTCTATCGAAGATCTTATCATTGGCAATTTTTTTCTACCTTACAATGTAGGTGTCATTTCCTGATTGCAAATTCAAATTTAAGAAATGGGTAGTCTTTTTTTTTTTTTTCTTTTTTTTTTCTTTCTTAAATAGTGTATCTCCCTATCCAATATCTTATCATTGTCAATTTTTTTTATACATTTCCAAAGTAGGTGTCATTTCCTGATACCAAATTCAAATTTGAGAAAGTCTTTTTTTTTCAAATAGTGTACTGAGAAATTATCTCAAAATTCTTGGAAACCTGTATTTCTTGAAGAAATTTTTCTATTTCATACTTTTTTGGTTTAATTGGATATTATTTTCCTGACTGTTCTTCAGGATCTGACTTTCATCTTTTAACTGTTGGAAAAAAAAACTTGAGGTCTATTAAATTTTCTGTCCCTACTCTTGATATCAGTCTCTAACATTGTGAGGTTTATGCAAAAGATAAAGTTTATGGGTATGTACATTTACAAGCATATAATTGTCTAATTGGGTATCGTGTTTTTATGTAAATAAAAACAATTAAAAAAGGAGTGGAATAACAATGAATTAATAATTCTTACTTAAAATATTTTTGTTTTCAATTGAGATTTGTTTTTTTAGGTCTGAAGCCCCTGCAGACAACAAGGAAGATGTACCATCTAAACCTGGCAAGTCCAGAAAAGGGAATATTTACGATCCCAAAGACGCAAAACAGAGACGTGTCAGTTTTGCTGAAGGACCTGCATCATCTAGAAGTAATACGTCTAGAGGTAATATAATATTAAAATCCTTCCGTATCATAGATGGCTTTTGCAATACGTTTATCATTAAAATTTCAACTTTATAATATAATGTATACATACATTATGGAATAGAAGTACGGACATTTATAAGCTCAAACATTCTTTCCATGCTTGGTCATTGGTGTGTCCAAATTTGCTATCAGCCATTCTCTAGTCTTTTACTAGGATACCCTTGAAGATAGACTACATTATAGGTTTTATAATTTATATTTTCTGGCCTATAAAATATTGCATATAGTATCTATACATACATACATATACCAAGACACTTCCCCCAATTTTGGGGGGTAGCCGACATCAACAAATGAAACAAAACAAAAAAGGGGACCTCTACTCTCTACGTTCCTCCCAGCCTAACAAGGGACTCAACCGAGTTCAGCTGGTACTGCTAGGGTGCCACAGCCCACCCTCCCACATTATCCACCACAGATGAAGCTTCATAATGCTGAATCCCCTACTGCTGCTACCTCCGTGGTCATCTAAGGCATCGGAGGAAGCAGCAGGGCCTACCGGAACTATAGCCATATGAAAATAAACAGCAATTTAAGAAATATTGTATAGTGCAAATTCTGTCTTGTTTTGTTGTTTAGCTTTAGTGTATTTCGTGCTAAAGTACATTGCTGTTGACATATGAGTATCAATTTCAAAATATTTATTGTGTTATGTGAATAAGACGAGGACTTGATTTGTAAAAGAACTGTTCTTATGAATATTAAGTGCATTCCCTTGAAAATTTATGTGAATTCTCAACTTTTTCCAACTTGTTCAAAGATATTCATAATTTGTATTGTCGATATCAACTTGCAGGCAGCTCAGAAATAAACGGAAACAAGACTGGCGGAGACTCGGACTCGGAAGATCCCTTGTATGCAGTGGTGAACCATAAATTGCCAAAGCTCAATGAAGAGCTCCCAACAGAAAGTTTGACCAGAGGAGAGAGAAGAAAGAAAACTCTTACTGAAGAAAACACGGGAAAATTACTTCAAGGGATGGACAACAAAGGTTATATTGGTAAGAGATTAAGTATAGTAAATAATTGTGGTATAGTGTTGGTTTTTATATTAGCCATAGCACCACCCTTAAAACACTTAACATTGAAAGGATGTAAGTCCTTTCTTAGAGCTGGTCATAATAGCGTAACGTAATCCTTGCTTAGCGACGGTTCTTCTCCGTCTAATATACAGAAAATCCTCAATTTACAGACTTATTATTATTCTTATTACTGGCTAAGCTACAACCCTAGCTGGAAAAGCAGGATGCTATAAGCCCAGGGGCTCCAACAGGGAAAATAGCCCAGTGAGGAAAGGAAGCAAGGAAAAATAAAATATTTTAAGAACAGCAACATTAAAATAAATATTTCCTATATGAACTATAAAAGCTTTAACAAAACAAGAGGAAGAGAAATAAGGTAGAATAGTGTGTCCGAAGTTCCAAGAAGCTGTTAGTAAGTTTATTTTTTTTTTAGAATTTTGCCCGGAGTAAGATTCGCCTAACTCACGTGCTTACGATTTTCAGCTGCAAAGGTCAACAAACAGTCCCATCTCATAATTCGCTTGCTTGCGACAACAATGTCATAACTCAAAAAAATGTATTTTTGAGTTATCCATATAGACATATTCATCTTCAAATGCTGATTTTTTTGGCAAAAGTTTCATAATTGTAGCTAAAAAATTGATTGCTATAGGCGCTAAATGTCCTAACGACATAACGTAATATGAGAGTGTTTTAAATGTTTAAAATGGCTCTCCTGAAAAATAGCTATTTTTGAGTTATGACGACGCTGTCGCAAACGAGCGATATTACAAATGTCGTCTTGCTTACTGCATTAAATTATATAATATTTTTTTATTACAGTATTTCATTATGAAATTTTGGTACAATATCTGATTATAATTTCAGCTAGATTTGTGTTTGTATCTCTGAAGGTTTGTGAGTTGAGGAACTTCTGTACTGTACTGTACTCTCTGTAAGCTAGCATATTTCTAATACAGCCTTCTTTGTCCTTTTAGTTCAGTATTTATTCAAGGCAATCTTTTCATGATGTTGCTCTAAGATTTTCAAATCTAGCAATGATGTGCATTTAGTAAATACTGTATCATTAACCCTTTTACCCCCAAAGGACGTACTGGTACGTTTCACAAAACCCATCCCTTTACCCCCATGGACGTACCGGTACGTCCTTGCAAAAAAATGCTATAAAAAATTTTTTTTTCATATCTTTTATAATTTTTTGAAAAAATTCAGGCATTTTCCAAGAGAATGAGACCAACCTGACCTCTCTATGACAAAAATTAAGGCTGTTAGAGCAATTTTAAAAAAATATACTGCAAAATGTGTTGGGAAAAGGATTGGAAATTTCCAAAGAGCTTGGGGGTAAAAGGGTTAAATAACATTTACATAAATATTACTCATTAATGTATACTCCTTCACATTCAACATGTATCCAAATAGACTATGGTAGGAAACTAGTTCTTGAAAATAGTGAGATGAAAGGCATAACTTTCCCTGGTAGATGCTCCCCTTAATCATATGCTAAGATCTTAGCTTCTTTCTTTGGTTATCTGTATAAAGAAGTCTTGCTAAACTCATTTCTTTTAAGTAGTATTTCTCATAATTTTATCTCTAGATATTGTAGAAGAATATTTAGAGTTGTAGTTTTTATATGGTTGACAGAAATGTATTGAATATACTGTATTTGAAGTATACTGCACAGTATGTATAATCAGTATGCTTCAAATAGTTAGATGCTTGATGTTTCCTTTTAAGAATAAGAATGCATTTAAAGTTTTAAAGGTTTAAAGGCCGCTCCTGAATGGCAGAGGCAAGGGACAGTGACATTGCCCTATCAAGCAGGACAATGCCCTACAGACTGACCATATATCACATGATCAGTGCCCAAGCCCCCTCTCCACCCAAGCTATGGCCAGGGAGGGCCAGGCAATGGCTGCTGATGACTCAACGGATAGACCTAAAGGCTCTCCCAAACCCCCCAACCTTAGCTCACAAGGATGGTAAGGTTGCAGACACTAATGGCATTGACGAGACTGAGCGGGACTCGAACCCCCGACTGGCAAACACCAGTCAGAGACATTACCAATCAGGCCACAACAACCCTTTATAGGTACTTAAATGTATTTTTATTAGTGTTTTTTTTTACTAATGATATTATATGTTTCAGATGATGAGGAGACTTCCCCTCCAATAAGAAAGCCATCAAAGCTAAGCATTTTGAGAAACAAGCAAAATAAGCAAGCTGAACTGGCTGGCCATCAAGGAGGTTCTCAAGGGATACAAGAAAGTGCGAATATTCTGCCTGAGAATGAGTTTGTTCTGACTCAAGTTAATGCTGGAATGGAGAACATAGAAGGGTGAGCAACTAGCCTTTTAAAATGGGGATTATTGTCTCAGAAGGGTGAGCAACTAGCCTTTTAAAATGGGGATTATTGTCTCAGTAGACTGAGAGGTGTAGCGCTGAATGCTTATAGTTTACAGGATTATTAATACCTTATTTCATTTTCAAACCTATAGTAGCGGCAGATTTCCAGATGGTTGTATTCCAGATGGTTGTATTCCAGATGAAAATAATCAATATTATAGATGCTGCCTACAATTGTTGGGTGGAGGGTACCTCCTAATGTACCTTTTATTGCACGCTGTAGGAAACAATTCTTTGGTAAATTAATAACATTAACATATGTGAGCTGTACATAATTTATGTACTTTGCAATGTAATAGATATCTATATTGTACTGTACTGTACACCCATAAGTCATTCATAGCCATTGGATTTAGATTTTATCTTAAGAATCGGTGAGTAATCATTATTTTGTAAAGATCCAATCATTAAATCTTATCGTGAAATGTTGAAACAATGTCCTGAATGCAACTGAGAGAGAGAAAGCAGTTGAAATAATCTGTTTCTTTTGTATTCATAGTATTTCGAGCACTTATTTTTCTCAAGTGTCCCATTAATTTTGCATATATAGAAAATTCTAGTTCCATTTTCTTTTTAAAAAAATTCATTTATTAATTTTATGCATTCTTTACAGATTGCGACCTTTGATACTAAGTTTGGGTCAGTCTTCGATTGAATCTGCCGGGAAGAAGCCGATTTATGCTATGAATAAGGCAATATCTGAGGCTTGCATGTTTTTAAGTTTCCCCGTTTTCTTTTTGTCCTTATTGCTTCACCATTTTATAAGGTAAGTAACAATTTTATCAGGCTTCAGATTCTTTTATAGTATTTCAATGTTGGTATGTTTCCATAAGGCTTACTTCACAGTTTTAAGAACTTTGTGTATGAATAGATTTATATTCATAACTATCCTTGCATTTAGCTTATTATGCATAAGGAAAAAAAGGGAATAAGTTTGAATGTAAAGTAAAGAAAAGCGCTCCTACCTTTTATAATGGCAATGGTAATATTTATACAATTAACAATTCACCAAATGTTTTTAACCCTTTTACCCCCAATGGACGTACTGGTATGTTTCACAAAACTCATCCTTTTACCCCCATGGACGTACTGGTACTTCCTTGCAAAAAACTGCTATTTACACTTTTTTTGCATATTTTTGATAACTTTATGAGAAACTTCAGGCATTTTCCAAAAGAATGAGATCAACCTGACCTCTATGACAAAAATTAAGGCTGTTAGAGCAATTTGAAAAATATATATTGCAAAATGTGCTTGAAAAAAAAAAATGCCTGGGGGTTAAGGGTTGGAAAGTTCCAAATAGCCTGGGGGTAAAAGGGTTAAGAACTTTGTGTATGAATAAATTTCTATTCATAACTATCCTTGCATTTAGCTTATTATGCATAAGGAAAAAAAGGGAATAAGTTTGAATGTAAAGTAAAGAAAAGCGCTCCTACCTTTTATAATGGCAATGGTAATATTTATACAATTAACAATTCACCAAATGTTTTTAACCCTTTTACCCCCAATGGACGTACTGGTATGTTTCACAAAACTCATCCTTTTACCCCCATGGACGTACTGGTACATCCTTGCAAAAAACTGCTATTTACACTTTTTTTGCATATTTTTTATAACTTTGAGAAACTTCAGGCATTTTCCAAAAGAATGAGATCAACCTGACCTCTCTATGACTAAAATTAAGGCTGTTAGAGCAATTTAAAAAATACATATTGCAAAATGTGCTTGAAAAAAAAAAAATGCCTGGGGGTTAAGGGTTGGAAATTTCCAAATAGCCTGGTGGTAAAAGGGTTAAGAAGGATTTATGTCAGCAGCTTCTCAGCTCCACTCATAAAGTACAGTTTTAGTCACATGACATATCTAGCGAATATCTCTGTAAACAATATAGATTCATATCAGGTATGAAGTTCTTTTGCACCTCATAATGAGAACGTCATGTGTGGAAATACTAAGGTTGGGACATTTGATGGAGCCTATAGGTCTACCTGCCATTGCCTGGCTTTCCCTGGTTCTAGCTTGCGTGCTCATCATATGTATATATGGTCAGTCTCTAGGGAATTTGTCCCTTGCCTCTGCCATTCATGAGTATCCTTTAAACCTGCTCACATTAACCCTTTTACCCCCAAAGGACGTACTGGTACGTTTCACAAAACTCATCCCTTTACCCCCATGGACGTACCGGTACGTTCTTGCAAAAAACTGCCATCTAAATTTTTTTTTGCACATTTTTGATAATTTTTTGAGAAACTTCAGACATTTTCCAAGAGAATGAGACCAACCTGACCTCTCTATGACAAAAATTAAGGCTGTTAGAGCAATTTAAAAAAAATATACTGCAAAATGTGCTGGGAAAAAAATAACCCCCTGGGGGTTAAGGGTTGGAAATTTCCAAATGGCCTTTGGGTAAAAGGGTTAAAAGAATAACCAATTATGTATCTAAAGAAAATATGAAATTAACCTCAAACATTTATATCTATTCACAGGTTTTTACTCCAAGGATTAGTCAAACCTCTTATAGTGGATTCGCTTGTGTTACTGGTGGAATATCTCATCAGTCCTTGTGTGAGTTTGGTAATTAAACCTATGTTCTTCAGCTTAAACGGTGCATCTTCTGCTCTTAGCGATTTTGTTTTAGTCTGTCTGAAGCCTGTCACAGCTATATTGCGGTCTTTCAGACTCGTTGAGATCAACTATACGAGAAAATACTCTATTGAAGATGTGTGAGGAAGATTGAACACTGTGTATAAGCATCTTCACGAAGCTTGGTAAGTGCTATAATTTTCATAGTAGTGTAGTTCATAGAGTGTGGACTATTAACTTTAATATTCCTCAGGTGAAGTATGATTTGGTTAATCTTTATGTTATGTATCGTGAAGCCATATTGAGGTGAGAACTTGTTACCAAATCTGTTGTCATGTACATAGTACAGAAGGTCCTTAAACTTACAAACTTAGTAAGTTCCAAGAAGCTGTTTAAGTTGAATTTTGATAAACTTCGGCCTAGGAAAGCCTAACTTGAATCCCATGCCTATGATTTCCAGCTACAAAAATCAACAAATAGTCAGGTTTCATATGAAATAGATGTCAGGTTATTACAAATCTCAATTTGCTTATTGTATTAGAGGATATAATAATGTTTTCAATATTAATCTTACCCGATGATCATGTAGCTGTCAACTCTGTTGCCCGACAGAAATCTACGGTCGGGATACGCCAGCGATCGCTATACAGGTGGGGGTGTACACAACAGCGCCATCTGTGAGCAGGTACTCAAGTACTTCTTGTCAACAAGAACTCAATTTTTCCTCTGTCGTGCCTCCGGCTAGACCTACTTGGATACGCTGTTGATTCTGGAGTTATTGTTCACGATTTGGTGATGTATTTGCTCTAGAGTTTAGCCTTCGCTATTCAGGAAGCTTTATCTTTAGCTTAGCAAGCTTTTGGAATTAATTTGAATTAATTATGGTGACGAAGAGAGTATGGACTCTCTTTCACTTTTAAATGGCCGACCCTTCCCTTAGACGGAAGTGTTGGTGTCGAAGAGAGTATAGACTCTCTTTCACTTTTTATTATATATCTCTCCGCCATTTATAGGCCTCTTCGATTAACTTTCCTTTTATTATAAACTTAAAAAAAAAAAAAAAAAAAAAAAAAAATTATTTTTTTTTATGTTTGTTTATATGCGACCTTTCCTAATAGTAGGCGGTCCTTACTTGGAACCGAAGTTAATTAACATTGAGCTCGTCATATCGTTTTTCCTGTTAAGAATTTATGCTATTTTAATTTTAATGTTTTTGAAAGAATTTCTTTGATAAGTCTCGTACTGTTTTCAAAGTTGAACTAACGTTTTGTTTAGTCTCCGCAGTTGTTGACGTTCAGAACGTTCAACTTGCGCTCTATCGTTACGATAGAGAGAGAGTATTCACGGTTTCACGTTGCAGTAAGAGTAAACCGATTCTAGCGTTTCGTTCATTCTTTCTTAGCTTAAATGGTTTTAATTCTAATAAAGGAACTTTTTATTTGGGAAACCTTTCAGTTTTTTCCCTTTAACAAATAATATGTTTTAACGATATATATAATTGGGCTCATCTCTCAGGTTCTAAGTCAAGAGAGAGAGAGAGAGAGAGATAGAGACGGAGGGAGAGAGAGGAGGATAAACGTTTCGTTCAAGCGGGTAACGTTGTTCTCGTTTTTTTGCTCTTCTCCCTAGTCGATAGAGGGGAAGAAGGTAAAACGTTTCTAGAGTTTTATTCTTGTTCCCAGGCTTTATGCGGTGAGAGATTTTAAACGTAGTTTATTTGATCTAGTGTTTAGTCTCTTTTCCAGCCACTGAATTCTTTATCTTTCATTATGTTTTTCTGTTACATTGTAATACTGTTTTCGCAATTACTACCTTTTAATGAAGGATAGGATTGCGTGTTTCAGGTACAAACCACTTAAAGTTTCGAGTTCAGTGAAATAAGTGCAAACAGAAAATCAAAAGTGATAAAGTGATATGCGCAAAGTGTTACAGTGTTGCGTTCGAGGGTTCGTCTGTTCGTGCCAGTTGTTCACCTAGTCCGATACCTCTTACAAGCTCCCAAGCCCAGGGGAGAAGTAATGTCGAAGGACTTATGGGTTCCTCAGGCCTTGATTGACGAACAGACGTTTCCCTCTGTGGTTTCGGGTGTATCTACACACGATGCCGACGTGATCACCCCACCCACACAAAGACGAGAGAGCCCATTTATTCCTCGTCTGCGGAAGAGGTTTCTCGCAGAAACCATGGACCAAATCTTGCAGCTTTTAAGTGCAAGTCGGTCCCTTCCGCGCAAGTCCAACGGCCTAGGTGTAGCCACTGGGTCAGTTCGGACTCGCTGCAGTACGACAACTGCACACCTCCTAAGAGAGGGTAGGTGGTACCGCAACAGGCAGTAACTCCGTCTGTTGCCGCACCAGCTGTTTTAGACCCTCAGTCACAACGGACAGTAGCTCCGTTTGTTGTTGTCTTTCATAGACCCTAGTGGTCCATGCTGCAGACTATACAGTCTCAGCTTGCTCCTTCATGCAGGAGTATCATGCTGGAAGGTTGACAATGCAGCCTGTTTACCTACAACCCGCCGAGGTTGTGCGCTCAGCAGATACTGCGGCTGCCTGCTCCCACCCTCCACCTGTGAGAGCTCCACCACCGATGCGCAGTCCACCCTGCCAGACGCATGTTCTTGCTGCACCATCTGCTAACATGCGTGAGCTACCGCATCAGCAGTGGGAAGGTTCTGTAGAGCTGCCGGGTTCCAGCACTATGCGGCTTTCTCCGCAGCCCATGCAGCATGCTCTGCATACCTTACAGCATGCTCTGCATACCTTACAGCATGCTCTGCATACCTTACAGCATGCTCTGCATACCTTACAGCATGCTCTGCATACCTTACAGCATGCTCTGCATTCCTTACAGCATGCTCTGCATACCTTACAGCATGCTCTGCATACCTTACAGCATGCTCTGCATACCTTACAGCATGCTCTGCATACCATACCGCATGCTCCTCAACCCACCGCAGCCCCTCCCACGCACCAGCACTCTGCTTTTGTTGTTGCCAGCTCCCACACTCCGACTGCGGAGAAGGTTGACGATGCACCCGTGGGCCTACACCTCCCACGGTTGTGCGCCCGGCATGGCTTCCTGCTCTCACACTCTTGTTGTGAGAGCTCCTCCACCCATGCACAGTCAACCCTGCCAGATGTATGATGACTCCCACACACAGAGCACTCCGTTGCCGTGCGGGAGCTACCACAAGCTGCCGTGTTTTGACACGGTGTGTCAGCCTCCGCAACACACTGTGGTTACCGCCACTCGCCAGCAGCAAACTAGTCAGGCAGGAGTTGAGGCTTCCCCACACATCTTTGGTTGTTGCCAACTCACAAACTGTCATGCAGTTACATGACGTTGCCTTCTGGTCTGCTACTTATACACCAGTGCTGTATGTCCTCACGCTCCTGTTGTGGTTGATAGTTCAGTTTTTGACAGTTCACAGACTGTCAAGCAGTTTCATAACGTTGCCTTCTGGTCTGCTGCTTTTGCACCAGTGAAACCCTCACTGAGAGAACTTAGCTTTTCTCGGATATGGTTCCTGTAGATGAGAAAGTGCTGTTCTCCCTCCTTCTGATATTCCCTTGAGGACTCTGTCATTTGGAGAGGAGCCTTAAGCTGCTTAGCCTCCTATGGACTTTTATTTAAGCATAACATGCTTCCAGGGAGGGTAAATGGTTCCGCTTCAGTCGCTAACCCCGTCTGTTGCCACACCTGCTCCCATAGACCTTGAGCTTTGTTGCAAGACATGCAGTCCAAGCTTAGTCCTTGATAGAGGATTTTTTTTTTTTTTTTTTTTTTTTTTTTTTTTTTTTTTTTTTATACGGAGTCAGTGTGTCACTGGGAAGACGTTCAACAACCAGCAGAGGTGACTTGTTGTGACGCAGTGCGGCAACCTCAGCAACTCGATAAGGAGTTGTCTGTACTAACCAGACAGTCTAGACAGTTTCGGGTTGTCGCTGTACTTCCTCGCTTCCCCATGGTTGACAGTTCACAGACTGTGCAGCAGTACCATGATCTTGTGTCCGGCTCCGTCAGACGACTGGCTTTTAAGAGCTCCCACAAGTCGTTGCTGTCTGGAGAATCTCAGATGGACTATGGACCTGACCAAGGAACTGGGCCTCCTGGTCAATTTAGAGAAGTCCCAGCTCGTCCCATCCCAGACCATTGTCTACCTGGGTATGGAGATTCAGAGTCGAGCTTTTCGGGCTTTTCCGTCGGCCCCAAGGATCAACCAAGCCCTAGAATGCATCCAGAGCATGCTGAGAAGGAACCGATGCTCAGTCAGGCAGTGGATGAGTCTAACAGGGACACTTTCATCGCTGGCCCTGTTCATCGAGTTAGGGAGACTCCACCTCCGCCCCCTTCAGTATCATCTAGCTGCTCACTGGATAAAGGACATGACGCTAGAGACGGTCTCAGTTCCTGTTTCCGAAGAGATGAGGTCTACTCTTACGTGGTGGAAGAACAGCTTTCTTCTCAAGGAAGGTCTACCTTTGGCTGTTCAGAACCCCGACCGCCGTCTCTTCTCGGACGCATCAGACACGGGCTGGGGTGCGACATTGGACGGACAGGAATGCTCGGGAACATGGAATCAGGAGCAAAGGACACTTCACATCAATTGCAAGGAGTTGTTGGCGGTTCATCTGGCCTTGATAAACTTCAAGTCCCTCCAGCTAAACAAGGTGGTGGAGGTGGACTCCGACAACACCACAGCCTTGGCTTACATCTCCAAGCAGGGAGGGACTCATTCGAGGAAGTTGTTCTAGATCGCAAGGGACCTCCTCATCTGGTCAAAAGATCGAAAGCTCACGCTGGTAACGAGGTTCATTCAGGGCGATATGAATGTCATGGCAGATCGCCTCAGCCGGAAGGGTCAGGTCATCCCCACAGAGTGGACCCTTCACAAGAATGTTTGCAGCAGACTTTGGGCCCTGTGGGGTCAGCCAACCATAGATCTGTTTGCTACCTCGATGACCTAGAGGCTCCCGTTGTATTGTTCTCCGATTCCAGACCCAGCAGCAGTTCACGTGGATGCTTTTCTGCTGGATTGGTCCCATCTCGACCTGTATGCATTCCCGCCGTTCAAGATTGTCAACAGGGTACTTCAGAAGTTCGCCTCTCACAAAGGGACACGGCTGACGTTGGTTGCTCCCCTCTGGCCCGCGAGAGAATGGTTCACAGAGGTACTGCAATGGCTGGTCGACATTCCCAGGACTCTTCCTCTAAGAGTGGACCTTCTACGTCAACCTCACGTAAAGAAGGTACACCCAAACCTCCACGCTCTTCGTCTGACTGCCTTCAGACTATCGAAAGACTCTCAAGAGCTAGAGGCTTTTCGAAGGAGGCAGCCAGAGCGATTGCCAGAGCAAGGAGGACATCCACTCTCAGAGTCTATCAGTCTAAATGGGAAGTCTTCCGAAGCTGGTGCAAGGCCAATGCAGTTTCCTCAACCAGTACCACTGTAACCCAGATGGCTGACTTCCTGTTACATCTAAGGAACGTAAGATCCCTTTCAGCTCCTACGATCAAGGGTTACAGAAGTATGTTGGCAGCGGTTTTCCGCCACAGAGGCTTGGATCTTTCCACCAACAAAGATCTACAGGACCTCCTTAGGTCTTTTGAGACCTCAAAGGAACGTCGGTTGTCCACTCCAGGCTGGAATCTAGACGTGGTCCTAAGGTTCCTTATGTCATCAAGATTTGAACCTCTCCAATCAGCCTCTTTTAAGGACCTCACATTAAAAACTCTTTTCCTCGTGTGCTTGGCAACAGCTAAAAGAGTAAGTGAGATCCACGCCTTCAGCAGGAACATAGTTTTCACATCTGAAACGGCTACATGTTCCTTGCAGCTCTGTTTTTTGCTAAAAACGAGCTTCCTTCACGTCCTTGGCCTAAGTCGTTCGAGATCCCAAGCCTGTCCAACTTGGTGGGGAACGAACTGGAGAGAGTACTTTGCCCAGTTAGAGCTCTTAGGTACTATCTAAAAAGGTCAAAACCTTTACGAGGACAATCAGAAGCCTTATGGTGTGCTATCAAGAAGCCTTCTCTTCCAATGTCTAAGAACTCAGTTTCTTACTACATCAGGCTTCTGATTAGGGAAGCACATTCTCATCTGAAGGAAGAAGACCTTGCTTTGCTGAAGGTAAGGACACATGAAGTGAGAGCTGTGGCTACTTCAGTGGCCTTCAAACAGAACCGTTCTCTGCAGAGTGTTATGGATGCAACCTATTGGAGAAGCAAGTCAGTGTTCGCATCATTCTATCTCAAAGATGTCCGGTCTCTTTACGAGAACTGCTACACCCTGGGACCATTCGTAGCAGCGAGTGCAGTAGTAGGTGAGGGCTCAGCCACTACATTCCCATAATCCCATAACCTTTTTAACCTTTCTCTTGAATACTTTTTATGGGTTGTACGGTCGGCTAAGAAGCCTTCCGCATCCTTGTTGATTTGGCGGGTGGTCAATTCTTTCTTGAGAAGCGCCGAGGTTAGAGGTTGTGATGAGGTCCTTTAGTATGGGTTGCAGCCCTTTATACTTCAGCACCTAAGAGTCGTTCAGAATCCTAAGAGGACCGCTACGCTCAGTAAGGAAGACGTACTTAATAAAGGCAGAGTAATGGTTCAAGTCGTCTTCCTTACCAGGTACTTATTTATTTTATGTTATTTTTGAATAACTAATAAAATGAAATACGGGATACTTAGCTTCTTTGTTAACATGTATGCTGGTCTCCACCCACCCCCCTGGGTGTGAATCAGCTACATGATCATCGGGTAAGATTAATATTGAAAAATGTTATTTTCATTAGTAAAATAAATTTTTGAATATACTTACCCGATGATCATGAATTTAAGGACCCGCCCTTCCTCCCCATAGAGAACCAGTGGACCGAGGAAAAAATTGAGTTCTTGTTGACAAGAAGTACTTGAGTACCTGCTCACAGATGGCGCTGTTGTGTACACCCCCACCTGTATAGCGATCGCTGGCGTATCCCGACCGTAGATTTCTGTCGGGCAACAGAGTTGACAGCTACATGATCATCGGGTAAGTATATTCAAAAATTTATTTTACTAATGAAAATAACATTTTTATTACGGTATTTCTTCATCTTATCTTCGTTATTTTCATTTGGATTTGTGTTTATATCTTCGAATGTGGAAGGCCAAGGTTTGGGTGGATGGATGGAGTGAAGAAATCTCTGGGTGATAGGAGGATAGATGTGAGAGAGGCAAGAAAGTGTGCTAGAAATAGGAATGAATGGCGAGCGATTGGGACGCAGTTCCGGTAGGCCTTGCTGCTTCCTCCGGTCGCCTTAGATGACCGCATAGGTAGCAGCAGTAGGGGATTCAGCATTATGAAGCTTCATCTGTGGTGGATAACGGGGGAAGGTGGGCTGTGGCACCCTAGCAGTACCAGCCGAACTCGGTTGAATCCCTTGTCAGGCTGAGAGGAACGTAAGAGAGGAAAGGTCCCCTTTTTTTTTTCATTTGTTTGATATCGGCTACCCCCTTGGTACAGTATAAGTATCTGTAAGTTGGGGAGCTTCTGTATGTGATAAATCTAGTTGATGTGAACCTTAACATATCCTTCACTAATCTTTATTATAGTTTTCTGCATTTGGAAATTAAAGGATTATAGTTGTCGCATCCCATTGGCTTCCACTTCAGAATTGCCATGTTAAGCTGATTGTGTGTCTTGCCTTGTGTGCCAATGTTTTTCTTTTATGAACAAAGTCTTTAGAATATGTGGCAAGTTCTTGTGATATGTATTTGACCTGGTAAAGCATGTGACTAGCTTGTAATAATTAACACTTGTGCCATATAGGGGAAAGACCGAGTACGGGAGCCTACGTCCTCCTTATGAAAGGATGCCGATTTGCCAAATGTAACACTCATTATTCATTCAAAAGAAAATACAGTAATACTTTGTTATACATTTTTATGTTCTACTTATTCAGACTTTAAGATTTGATTCATAAATTGTGTTCTTCCTTATTTGTTTTAATAAGTTATTAGGAGCGATTTTGCTTGGCGTTTTCTGAGAGGTCCTGTGTGAGAAATTATTCGTAAGAAGATTTCTGTGTAAAGTCAGTTATGACTGTCTTGTATATTAATTCATATTTATCATGAATAATCATAAAAAGTGACCTTGTAATTATAAGCTCGAATTCAAGACTTCATATCTGTGTGATTTTCTAGTCAATATTTTCCTATGCTTAATGATGAATTAGATTAAATACTCTATACTGTAAATGGAATTCCTATTCTTATAAACATTCTGACTTTAAATCGTGTGTAACATTAACCCTTTTGCCCCCAGGCTATTTGGAATTTTCCAACCCTTAACCCCCAGGCATTTTTCTTTTTCCAAGCACATTTTGCAATATATATTATTTAAATTGCTCTAACAGCCTTAATTTTCATCATAGAGAGGTCAGGTGTCTCATTCTTTTGGAAAATGCCTGAAGTTTCTCAAAAAGTTATCAAAAACATGCAAAAAAAATGTAAATAGCAGTTTTTTTGCAAGGACGTACAAGTACGTCCATGGTGGTAAAGGGATGAGTTTTGTGAAACATACCAGTACGTCCATTGGGGGTAAAAGGGTTAAGACTCACTGGAGGTTGTGTCAAATTTTAAAATTGGAAAAAGTTTTCATGAATAGCTCAATGGCATTGTCTCAGGACACTACATTTAAAACTAATTTCTTTTTAAGTATGGCCTTGTATTTGGAGGTTAATTTTCAAGGCAAATAGTACCCTAGATCTAAACCATAATTGTACTTACGTCGGTAAAGTATTTGGCTGGACCATAAAGGTCTTTCAGACACATTGTAGTATAGAAATTCATATCTTTATAGTTCTCCTCACCAACTTGACCCCTCTGGTTATAATATGGCAAACTTACTTAACCCTAGTAAATACGAATACTGTAGACACTATTAATAGTAAATAGGAAAAATATAGTGGTAATGAATATACTAGATAAAAGAAATAAATAGGAAGAAACATAGTGTTAATGAATATACTCAATTAAATAAATAAATAAAGAAGTTGCAGATCAACAAAAAACACTAGATAAATAACCAGAAGAGATTAGGAAAGGAAAAAGGAATGAAGTGCAGATATATTTATCCCAGTTTAAGGATTGGAAGGAAGTGGAGATTATCACGACAAAGTCTAGTGCTGTTGTTTCTATTGCTAAGGAGAAGAGGGAGAGTACTGTACCAGGTTGCTTTGAAATTCAGTAAAAAAGCAACTGGGCATTTGTAGGAAAACACAAAAGGTTCTTGGTAAGAGTATCAGGGAATATGAGAATCACTTAGCACTCTGAGGTAAATAGCAATTCCAGTTATTTTTGTTTTTATAAATGAAATGTTACAGTCAGAAATTTTTATAGGTATGGTACATTATTGTCTTTTAAAAGAATTAGTCTCCAAATAAAATATCTTGATCAACTTACTTTCCTCAAAAAGTCGATAGATTTCGTGCCATTCTCCGGAACTTTGGGGAGAATTAAAGGAGGAAAATAAAAAAGTGTAGAAAGGTTTTTGCTTGAACTCCTGGTAGTTTGTAGTCTGAAATATTTATTCGTATATGTAAAGCATGTAGTCTTTGTTAATACTTGAAACTAAAAAAACTGCTTGATTATATGTGCTTGCTTTTATACTTCAAAATGCCATAGAACACAAAGCAAGAAGAATGCCAAAATATGAATAGTTTTAGTATAAAAAAGAATGATCACGGTGGTGAACATTACTTAATCATATACTCATTATCAGCTATAGTGAACAGAGTTAATTTAGACCCAATTTCATTAGAATACTTTCAAGTTTTATACTTTAATTAATTTCATTTCTCTTCTGTTTGTATCAACCACGATTACTACAAATTACAGTTTGTAAATTCTACTTGTAATATCTGTTCCTTGGCATTGAAGCATCATGTTTGTTTCTGTGGATATATTATTGTTTACCCCCTTTGATGAAGGGATTATCTAAATGGAAGACAGCCTGTGAATAGTGGTTTCCACATGCCCTTGCTAAATACACGACACCAACAAGGTGTTCGTGCGAGGGTTGTAACCTCTGCATTCCATGCTTTATCTTTCTCTAGTATATTTGGTAGATTTATATTAGAAAAGTGTAAGAAGGACCCTTTTCACCGGGCGTCACAGGTCTCTCCCCAGAAATAGATTTTTCCTTCGTCAAAATCCCTTTATTGTTTACCTAACTACTATCAGGGATGTATTCTAGTCGTGTATAGAATGTCGTCTTGAACCAGAAAGGATGTACAGTAGTATCCTTGAAATGATTTTTGTGTTCTCTGTCCATATAGACTTTGTTTGTATTGGTTGTTAAGGGTAGTTATAGCATGTAGTTTGTTTATATTGCAATTTCTTATTTTGTATTTCTTGAATAAAGTTTTGCTTAGATTTTAACTATAGTCAATTTTTCTTAGTGAGGGAAATTTGCACCGACTCGTAGGGTTGCCCTTTTAGCTCGGAAAAGTTTTCTGCACTCTGATTGGTTAGAATTATGTTGTCCAACCAATCAGCAATCAGGAAACTTCCCCGAGCGAAAAGGGCTCCCCTGCGAGTCGGTGCAAATCTGCCTCACTAAAAGAAATTGACAATAGTGCCTGTCATACTATTCTTATATCAATTTAATGGTTTTAAGGTTCGTCAGCTCATAAAGTCTTAGATATTTTCTTGTTGGGACCAATTCATCTTGTAAAGCACTAGTTTTATTTACATAAATGTAATAGAAAATGATAAATCCAGGAAATTAGACCTTAAACAAAATTTATGCTGAACCCTATCTCCATATTATCTCGTAACTATACTGTGTCAAGTTTAATACCATTACTGTACACTTGTATAGATGTACACTATATGTATATCGTATGTGAAAAAAAGTACTAAAAAGACATACTATACACAGTTTAAGTATATACAATTGATGAAGAACAAATCTTCTCAGACAATTAATTCTGTGATCTCATTAGACTATCCAATAATAATCATACACCAAAGCAACTTATATATTAATAGTTTAGTATACATTTGACAAGATTTGCAATTGATACGAATTGATGGTTGGATTTAGTCATTATTTACGATGAATGCTTAAAATTTCCCTGTCAATTTTAGTTGAAAATAGATTCTAGTTCTTTCTCCCATACATACCTGCTATTAGACATATAGTATTGATATTATTTAGCAATCTTTATAGGATTCTGAATTTTATTACATTGAAAGGAAATTTTATGTTGCGGAATTTTAGTGCTGTTAAAGAGGCACTATCTAGCAGCCAGAGGTACTCTAGGGTATGTATAAGGGGATTTCCTCTTTTTATTAAACCTCTAAACACCATCCTCCCAATAGTTTATCTATTGTTAATCAAAGTAATTTTAATAGAATATAATTAAACATTTGCAAAAAGAACAATTTTTCACTACCCTTAACCTAAGTGATTATCTCCATCAAATGACACCGAATGTGAGACTGAGCTGACAAGCAGGTCCATAAGTATTCATATCACTTATGCCATGAATACAGTAAGGAAAATACAGTATACTGTATACCTGTATATATATTTACCTATCATATGCTACGACATGGTGTGAATAGAATAAAACACCAATATGTATCACATACATACATATACCAAGGCACTTCCCCCAATTTTGGGGAGTAGCCGACATCAACAAATGAAACAAAACAAAAAAGGGGACCTCTACTCTCTACGTTCTTCCAGCCTAACAAGGGACTCAACCAAGTTCAGCTGGTACTGCTAGGGTGCCACAGCCCACCCTCCCACAATATCCACCTCAGTATCACATAATAGAAAATTAAAGAACAAAATATGTAATCCTGCTAAGTGTTCAGTGATTACCAGAGTTCTTACATGCATTATGAATAGGAAGAACAATCGGCACAAAAAGCAATTGCAGGCGTAACGCTTGCCAAAAAGTTAATGAACAAGGTACGTAATCCTACTAAGAGTGTAGTGATCACGAAAGTTCTTCCAAGTACAGTAGTACGAATAAGAAGAACAATTGATACGAAAAAGCAATCATTGGCCGAATATATAAGAGAAGTGGAAATAGAAGGTCCTAATATATGTTGATGTCATAAAGATCCCCAACAGCAGAAAGGAGGGAATTGAAATAGTAATAGCCAACTGCCATTATATGAAAATTTGGAAAATTTTTCATCTTCAACACAAAACCAGGAGTACCCTGTGTTTGTTGTAGGAAGTAAGAAAGGCGGGAAAATATGTAATTGAAACTTTCAAAGAGTAACAGAGGACACTACAAATACTGTGGGAAAGGGTATAATGATAAAGGTACCCATACGCTTAGTACACAAAAAAATGAAAGATAAAATGGAATTCATGAAGTATGAATCAGGGAAGTAGAAAAATGAAACTAAAGTTAGAGATACAGTATAGCTTTAAAACATGGTAATACCTACTATCTTTCTTAACATAGAGAACAAAAGGAATGAACGAATTAGAAGGAGTACAATTCTAAAAATGAATAGAATACTGGAACAACTTTGACTGCCATGTTGAGGGGAAAAACAAATTAATATGAAAAATAATGCACTACCACAATATCATAACATAATGAATAAGGGTAGTGTGAGAGATATAGTAGTAGAAGATCAAATAGAGAAGCATTATAAAGACGGATTTGGAGACAGTGGGATAATTTTATGTAAAACATACGAAATTCATGTGGAACTGAAAGATTGGTTTGCTAAAGAAACTGAAAAGAGCATATTAATTTAAAAAAAATGGCTAAGCTGAGATTCATTGAACGGAAGGGTATGAAAATATACTGTATGTACAGTACATTATATAAATTAATGAAGCACAACAGGGACAGTTATTATGATGAAGGTTTGACACTATGCTAGACCTGAAAAGTAAAAATAAAAAGGAGGATTGAGTTGTAAGTTATGTAGGGAAGCATAGAAAATTATACATACATACATGCATATACCAAGGCACTTCCCCCAATTTTGGGGGGTAGCCGACATCAACAAATGAAACAAAACAAAAAAGGGGACCTCTACTCTCTACGTTCCTCCAGCCTAACAGGGGACTCAACAGAGTTCAGCTGGTACTGCTAGGGTGCCACAGCCCACCCTCCCACATTATCCACCACAGATGAAGCTTCATAATGCTGAACCCCCCCAAAAAGAAGTAGCAAAATACATAATGAATGTAAGATTTAGAAATGCAGTATGTATGATAGAAAAGAAGTGCTGTTGGGGTAGATTATAGCTAATGGTGATGAACTGTCCGTAGGTATGAATGCATTGCATCTGCTCAGTTAGTTGCCTCATGGTTCAGAGCTGTGGCGCGAGCAACGAGGAACCAGGAACCACAGTAATGAAGGCAAGTACAATATACCAATCAATTGTAACGTCTTTCATAAGCAATATCTGTAAATCTTTGCCTTGGAAATTGTCTTATACTTTACAGGAAAACTTGTTTTGTATAAAACTGATGGGAGACCTCAATGAGAAAACATAGTCTAAAGATCTGTACAGGTTAGATGAAAGCCAGGAGCCACACATTTTCTGGAGATGGAAACAAACAAGGGATTATAGTTAGAAAATTATGTTCCTTTATGAGCACCAATTGGGTATGACATAGTGCCCTGTGTGTGGCGAGGATATGTTCTTTATAAATCATGTAGATTTATGTAGGGTTAAGTATAGAGGACGTTTGCGAAGCCGCTGGTCAGGCAGGACTCAACGTCGTAAATTGTGTTAAGTTGGGGAACGTTTGATTAAATGGATTTTTATAATTATTCCTGTGACATTCTCTTTCTTTAATTGCTATATGTAAGGGGTAATATAACTCAAGATTTAGTAGTGTGCAAAGATGATAATGTTCAGGAGTGTATAAGTTATAAGTCTATCTATCTATCTATATACCAAGGCACTTCCCCCAATTTTGGGGGGTAGCCGACACCAACAATGAAACAAAACAAAAAGGGGACCTCTACTCTCTATGTTCCTTCAGCCTAATCAGGGACTCAACCGAGTTCAGCTGGTACTGCTAGGGTGCCACAGCCCAACCTCCCACATTTCCACCACAGATGAAGCTTCATAATGCTGACTCCCCTACTGCTGCTACCTCCGCGGTCATCTAAGGCCCCGGAGGAAGCAGCAGGGCCTACTGGAACTGCGTCACAATCGCTCGCCATTCATTCCTATTTCTAGCACGCTCTCTTGCCTCTCTCACATCTATCCTCCTATCACCCAGAGCTTTCTTCACACCATCCATCCACCCAAACCTCAGCCTTCCTCTTGTACTTCTCCCTTCAACTCTTGCATTCATCACCTTCTTTAGCAGACAACCATTTCCCATTCTCTCAACATGGCCAAACCACCTCAACACATTCATATCCACTCTAGCCGCTAACTCATTTCTTACACCCGTTCTCTCCCTCACCACTTCGTTCCTAACCCTATCTACTCGAGATACACCAGCCATACTCCTCAGACACTTCATCTCAAACACATTCAATTTCTGTCTCTCCATCACTTTCATTCCCCACGACTCCAATCCATACATCACAGTTGGTACAATCACTTTCTCATATAGAACTCTCTTTACATTCATGCCCAACCCTCTATTTTTTACTACTCCCTTAACTGCCCCCAAAACTTTGCAACCTTCATTCACTCTCTGACGTACATCTGCTTCCACTCCACCATTTGCTGCAACAATAGACCCCAAGTACTTAAACTGATCCACCTCCTCAAGTAACTCGCCATTCAACATGACATTCAACCTTGCACCACCTTCCCTTCTCGTACATCTCATAACCTTGCTCTTACCCACATTAACTCTCAACTTCCTTCTCTCACACACCCTTCCAAATTCTGTCACTAGTCGGTCAAGCTTCTCTTCTGTGTCTGCTACCAGTACAGTATCATCCGCAAACAACAACTGATTTACCTCCCATTCATGGTCATTCTCGCCTACCAGTTTTAATCCTCGTCCAAGCACTCGAGCATTCACCTCTCTCACCACTCCATCAACATACAAGTTAAACAACCACGGCGACATCACACATCCCTGTCTCAGCCCCACTCTCACCGGAAACCAATCACTCACTTCATTTCCTATTCTAACACATGCTTTACTACCTTTGTATAAACTTTTCACTGCTTGCAACAACCTTCCACCAACTCCATATAACCTCATCACATCCCACATTGCTTCCCTATCAACTCTATCATATGCTTTCTCCAGATCCATAAACGCAACATACACCTCCTTACCTTTTGCTAAATATTTCTCGCATATCTGCCTAACTGTAAAAATCTGATTCATACAACCCCTACCTCTTCTAAAACCACCCTGTACTTCCAAGATTGCATTCTCTGTTTTATCCTTAATCCTATTAATCAGTACTCTACCATACACTTTTCCAACTACACTCAACAAACTAATACCTCTTGAATTACAACACTCATGCACATCTCCCTTACCCTTATATAGCGGTACAATACATGCACAAACCCAATCTACTGGTACCATTGACAACACAAAACACATATTAAACAATCTCACCAACCATTCAAGTACAGTCACACCCCCTTCCTTCAACATCTCAGCTTTCACACCGTCCATACCAGATGCTTTTCCTACTCTCGTTTCATCTAGTGCTCTCCTCACTTCCTCTATTGTTATCTCTCTCTCATTCTCATCTCCCATCACTGGCACCTCAACACCTGGAACAGCAGTTATATTTGCCTCCCTATTATCCTCAACATTCAGCAAACTTTCAAAATATTCCGCCCACCTTTTCCTTGCCTCCTCTCCTTTTAACAACCTTCCATTTCCATCTTTCACTGTCTCTTCAATTCTTGCGCCAGCCTTCCTTACTCTCTTCACTTCTTTCCAAAACTTCTTCTTATTCTCTTCATATGACTGACCCAATCCCTGACCCCACCTCAGGTCAGCTGCCCTCTTTGCCTCACGTACCTTGCGCTTTACTTCCACCTTTTTCTCTCTATATTTTTCATACTTCTCTATACTGTTACTCTGCAGCCATTCTTCAAAAGCCCTCTTTTTCTCTTCCACTTTCACCTTCACTCCTTCATTCCACCATTCACTGCCCTTCCTCATGCTGCCTCCAACAACCTTCTTGCCACATACATCACTTGCAATCCCAACAAAATTTTCTTTTACTAACTTCCATTCCTCCTCTAAATTACCAGTTTCTCTTACTCTCACCTCATCATATGCCATTTTCAACCTTTCCTGATATTTACTTTTTACCCCCGGTTTTATTAGCTCTTCAATCCTCACTACCTCCCTTTTACATCCACCTACTCTATTCCCCCACTCTTTTGCTACAACTAATTTTCCTTCCACCAAAAAATGATCAGACATACCGTTAGCCATACCCCTAAACACGTGCACGTCTTTCAATCTTCCAAACATTCTTTTAGTTACCAACACATAATCCATTAATGCCCTTTCTACTACTCTTCCATTTGCCACTCTTACCCATGTATACTTATTCTTATCTTTCTTTTTAAAGAAGCTAGCACCTATTACCATCTCTTGTTCAACACACATGTCTACCAGTCTCTCACCACTCTCATTTTCACCTGGTACGCCATACTTACCAATGACACCTTCTACCTCTCCAGCGCCCACTCTAGCATTTAAGTCACCCATAACAACTACATAATTCCTTCTACCCAGTCCCTCTACACACCTAGTTAAATCATTCCAGAACTCATTCCGATCTTCACTTTTCTCACTACCTGGCCCATACGCACTGACAAACGCCCAACATTCCCTACCCAACCTAACCCTTACCCACATTAACCTAGATGATATCTCCTTCCATTCCACTACTTTACCTGTCATCCATTCACTCAGCAATAACGCCACACCCTCTCTCGCTCTTCCCCTTTCAATCCCAGACACTCTACCAGACATTTCACCAAACATCACTTCACCCTTTCCTTTCATCTTTGTCTCACACAAGGCCAATACATCCATCCTTCTACTTCTAAACATGCTTCCAATCTCACATCTTTTACTCTCTATCGTACTACATCCACGCACATTTAAA
>NC_090745.1:122595344-122597844 GCF_036898095.1 Palaemon carinicauda | reverse complement strand
CGACTCTTAAATAAACCCAAATTCATATTATTATTATTATTATTATTATTATTATTATTATTATTATTTGCTAAGCTACAACATTAGTTGGAAAAGCAGGATGCTCCAGGGCCCCAAACAGGGAAAATAGCTCAGTGAGGAAAGGAAACAAGGAAAAATAAAATATCTTAAGAACAGTGACAACATTAATATAAATATTTCCTATATAAGCCATTAAAACTTTAACAAAACAAGAAGAAGAGAAATTAGATAGAATAGTGTGCCCGAGTGTACCCTCAAGCAAGAGAACTCTAACCCAAGACAGTGGAAGACCATGGTACAGAGGCTATGGCACTACCCAAGACTAGAGGACATTGAATTGATTTTGGTGTGTCCTTCTAGAAGAGCTGCTTACCATAGCTAAAGAGTCTCTTCTACTCTTACCAAGAGGAAAGTGGCCACTGAACAATTACTGTGCAGTAGTTAACCCCTTGGGTGAAGATGAATTGCTTGGTAATCTCAGTGTTGTCAGGTGTATGAGGATAGAGGAGAATCTGTCATGATTAGGCCAGACTAATCAGTGTATATGTAGGCAATGGGAAAGTGAACCGCAACCAGAGAGAAGGATCCAATGAAATGCTGTCTGGCCAGTCAAAGGACCCCCATGACTCTCATAACTCTTTAGCGGTAGTAGCAAAAACTATTCTGACAACAAAAGAAATATTTTATTAGGAAAAAAATAAGAAATGTGTACAAAATATTTTTCCTTTCCATCCTTGACATAAAATATTCATTATAAAAAGAAAGAAAATAAAGAAAATGTATCGTGAACTATTTTCAAAACAACAATACGATGACATTTTCAGCCCAGCCTACGGCCCTGATAAACTGTTGAAGTGAAAGAATTTAAATTTTTTACGATTTTTTTCTCTCTTATGTGATTAGTTTCAGAGTGTTGGTGACCAACGCCCTCTATACGATTCGTTCGTCTACTTGAGGGCTGAATTTTGTATTGACTGTTTCTTTTCTTGCATATAGAAGGTTATTATATAAATTAAAACATTTTACTTATATCATGGTCATCTCCTCCCACGCCTATTGACGCAAAGGGCCTCGGTTAGATTTCGCCAGTCGTCTCTGTCTTGAAGCTTTTAATTCAATACTTCATTCATCATCTCCTACTTCGCGCTTTATAGTCCTGAGTCATGTTCTCCTTCCACGCCTGTTGACGCAAAGGGCCTCGGTTAGATTTCGTCAGTCGTCTCTGTCTTGAAGCTTTTAATTCAATACTTCATTCATCATCTCCTACTTCGTGCTTTATAGTCCTGAGCCATGTGGGCCTGGGTCTTCCAATTCTTCTAGTGCCTTGTGGAGCCCAGTTAAACGTTTGGTGAACTAATCTCTCTTGAGGAGTGCGAAGAGCATGCCCAAACCATCTCCATCTACCCCTCATCATGATCTCATCCACATATGGTACTCGAGTAATCTCTCTTATAGTTTCATTTCTAATCCTGTCCTGCTATTTAACTCCCAATATCCTTCTGAGGGCTTTATTCTCATATCTACTAAATCTATTGGAGATTGTTTCATTGTCATACCATGACTCATGTCCATAGAGTAACACCGATCTCACTAAACTGATATATAGTCTGATTTTTATATGAAATTTATATGGCTTGCTTATATATGAACGTGTTATTTATTATGTTGTATGCACAATATATAGCTTGACGTAGACAAATCTTAGTTTAATCAAATTGATACTTTCCTCTTGGTAAGGATAGAAGAGACTCCTTAGCTATGGTAAGCAGCTCTTCTAGGAGAAGGACACTCCAAATTCAAACCATTGTTCTCTAGTCTTGGGTAGTGCCATAGCTTCTGTTCCATGGTTTTCCCCTTTCGTGGAGTAGAGTTCTCTTGCTTGAGGGTACAGTCGGGCACATTATTCTATCTTATTTCTCTTCTTGTTTTTTATTATTATTTTTTTAAGTTTGTTTATGAAAAAAAAAATATTTTAATGTTACTGTTCTGAAAATATTTCAATTGTTCATCACTTTTCTTGTAGTTTATTTTTTTTTTTACGCTGGGTTATTTTCCCTATTGGAGCCCTTGGGCTTATAGTATCCTGCCTTCCCAACTAGGGTTGTAGCTTAGCAAGTAAAAATAATAACTAGAGGCACACTCAGTAGAGCGCGGACCTCCGCCGCGGCAGCTTATTTCTCGACCTTTTGTTTGACCTTGACCTTTGACCTTAACATGCATTAATTGGCGTGGATTTTCATACAATCAAATATGAACCAAGATTGAAGTCTCCGTGACAACGATGTCCAAACTTATGGATGATTAAGTGAATTGGACATTTTGCTTGACCGTGACCTTGACCTTTGACTTTGACCTTCCAAAATTTAACCATTTCAAGCTTTTTACATAACAGTTAATCCCTGCAAGTTTCATTACTCTACGACTAAAATTGTGGTCAGGAAGCTGTTCACAAACAAACAAACAGTGGCGAAAACATAAC
>NC_090745.1:122572844-122590344 GCF_036898095.1 Palaemon carinicauda | reverse complement strand
CATCTATAAGAAAATTACTAGAAATGAAGTTCAGTGATGTGGTTAAAGATTTTTTTTTTTTTCGGAATAAGAGTTCTACAAGAGGTTGAGGGCACTAGGCCTATTCTATCTCATTTCTCTTCCTCTTGTTCTGGTAAAGTTTTTAAAAATCATATAGGAAACATTTACTTTAATGTTACTGTTCTTAAAATATTTTATTTTTTCTTGTTTCCTTTCCTCACTGGGGTATTTTTCCCTGTTGGGGTCATTGGGCTTATAGAATCCTGCTTTTCCGAGTAGGGTTGTAGCTCAGCTAATAACAACAACGACAACAACAACAACATCAATAATAATAATAATAATAATAATAATAATAATAATAATAATAATAATGTTCTAAAATTCATTAATATAACAGAGATGTTATATTTCACATTTATCAATTTCTTCAGGTATGCTCCTGTTAGTAATAGCTTACTTTTCTAACTAGGGTTGTATCTTAGCTAGTAATAATTTCTTGAAATGCATTAATATAACAGCTGTTATATTTCACATTTACCATTTTCTTCAGGTATGCTCCTGGTTGGGATAGCACAATTGACACATTCCTCGCCTGGAAAATGGTCCTGGGGACCTATTGACGTTTCCAGCTTGCCTAGTAATTTTCCAGACTCCAGACTTCCCCACGCCCCTCCCACCATCCCCGATGAGGAAGAGGGTGATAATGATTTGAAACCAGAATCAAATTCAAAATTACGTAGTCTTTGTCTCGATGGAAATGGAGTAAAGGTATGTTTTAAAAGTATTCGTAGTTTTTTTTTTTATATTCTTAGAGGTTTCACTGAAAGGTTATGTCAGGTTATTTTTTGCATAATGTTTTTAAATTCTTTGAAAATAAAAATACGTACATTTGGAGGCTTTTAAAAGATTGTGTTTTTAATTTTTTGAAAATAAAAATATGTACATATGGAGGTTTTTAAAAAATTGTGTTTTTCATTTCTTTGGAAATAAAAATATGTGCATTTAAAGGTTTTTAAAAGATTGTGTTTTTAATTTCTTTGAAAATAGAAATAATTACATATGGAGGATTTTAAAAGATTGGGTTTTTACTCCTTAGAGGTTTTAATAAAAGGTTATTTCTGTATCCTGTTTTTAAATTGTTTGAAAATAGAAGTATTTCCATATGGAGGTGTTTAAAAAATTGTTTATTTCCTTCTTAAATTCTTTGAAAATAAAAATAAATCCAATTGGAGGTACGTAAATATATTTGTTTATTACCTGTATTGATTTATGTACATAAGCTATGTTAGATTTATTTTAATATTGTTACTTTTCTTAAGATGTTTTATTTTAATTTTAGTTTCCTTATTTCCTTTCTTCACTCGGCTATTTTCCCTGTTGGAGTCCTTGAGTTTATAGCATCCTGCTTTTCCAACTAGGTTGTAGCTTAGTAAGTAATAATAATAATAATAATAATAATAATAATAATAATAATAATGATAATAATAATAATAATAATAATAATAATAATAATAATAATAATAATAATAATAATAATAATAATATGCAGACATATATATTAATTCATTATTTATATGTATGTACATATTTTCCTAAAATGGACATTAGATGTCAGGATGCCTGAAAACTTTAAATCAATCAGTCAATCAATCAATCATAAAATGGACAACAGGAATCTATTATGATATTTTCGTACTTTGTATCAAATCTAACCTTGAGATTCTTAACTTTTGAAGTCATTAACTTTTACTTTTTTTTTTTTACCAATTAATTTTTCCAATACCACGCTTGGTTGACTCAAAAAAGACAACAATTGATAACGAACGCCTGGTAATGAATCCTTTTCCCCAAAAAACAAATCAATGAATGGATGACCTTACTCTTTGTTTGTCTTCCTGTCGTGAATTCTCTCTTATTATTCTTTTCATTACAGTGTCCTTTGGGCATTTCAAAAGGAGTTTCCAATCGTGGACTTGACATTCCTTCCAATGGCCCGCCCATCAATGTAGTGCAGCATCATCACTTTCACACCCACGCTGAGAAAGGTGGTGCCGTGGACGCAAGGCCCATTCGCCAGTCCGGTCCCACGCAAGGGGAGCAGGCCTTCCCTCACCCAATTTTGTTCGGAGGTCAGGCTGATTTTCCAGCTCAGGCACAAAACCCTTTGTCACCTGTTGGTAATCCTTTCTCGGACATAGGGCAACAATTACCACAAGTAAATCCTTCAGGACAGCACAATCTTCCTCCTGGAAATCCGCTGCTAGGACAGAATCCTTTTCCAGCTCAGGCACAAAACCCTTTATCACCTGGTGGTAATCCTTTCCTGGACATAGGACAACAATTACCACACGTAAATCCTTCAGGACAGCACAATCTTCCTCCTGGAAATCCGCTGCTAGGACAGAATCCTTTTCCAGCTCAGGCACAAAACCCTTTGTCACCTGTTGGTAATCCTTTCCTGGACATAGGGCAACAATTACCACAAGTGAATCCTTCAGGACAGCACCATCTTCCTCCTGGAAATCCGCTGCTGGGACAGATTCCAGCATCCTCTTCGGGAAATCTTCAGGGCCCTTTCACAGAACATCCCCAACCACCATCTGGTCCTGTCGCGTCATTACCAATGGTCTTCCCCCAAGTTTTCCCTGTGGAGCAACGACCATTACCTCAAGGCAGTCAGTTCCCTTTACCCATAGACCCACAGTTATTGCCTTCAAACCCACATATACCTGATGTCACTCAAGCATCTTCGGTGCCTGAAAACCAGCATCCTTTGCTATCGCCGGACATACCTCCGTATCGAGAGCAGTGCCAGTGTGTCCATCCTACTCTGTGTGGCCCTGCTGATGTAGTGCCAAGATTGTTGCCAACAGACCCTCTTCCACACCTGCTAATTGATCCTCGTTCATTGGGCACTGATGTATTATCAAATGCCACCGACTTAGAAGCCAACGACAAGCCTTCTGGAGGTAACGAAAGCTCAAATGCTAATACTGTCAGTGGCGAAAGTCGTTTAAGAAGAAGCACATTAAATGACACTGAAGCAAAGACCAGGAATGGAAGAAACGTAAGTACAGTAATGTTTTTATATATTTTACAATAGTTTCATTTTTATTTATATCTGTTCTTCAGGGGCCCTTTTGTGAATCTTTACAGTAACAATTCTTTAAGGTACATCAAATTCCCTCTAAAAGGGTATTAGATATTTGAACATGGTTATGCATTGACAGTCAAATATCTATTGCCTATTAAGTTCAGCAAAGTCAAATATAAAACAGTAATGCACTTGATAGTCAAGGTTATATTAATCTTATGAACTTGCTATCACTGTATGCAGTTCAGACTTCTATAAGCATATCTGTATTGAAGAAAGCTTGTTTACATTAGTGAATTTCTGCCTGGATTTTTAAAACTTTTATGCTTTTTTAGTGCATTGCATACAAAGGGTCTTTCCAGTTTTACATGAATCAGCTGCTTTAATTGGGAGATTTGATGCTCTTATTATATCCCATTAACTATCATTGCAGGCCAAGTAATCATTGTTTGTACTATTTACATTACTAAAGAAAATTAAACTTTCATTTTGCTATTTTGGGGTATTTATTGTAATACTGATAATCTTTGGTAACTATATATTGTGCTAGGATCTATTATTCATGTGGGTAAAATCATCTTTTGTTCATGAACCTGGAAACCACTTCAGTAATTTTACCCATTATTCCACAGCACTTGTTAGGAGTCTATTACCCAGGAGCTTCTGGATGCCAAGAAAATCACATTTGTTGCCGTGAGCTGTTCCTGGAAACATTCCAGAACCAATTTGCTTGTGGCGTTCGGAATGCGCAAGGACTCTTGGGCAGATCAGCGCATATCAAACTAGCAAAGGGAGACTCAGAATTTGGGGAACATCCCTGGCAAGCTGCCATTCTGAAGGATGCCCACGGAGAGTCGGTCTATGTCTGCGGTGCAGCCCTTATAACTGACAGGCATGCGCTCACTGCTGCCCACTGCGTGAACAGGTTAGTAATAAAACAATATCCTGTTCAATCTCAACAAATGATTATATGTAAATGTGTATCACAACTGAAGACAATGTTTCTTGCATCCAAAAATGTCTTATTTGATCCCTTGCCATCCTAGCTTACATTCTTCTGAGCTGAAAGTTCGGCTTGGTGAGTGGGACGTGTCTGGGGAGACAGAATTTCTGGAGCATCTTGATGTTCCAGTGGCAGAGATTAGGTCTCACCCTCAGTACTACGCGGGAAACCTGAATAATGACATCGCTCTTCTTACACTGCAGGATCTTGTAGATTTAAGTAGCAAGTAAGGACTCGGTCATAGCTTCTTTTATTGCTTATTTTATATCATATTATTAGTGATGTTACAGTATTGTTAATTGTTGTATTATCTACCTAGTTTTTGTGTCTCCTGTCAGTTATCTTTTTGGGACCTGCACTGAGGGCTCATCATATCAGTAATAATTTTTTACCTTTCATTTTGCTTGTAATAGACGGAGAATTGCAGCTTTGTAAGATCTCTTGTGCTATGTCTTCCCGATTTTCGATTTCTTTATTCCAAAATTATCAACCGAAATCAAGTATAGCTCAAAACTCAAACCAAATATTTGGCAATTAATTATTCAAAGTGTCTGGGAACTATCAGCACTGACCTAAATCAAGTCCTTTCGAAAATACTTACAAACTCTATCTTTTCAGCCCTCACATATCTCCCGTTTGTCTACCGGAAGCATCGGAAATATTCTCTGGCCAACACTGTTACTCAACCGGTTGGGGAAAAGACTCCTTCGGTAGTGAAGGGCAGTTCCAGCGAATCATGAAGGAAGTCGAGGTGCCTATTGTCAGCCACCAACAATGCCAAGAAGCCCTCAGGGGCACCAGGCTTGGTCCTGGCTACTTACTTCACGAAGGAATGTTGTGTGCTGGAGGAGAGGCCAAAAGGGACGCTTGTACTGTAAGTGAATACAGCAGTTCTCTTCCATATCTTTTCCCATCATTAGTAATCTGGAATCATAGCATCAGTAGTTACCGCCTGCAAACTTAAAAAAGACATTGAGGTCAAAATGTTTCAGAAGAGGTCTGTTTTCAATATCTCAGCAGATTATCTTATGTTAAGAACAGTTTGCTTTAAGAAATGGTACAGTACTGTTATTAGCATCATTTTATTGGTTTGTTTTAGTTATTACTTATAGTATTCCTAATTGTATTTCCAGGGTGATGGAGGTGGGCCCCTTGTGTGCCAAGGCCCCGATGGCACTGCTCACCTTGCCGGCTTGGTATCTTGGGGTATCGGATGCGGTCAGCTCGGAGTACCAGGAGTTTATGTCAACGTTCCCTATTATATGGACTGGATTCTGACTTATCTTAAAACTTAGTCACTTGGTTTGTATATCTTATATATACCGTTTGCCGTTATGCGCAAGTTATTTATGCAGATGTTTGCTGTTTTATTGCTGCTAATAAATGGTATTAAGATGATCATTTTATATTACCCTGTCTAGATAACATTACCTATGGCTCATTCCACTTTATATGGAATCTTTTGTTTTGGCTAGTGTGAGATTTTCAAAACACTAATGACCATGTAAGGTTCAATATACACATTATCAAAGCTTCTTTCTAGTCGTCTTTAGACCTTGAGTAGAAATTACTTTTCAGTCATCTATTTGATCTTTTTACTTCCTTTCTCCTATCTTGCTGACCAACATCTTTGTTCTTATGTTTCTGCAACTGCAGGATTTTCCCTTGATGCTGAATGGTCTCCCCAGCCCCAATGCTGGGTCATACAGGTAAAATTTAATAAATAACAAAGCTCCTATCAATATGCAGTACTATAGTATTACAATGTCTGTGTCTATTGAAAGAAAAATTTTTTATATAAAAAAAAAGTGATGTTACGGGGTGCCAAAATGAAAGTAACGTCAAAAGTGTTACCACACTAGTTTCAGATTCAATAACTATAGTGGATAATGGTAATTCTGTACTGGTATAGGAGCCTTTGCATCATCAAATGCAAGACTTTGTGACTATGGAGATGTAACGATTTATATTGTTTACTTTATTAGTGTTTCCGACCAAAGCGACATGTCCTTTAAACACGAGGACTTAATTATTAAAGAGGAAAGTAAATGTGGTGTTGCTTATACAAAACTCCTAAGATTATGAAAATATTAGGTTAAATTAAAAGACGTGTGGGGCCAAAACCCTACAGCAGTAAAGAAGCAGCCTCCTTAATTAGGTTAGTTAGGAATACGAGGATTTAATGTTTACCGATGTGAGTGCACAGGGTAGTATTTATGTAGTCTTTTAAAAAGTGGGAATGAATTAGTATTAAGGAAAAATTTAAGTGTTGTCACAGGTAGTGAAATGTGTGTACAAATAACTAACTTCTAGATAACTTTTCTTTCTGATTTTGATTACCAAGTCATGTATTATTATGCCTGGGATAACCTGGTTGCCAGTAGGCTAACCTAACCTAACCCCAACCTAACATATTTGCACCAGTTAGGAGTAACCTAAGCCGAATGATATCTTTTTTTATAGACTAGCTAATTAGGCTATCCAACTTTCTGTTAAAAAATTAGTCGAGTGAACTAGCCTCGGATATATTTTATAGGATAACCGGTAAATCTTTACGCGAGCATTAACTCTACTAGACACTAAAATCCTATTCACGCCTAACCCAACATAGGGCATCTTGTTCCATCTCATCAAGGGCTTCACCTAAACTGCCCTTGGGCATTGTGATCTTGAATATCGTAATTTGAAGTACAGTATATATATATATATATATATATATATATATATATATATATATATATATATATATATATATATATATATGTGTGTGTGAATACTTTAAGAAACAATATACGTACACCATAATAAATCTTATAGATTCCTAATTTGATTCATAGTATGTAATTAGTTGCCTATTTCAGTAGACTGGCTTACAGTAGTCTGAAGGTTATTGTTTGCAACTCCTTTGAAATTATTTAGGTTTTAGTCTGTGATATGTGATGCGAAAATAGGGCTTCATTGGAAGCCTGGTCAATTTCTAGGCAATGCTAAATTTCAAGGGTCTGGTTTACTTTTGCAGTTGAATGAGCTCAGTCCTAATTCATCACCCTTTGGTTTAAATTTAATAATATAATTAGGCTAATAGTTTGATAGTCTAATTTTCTATATCATGTATTTTCTAATTAAAGTTAGGCCTATGTCATGTTTTATTCATCCCTGACAATTATTGCTATTACAAACAACTATATATATATATATATATATATATATATATATATATATATATATATATATATATATATATACAGTATAATATATATATATATATATATATATATATATATATATATATATATATATATATATATATATATACATACATACATACATACATATATATATATATATATATATATATATAGATAGATAGATAGATAGATAGATAGATAGATAGATATGTGTGTGTGTGTGTGTGTGCACATACAACTAGGGTTGTAGCTCAGCTAGTGATAGTATATATATATATATATATATATATATATATATATATATATATATATATATATATATATATATATATATATATATATATATATATATGGCGAACTGAGGGATTTGATGCGTATTAATGCACGAGTATATCGAAAGATAAGATATCGAGAACCATGCTCGTATTATACCTTTTAATTAATTATAATAAATTAATTAATAATATTACTGAGCTTATCTGTTGTAGTACCTATGGTAGTTAAACTTAAAAAAAATAGCAATGGTAGACAATGATACTGAAACTCCGTGAATGTCCACCACAGGACTCGAAAACATATTTTTAAATTTAATATACGTGACTATTGTCCCATTTTACTTAAGTAAGATACATCTAAAAATTACTTATAATTAAATCTTAATGATTGTATGTTGCAATCTTTGAATATTAGAAATAAATGTGAAAATAAATGTGACATGTAAATCCTCCACCACAGGACTCGAAAACATATTTTTTAAATTTAATATACGTGAGTCTTGTTTGCATTTTACTTAGGTAAGATACATATATAAATTACTTGTAATTAAATCCTAATGTTTGTATGTTGCAATCTTTGAATTTTCGAAATAAATGTGAAAAAATGTGACACGTAAATCAGGACTCGAAAACATATTTTTAAATTTAATATACGTGACTTTTGTTTGTATTTTATTTAGATAAAATACATCTAAAAATTACTTATAATCAAATCCTAATGTTTGTATGTTGCAATCTTTGAATTTTAGAAATTAATGTGAAAATAAATGTGACATGTAAATCCGGTATATAAATCACTACTACCCAGGGTTGCCATTCGTACGATAATTATAGTACGTGTACGATTATTTTGGGTCCGGTACGATGTACGATACATACCATAGGTACATACATATATGTGTGTGTGTGTGTTTAATTAAACAATTATACTCAAATCTTTTGAAATATGTCAATCATAAACTCCTTAATAATTATATTGAAAGTGTGTACGATAATTTTGGTTGAAAAACGACAATTTTAAGGCTCATGTACGATAATTCAGTCGAAATAATCTGGCAACCCTGCTACTCCAGCGTTGCCAGTTTGGCCTTTTTTCCGGCCAAAAAAAACTCAAATTTGACCTTTTGTATTTAAATAGGTTGGCCTTTAGTAATATGAAAAAAGCCGTCCCTTAAATACTATATTTTTGACCTTTTTCTATTAATGGGTTGACCTTTTAAAGCCTCTGTTGATTAGAAATTGACCTTTTCTCATTTGCAATACCTGGCAACCCTGTGCTACTCCCCGCCATGACAGTTGACACTTGACAGTTGTGACGTAACAGTGTTTAGTTCGTTCGGGCTTTTAAATTACGGTAATTCATTGTGAAAATGGAGGATTATCGGTGAAATAAAGGTCAGTCCTCTTGGATTTAATGTTTTGGGTAATATTATCCGTATTTTTTTCCATAGAGTTGTTCATGGTTGTATGTATTTAATTGTTTATAAGTGAATCGGGGTTGTGTATATCCTTGAATGTTATACGAAGCAATATGTAGCCTACATATTATTTATTTGTGATTATTTAGGCAATACATATTTGTATGTGTGTAACTATATATAACTGCGTATGTTTGGTTATACAGAGTATAATGTGTAGGCTAATATATGAACATTTAAATACTTGGCCTATATTTACTCGGTTCTGAATCTGTGTCATCGTGAATTCGTGATCAACATCATACTCAGGGTTGCCAGGTTGGCTTTTTTCTGGTAAAAAAAACTCAAAATTTAACCCTTTTTGGGTCAATAAACGCCAAAATGTGGCCTGTTTTCGTGCTAGATACCTAAATTTGGCCTTTTAAAAGGATTAGATTGGGAAAGGTAAAAAAAACCCTCAAATTTTAACCCTTTTTGGGCCAAAAAACGCCAAAACGTGGCCTTTTTTGGGCTAGATACCTAATTTTGGCCTTTTTTAAGAAGGTCTAGTGGATTAGACTGGGAAAGGTCTATTGGGAGTGCAGATATCTATAGTTATCTTAATATACGTCCCTGATTATATACGATATCTTCCGATAGTCGTTCCTGGGGTTAGAACCCCGTGATACCTGACGGTAATTCTCTTTATAATATCAATTGCAGAAATATTATACAGTAGGAGCGCAATAAATTGTTTAGCCTTAAGTGCTATATTTTCGGCCTTTTTCTACTATTAAGTTGACCTTTTAAAGCTCCATTTGATCAGACGTTGACCTTTCCTCATTTGGAAAACCTGGCAACCCTGTTCATACTGCAAGCTTGAAGTGATTAACAGTTCTTCAGCGATCAAGTAAAGTAAATTTGTAATTATTACAAATAAGTGATATAAATTACATTTTAAAATTGTATTTCTGTCATACAAAACTACTCTTACCATTTCTCCCATATATAGCAGGTCACATCAAATTGAATATTGAAATATGGCCCAAAAAAAGGCTTGAAATATAGACTTATCTCACGAGTCAAGTCTGTAGAGTCTGGGAAAATTGATTATGAAGATATAATATATTTTACCACTTCAAAATTACAGAATAGTTACATACATATAATTCTTAATGAAATAAGGTAGACAATTTTGATAAAACGCTTTAGAAATACTAATATATCATACAATTTAATGATTATTTAATGTGAGCATCTTAGTATTATTATTATTATTACTTGCTAAGCTACAACCCTAGTTGGAAAAGCAAAATGCTATAAGCCCAGAGGCCCCAACAGTGAAAATAGCCCAGCGAGGAAAGGAAACAAGGAAAAATAATATATTTTATGAACAATGACATTTAAATAAATATTTCCTATATAAACTATGAAAACTTTATATAAACAAGAGGAAGAGAAACGAGATAGAATAGTATGCCTATTTGGTTGGTTTGGGTAAGATTATCAAGACACGGGCTCTTGCTGTATCGACAGACCTGGCTCATAAGGACATTATACTTGATCCTAAATTTTAAAAAGGGTTAAAGGACTCCTGTATCCTTATATTTTACGTATTTATTTGGTAAGGCTGCTAGGTCTACATTATAATAGGCCTACCATGGATATTCAAAAGGCCTTATATATCAACAGTGTCTGTCTTTTCTTGGTGGTTACTCATCAATTATGAACTATTTCGAACGTTACTTGTGTAATAAACAAAGTCTTAGGTCTAGGGGAGGTGATAGTCTAGGTCCCCCCCCCCTCAAAAAAACATCCTGCAAAGGTTTATAAATTTGAAATAGGCCTACATATTCTCTTTGTTCTGTACTGGAAATAAATCTGATTGAGTTCGCGTCTTCCTGCTGCGGATAAATAAGAAAAAGGCTCTGTCAGTTAAGTAGATTTTTGCGGGTAAGAAACTTGCAGTTAGTGTTTAAACTTTTAAGGTACTTACCTTAGTTTGGGGTAATTTTCATGGTTTCAAGGGATTTCTAGGGTGAAATTTAAGGGAATGAGAAATTTTTTAAGGTAATCTAAGGTAAAAAGCAGCAGGATTCGAGGTAATGGCCACATGACACATGTTCAAGTTTAAACCCTGCTTGCAGTACTGTAAAAAGAGCAACATTGATACGAGAGCAAACTAAAGTAGAGGATATTCTAACATGTAAGAAGAAGAAATGGACGTGGGCAGGACATATAATGAGAATGACAGATGCTAAATGGACATTAAGAATAACAGAATGGGTCCCTAGAGATTGTAAAAGAAGCAGAAGAGAAGAGAAGACGATGGATTGACGAGCTGAGATTATATCTGGATATAGACTGGCATAGAAAGACCATAAACAGACGGTAGTGGTAGGGCGTGTCTGAGGCTTTTGTTCTGCAGTGGACTACATGTGATATATATATATATATATATATATATATATATATATATATATATATATATATATATATATTTATATATATATAATCATCGGACATTACTAGTCCACTGCAGAACAAAGGCTTCAGACATGTCCCTCCACTTGCATCAGGTTAAGGTGCTTCTGTGACTGTATATACCTGCATATTTTCTTAGCCCGTCAGTCCATCGTCTTCATTTCCTTCCCCTGCTTCTTTTACTATTTCTAGGGACCAATTCTGTTATTCTTGATGTCCATCTATTATCTGTCATTCTCATTATATGTCCTGCCCATGTCCTTTATATATATATATATATATATATATATATATATATATATATATATATATATATATATGTATATATATATATATATATATATATTATATATATATATAGGTCTTGGTTTTCTCTAACATGGTCTTGAAATACAGTTTTAACTAGACCGAGGACATTGTTGAGAAGTTAGCTAGTTTGTTCACTGTACTATACATTAGGCCTATTACCGTCAGTTGAATACATTCTGATGCAAAAGATGCTTTCCCTTGAACCCGAATGTATTCAACCAACGTCAATAGGCCTACAGTATGCCACAATGAGATTTAGGACATCAGGTGATAAACCAAGATTGAGACCTACCAAGAAATTTGATAATTTTACTGAATTTTCAATATTTTAATAATTTTCAATTTTACAATGTTTCGAATATGAGTATTTATATCTTATATGTCAGAATGCGACAAGTATTTATATTTATAAATATTTGAGTATTCATATTTATAAATATTTGAGTATTTATATTTATAGATATTTAAGTATTTATATTTATAAATATTTGAGTATTTATATTTATAAATATTTGAAAATTTATATTTATAAATATTTGAGTATTTATATTTATAAATATTTGAGTATTTATATTTATAAATATTTGAGTATTTATATTTATAGATATTTGAGTATTTATATTTATAGATATTTGAGTATTTATATTTATAAATATTTGAGTATTTGTTTATAAATATTTGAGTATTTATATTTATAAATATTTGAGTATTTATATTTATAAATATTTGAGTATTTATATTTATAAATATTTGAGTATTTATATTTATAAATATTTGAGTATTTATATTTATAAATATTTGAGTATTTATATTTATAAATATTTGTATTTATATTTTTGATTTTGTGAAATCGTGTCTTTGAGATTTTAATAATAATTGAAAAAAGATATATTTTTCTATGACGGAATCGAATGGCCTTCCTGGTCCCAGCGCCAACAGTGCACCTCACGCGGTAACCTGTAGGCATTACTTAAGGATATTACCATCCTACCTTTACCTTATCTGGACCCACTTTTTAGCCTTCGGCTCAACTTCTTTTTTTTTTCTTTTTTTTTTTTTTTTTTAGTCCAACTGTGGCGTTTTCCTGTGTTGAATGGTTTCCCAGTCCCCATAATTATTTGATTTCCAAAATTATTTGAGGCTCAAAAATCAATTGATCTCAACGCTCAACACTCGGGATTAGCATATATAATATATATATATATATATATATATATATATATATATATATATATATATATACATTGTATATATATATTTATATATACATACACTGTATATATATATATATATATATATATATATATATATATATATATATATATATATATATATATATATATATATATATATATATATATATATATATATATATATATATATATATATATCTATATATATATGTATATATATAATACTTCAAATATGTCAGGTATTAAAGAAATAAATAGTTTTCAAAAATATTTATTCCTGAAAAGTACATTTTATAAAACAAATGAAAATTACAAATTAAAAATTATTTATTCCTGAAAAGTACAATTTATAAACAAATGGAAATTTCAAATAAATTATTTATTCCTAAAAAGTACAATTTATAAACAAAACAAATTAAAATTTCAAATAAAAACTTCTTTATTCCTGAAAAGTACAATTTATAACCAACACCAAAATGAAAATTTCAATTCCTTTTTGGAAGCAGATCTTCAATTTACTTCCTCCAGTATCTCTTCAACATCATCCTCAATTTGGAAACTGCAAATTTCCGCCATTTCTTCATCGTGGCAAAATCAATATCAGACCGCAAGAAGAATGCTGGAATATTTCGCTCGCCTCTGTAGGGGACATCATCTTCATCCTCCCTAGGCCTAGCAAAATGGTCCAGGATATCTGTGGGCCACGAGTCAGGTTTGTCCCGAATTCTCCCTGGACTGAAGTCCTTATGTTCCGCGAACATATTCAAACAGTACATATCCTTCCCTTTCCTTACGATGACCCTCCTCCTAGCGTAGTCAACAATGGCCTCATTATTATGCAGGAAATCTCTACCTAGCATGATATCTCCTCTGCCGTAGGAAACGTTATTCACAACTGTGATATCCACCGCCTCCAAGGCGATATCCTGCCCCAGCTTTAACTGCAACTTGTTCACGTCAAGCTGTTTGTCCATCACTGTGGGATCCTCAACCTCTGGGTTCAGCTGCTTGCCTTCAAGGAAGCTCCTTGTCACATAAGTATTGCTATTCTCGGTGATGTGGATCACTACGCCTCCATAGTAACGACCGCAGTAAGCCCTTTGAACCAGAGGGTACCTTGGAAGGTAATTATATTGCCACTTGGCTCGCTTCTTGGCCTTTGGTATGTACAAGAATGATTCGTTCTTCTCGAAGCGGTACATGGCCCCCAGCGCCGCCAGCAGTCCGTTGCACAGAGAGATTTGTGGATACATCATTTCCCGGTGGACGTACAAATCTGTCAAGATAGTGACGTGGGCCATTTTGATTTCCACCTTCGGTATCACACCTACGAAACCTGCAAGTCCTCTCCCGGCGCCGTTCTCATCCTCGGTTGTCATGAAACCGTCAAGTTTCAGAGTTCGAACGTGGGTATGGGTGATGGTGCTGACTTGGAACAGGTCGTCTGTAGCGATGCCTGCCGGAGAGGTTTGACCGTTGATCTCCACCTGCAGCACACCGTTATGGCCCAAGGGAATCCATTCCTTTTTGCGTATCTTCTTCAGCCTCAAGTCACTCTCGAGCGGGAAGTTCTCGTAGGTGTAAGGGTGGTCAGAAAACAGGAGGTACAGCTCCCAGACTTGATTCTTCACCATCAGCATGTTGTCTTTCCACAGCTTTCGCGGCCTCTCTGTTCTTTCTATCTTTTTCAGAAGTTTCTCCATTAGCTTTTCTTTCTTCTTTATTTTCTTATCAGCGTTGTGTTTGCTGAGGGATGAAGGAAACTCCGAAAGATCATCTCTTTCGGTTTCCAAACGTTGGCTGTTCTGGTCTCTTGCTGCTGATTTCCTCATTAGGCCCATGTTCAGTATTTCGGTTTCCATAGTTTCCATCTTCGTTCTTTTTGTGGATTCAGTCTTTCCAGTCTATAGTTATTGTAACCAATACATCGATAGATGACGCCTTTTAAGCGCTAGAACTGAACAATATTTCCCAGAGAAATATTGAATATTTAAAAACAAAACAATACATATGTTTAATGATTAATCTTGAATTTCTGAAACCGCATCATCCTTGTGAGCTAAGGAAGGGGGTTAGGTTTTGGGGGAGCCTATAGGTCTATCTTCTTAATGGCTCCAATAGTTCCCATAGAATAAAAAGCAAATAATATGAATAAATTTCTATTTAAAGAGCAAGTCACTTGTAAAAACTGCATACATCCAAAAATAAAATGCAATTTTTTTTTTGCATTAGTTGTTGTCATTTGATAAAATCACAACGAGAGTATTTCATCAGAATTTGTCATTATTTTGTTGTCTGTGATTTCAAGTTAAAGATATATATATATATATATATATATATATATATATATATATATATATATATATATATGTATGTGTATATATATATATATGTATATATATATATATATATATATATATATAATCGGAGAAGTATTAATATATATATATATATATATATATAATATAATATAATATATTTATATATCAATACTTCTCTTCGATTATAATTAACTCCAGATATTAATAATTTCGTTTCTTGCTTCAGGGTACACTCGGACACACTATTCTATCTTGTTTCGTATCCTCTTGTTATTTTGAAGTTTTTATCATCTTGATATTTTCAAGTTTTTATAGTTTATATATGAAAGATTTATTTTAATGTTAATATTAATCTTAAACCTCCCTTGTAGTTTTTCCTTATTACCTTTCCTCACTGGGATATTTTCCCTGTTGGAGCCCTTGGGCTTATAGCATGCTGTTTTTCCAACTAGGGTTGCAGCTTAGGAAATAATAATAATAATAATAATAATAATAATAATAATAATAATAATAAATGACAGGTATTGATAATTTCGTTCATCTGATGTTAATAGCTTCTTTCCAAGCTGATCTTAGACTTTTTTTTTCTACAGGGCTTTGTTGCAGTCAAGGCTTAATAGTATTTCTGACCGATTAGCCTTTTTGATTGACAATATCGAAATCGTGAGAACGATGGTTGAGGATATAAATGCATCTACGAAAGGAGGGAAGTCGCAGAGTGAATCTCCTGATAAGGTAAGGTACTTCTAAGATTTTTTTTTTTTTTTTTTTTTTTTTTTAACAGGGGAACCCTACTCCATACAGGGCCTTTTCATAGTTCATTTTATCGTATACATATCAACACTTAATATTTTACATTAAGAAACGGTAAATGCCTGGCAACATTTATTCTAGGATTTTTACCGTTTTAAAAACCGATATATTGACGTAAAGGAGTGATATTACGGTCACCAACCCATAGAATATAAGAACATAATATGGTAAAATTACGGTCGCCTGTATTTTACTGAAATACGGCTGAGAACAGTAGATTTTCACGGAGAATTTCCGATTGAAATTACGGTTGTTTTAACAATCAAGGCATTCGGGATTTCACACCGCATATTGCTTTTTGATGAATTACTTTACTTAAGGGCTGCTTCTCTTGTCTTATACTGCACGGGAACCCTACTCTCTACAGGACCTTTCATAGTTCATTTTATCCTATACAATCTTATGTATTTAGCATTTCAAACCGCATATTGCTCGTTTATTGTCAAATCTACATTATCGAAACACTGAAAACAAGAAAGTCTTTAGTTTCCTCTTTAAAGCCTTAATGTCTTCAATCTTTCGCATGTCTAGTGGAAGGTTATCGTATATACAAAGGTTTTCTAAAACGATAGATATGAGAATGTCGATGTTACACATAAGGTTAGTTCTATATGCAAAATCAAATTTACACGGTGTACATTAGTTCTGTATGAACAACTTACAAATTTTTACATTAGATTAGTTTTGTATGCATAATTTATACATTTTGCATTAGGTTTATTCTGTATGCGCAATTTATACATTTTACATTAGATTAGTTCTGTATGCACAATTTACACATTGTACATTAGATTAGTTTTGTATGCACAATTTACACATTTTACATTAGATTAGTTCTGTGTGCAAAATTTACACATTGTACATTAGATTATTTCTGTATGCACAATTTACACATTTTACATTAGATTAGTTCTGTGTGCAAAATTTACACATTGTACATTAGATTATTTCTGTATGCACAATTTACACATTGTACATTAGATTAGTTTTGTATTCACAATTTACACATTTTACATTAGATTAGTTTTGTATGCACAATTTACACATTGTACATTAGATTAGTTTTGTATGCACAATTTACACACATTAGATTAGTTTTGTATTCACAATTTATACATTTTACATTACCTTATTTCTATAAGCAAAGTCAATTTAGGAGTCCGACCTCTATAAGATCATCACCTGTCAGTCTACTGAACTTGATTGTCGCCTCATTTCCACTTCTATTTCCATTTCCATTTCCCACGGCTTTCCACTCCTATTTCCATTTCCCTTTCCATTTCCATTTCCCACGGCCCCCGGAAATGCATTAATACGTCAGGGTTACATCTTAGACAACAACCTTCCCTTGGAAGTGACCGAAACACACACGGGTGCCCAAATCACGCACGCTCATTTGCTTTGAAAAGCTATTTTTATTTTT
>NC_090745.1:122560344-122567844 GCF_036898095.1 Palaemon carinicauda | reverse complement strand
AATCTTCCATACGGACATTCACATTCAGTTGTTCAAACATTATTCCCGTATCATAAAATTGTAAAAAAATTATAAAGATTTTCCATTTTCTGCTATTTATTCTTGAATATTTGAAATTTAGTTATAAGATCAAATGAGCAAATTTTTTCACTCTTATAAAGCCAACATTGCCTTATAAAAATCTTCCTTATGAACATTCAGTTGTTCAAAGAGCAGAATTATTTCCGTATCCTAAAGATATAAATAATGTATAAAGATTTTCCATTTTCTGCTATTTATTCTTGGATATTTGCAATTTAGTTATAAGATCAAATGAGCAAATTTTTCACTCTAAAACTTTTTAATTTACAATCCCTGGCTTCTTGTGTCTTCTTAAATACCATATTACTATTTTGACTCAGCAGGAACGTTTTTTTTTTCTGTTTAAATTTTATCAAAGTGAATAGGTCAGTTTGAAGGTATTTTAAAAGTCTCTGGTTTTAGTTAGTTTCATCGGAATAGATGCTCACCAGAACGTCACTCGGGTAAGCCCCCCCCCCCTACTGTAGTGACCAACCACAGCAGTGGCCTCCTCAGTAAACTGCTTAAACTCACTGTCCGGGCTGGGATCGATCTGTGGTTATGCAAATGCTAGGCTATGACATTACCACTGTACTAGCCAGAAATATATCTATAAATACAGATCGTAAACAAACAATTTAGGAGCTAATATTAACTACTTCACTGTAATTGTTCAGTGGCTACTTTCCTCTTGGTAAGGATACAAGAGACTCTTTAGCTATGATAAGCAGCTCATCTAGAAGGACACTTTAAAATCAAATCATTGTTCTCTAGGCTTGGGTAGTGCCATAGCCTGTGTACCATGGTCTTCCAATGTCTTTGATTAGGTTCTCTTGCTTGAGGGTGCACTTGGGCACGCTGTTCTGCCTTAGTTATCTTTCTCTTGTTTTTTGAAGTTTGTATATTTTATATATGAAAGATCTGTCTTAATGTTGTTACTGTCCTTAAGATATTTTATATTGATTTTTTATTATTTCTCTTGTAGTTTGTTTATTTCCTTGTTTCCTTTCCTCACTGGGCTAGTTTTCCCTGTTGGAGCCCTTGGGCTTATAGCATCTTGCTTTTCCAACTAGGGTAGTAGCTTAGCTAGTAATAATAATGATAATAATAATAATAATAATAATAATAATAATAATAAAACATGAAATTTAATGAGGTATTCTATAGAGAAATCTCAGGCAATTCATGGTGAGGAATTAGATTATCACTTGTCTTATCTCCTGGAATTGTATTACCCTGAGATTCCACATTAATCCCCAAAGAAATTCCATGGTATGTTCATTCTTCATTTATTTTTCTTATTTGATCAAAATCACCCATTTAGCTGATCCAATAAATAAAAGAGTTCATAATTTATAAAGTTTATTAATAAATAGATAAATATTTTCTAACGTCAGGTGTTAAATATAAAAAAACAAAAGGGACATTGAGAACTGTGTGATGTCCTTTAAATAAACTGATTTAAAACAACACATAGTTGTGAAACACTGGAAATTTATGTATATATATATATATATATATATATATATATATATATATATATATATATATATATAACGACAATGGCATTTAATATCGAATTTTACCTTGGGGATTGTATATCCACTGGATATTCGTTTCTGATAAATGTTTCTGGCTGGGCAAGGATTCGAACCTATGCCTTCGAGTCGAAACAATGCCAGCAAAGTCCTCTAACCAACCATGCTATCATAAATGAATTTCTAGCTGATATAAATTTACATTCCCAAAGGTATAATTCGATATAAAATGTCATTGTGGTTGATAACTACGTGGAGATTTACATTGATTAAAATCAGGAGTGTTAGTGATAAATATTCATATATATATATATATATATATATATATATATATATATATATATATATACATGATATATATATATATATCCATCTATATATATATATATAATATATATATAATGTATATATATATATATATATATATATATATATATATATGATTTAATATCACAAAAATAATCAAATACTTTTAATTATATAAAAATTAAAGTTGATATATTTTATCAACTGGAATATGTAAATGTTCTTAGAGCCCTCCTTAGGCTATAAATACTTCCTTTAATAATCAGAATAAATGAGCATCTTGAGGTGTGCCTTAAAGCACCAGATCAACTGGGCCTTTTTATAACATCGAGATCAACTGAGTAATAATTATAACATTTTCTTAAAATTTCCAGATCAACTGGACAACTGAGACTTATATTCGTATACTTAATGGGAAGCAGCTCGTATCCAGTCGAGGTAGTGAGCTACATTGACGTAAACACCTGGAATACCCACTTTGCCACAGCCAATGCCCCATGATACAAGACCTACCAACTGGGCATTACCATTTTGCCCTCGGCATACCAATGGACCGCCACCATCACCCTGCAGAAAGATAAAAGAAAAAGAAATATAAATGACAATGGTCACCTCTGGAATATACTGCATATGTTATACACTATATACTATACTCTACTATATAGTATCATTTCAACTGGCAGTATTGTTACTGCTATTTAAAGGTTTAAAGACCATTCATGAATGGCAGAGGCAATGGGCAGTGACCTTGCCCTATCAAGTAGGACAATGTCCTAGAGACTGACCATATATACATAAGATCAGCGGGTAAGCCCCCTATCCACCCAAGCTAGGACCAGGAAGGGTCAGGTAATGGCTGCTGATGACTCAACAGATAGACCTCTAGACTCCCCCAAACCCTACATCCTTAGCTCACAAGGATGGTGAGATTGCATAGACCAAAGGAACTAACGAGTTGTACCGGGACTCGAACCCCAGTCTGGCAATCACCAGTCAGGGACGTTACCACATCGGCCACAATAATCCATAAGGAATAAAAGATAGTACTCTTCATCCTCCTACCTCACAGGTATCCCTTCCTTCCTCTCCGCCCGCGCAGATGTTGCCTTCGTGGAGTGAGAATCCAGCACCCAAGTGAGTGTGCTTCAGGGCTGCCTGGCACTGGTAATGAGATACGACTGGCACTTCGACTTCTTTCAAAACCCTCTGGAATTTCCCGCCATCTCCATGGGCATCTTTGCCCCATCCAGTGGAATGGCATCTCTGGCCGACGAAGTTGTCGTGCTTCTCGGGAAGGCACACTGGTGTGATGTGTGGACTGGTGAAGTAAAGAATAACAAGGGTTTATAAATGATTAATCACATAAGTGATTTTGGTTTCAAATTTTGATTCATAATGCTCTTATCCTGATAAGATCATGAAATGCATGAATTCCTGGGTATGCTTGTACAGTATGCTGACAAGGCAATATACGGCATGCTTTTTATCATTACTTACTTCTTATCAAAATCAACAGGGTACTGTAGTGTCATAAGAGCAATGTCATTTTGGAGATTCCCCGCATAATACTCAGGATGGATGACGACATTAGATACTGGAATTTCAACGTGTTGATAAAACTCGGCAGCGGTTGTGACGTCCCAGTCACCCAAGCGGATGATCAAAGTTTCTGATTGTAACCTGTAGGAAAATATCCATTAAGATATGTTAACAAAAGGTTTGCTATAAGTAAGGCTTTCATGCTATGCAGTGTACTGAAAAATATTTATATTTACGTTACTTCGACTTATCTATCGAGTTATCATTTGCTAAGAACGTGTATTGGCCAATACTTCGAAATGAACTGTTCCAAAAATGCTCTCAAAGCTACTTACTTTTTCACGCAGTGAGCTGCTGTTAAGAGATGGCTGTCAGATACCAGAACTGCTCCACAAACATAAACACTCTCTCCTTGATCAAGCTTCAGAATGGCTGCCTGCCAGGGGTACTCGGCAAACTCGGAGTTGTCATCTACAAAAGATGGATTTTTCACTCGACCCAGGAGACCAGCAGCATTACTTTTCCCGCAAGTATAGTGTTGCCTAGGAGCAGCATAGACGGGGTTTCTGCAGCATACGTGGTTGGGCTGACATCCAGTAAGGCTAGGAGCGTAGCCTGAAAACTGGCGCTGAAATTTGAGAGATGGATTAAAACAACTTTTGAAAATATAAATATACCCTGAAACTCATTATAGTTATGAATTTTCAAACACCTTATGAAATATTGAGAAACATTAAAAGAAAGCTAAGACAAATTTACCTCTTGATAGTCCACTACATCATCATGAGAATGAGTGTTAGTTGTAAGTAGGTCTCTCTTCTGGCGAGACTCTTCCTCTATATCAGGGACGACAGTGTTATCTTCAGGGGCGATGGTTGTGGTGATCTCAGTGTCATCCTCAGGGGCAATGGTCGTGGTGATCTCAGTTTCTTCAATGTCTGTTGCATTTGAAAGGATATCTGAGACTCTTGAACGTGCATCAATCAGTGCTCTAATGTCAACGGAAGCGTGGCGAGGAATAATATCACCAATAGGACAGAGATGTTTGGCAACACAGCGACAATCTTCTTGATAACCAGGCGTGTTCTCTTCAATGATTGATCCAGGGAATGGACGAGCTGGTACAACTGGAAGTCCACTTCCTGCATTGATTGATGACTGGAATCCATTGCCTGTTACTTGACCTCCAAAGGATGATTGTTGGATAATCCCAGTAGATGCAGCTGAGGCAACATTTGTTGAAAATGATCCTGATCCAAATGCTCCTGAGGAATGGAACCCAGTGCTACTGCTCTCACCTCCAAAGGTACTTCCTACCTGACCTTTAAAAGGCGGAACTCTTCCACCAGACACAGTTGCAGAAACCCCAGATAGGCCTGAAGAGTGGAATCCAGTGCCACCAACCTGACCTCCAAAATTATTGTTTACTTGGCCTTCAAAAGTAGCAGAGGATAAGCCACCAGTAGAAAATGATGAGATACCACCAACAGATGCAGATTGTCCAGTAGATTGAAATCCTTTACCACTGACCTGACCTCCAAAATTACTGTTTACTTGACCATCAAATGTAGCAGAGGATAAGCCACCAGTAGAAAATGATGAGGTACCACCAGCAGATGCAGATTGTGCAGTAGATTGAAATCCATTACCACTGACCTGACCTCCAAAATTACTGTTTACTTGACCATCAAATGTAGCAGAGGAGAAGCCACCAGTAGGAAAAGATGAGGTACCACCAACAGATGCAGAGTGTCCAGTAGATTGAAATCCACTACCACTGACCTGACCTCCAAAATTACTGTTTACTTGACCATCAAATGTAGCAGAGGAGAAGCCGCCAGAAGAAAAAGATGAGGTACCACCAACAGATGCAGAGTGTCCAGTAGATTGAAATCCACTACCACTGACCTGACCTGATACAGGAGGTGCAATTCCACCTGGAACGGATGAAATAATGCCAGGTCCAGATGGGATGATATGTTGAGATTCTGACCCAGTGATTTGGCCTTCAAAGGGGCTCTGGCCAATTGTTTTGCCAGAAGAAGGTAGAAAACTTCCAGTAGAGACAAAAACGGAAGATCCAGATGGAACATTTTCTTTCACTCCTTGGTGAATATGTGTATGTGTATGAATGTGCTGAACTACTGAATCTGTATTTACGTGCTCATGATTTACATTGATATGAGATGGGTTTGGTGCTTGGTATGCTGGTTTTGGTGCTTTATATGCAGGTTTTGGTGCCTCATATGTAGGGGGTACTTCGTACGCAGGCTTTGGTGCCTCGTATGTTGGTCCTGGTACCTTATATACAGGCTTGGGGGCTTCATATGTTGGGATAATTGAAGGTTTTGGTGCTTTGTATGCAGGTTTTGGTGCCGCGTATGTTGGGCCTGGTACCTTATATGCAGGCTTAGGGGCTTCGTATGTTGGGATAATCGCAGGTTTTGTGTACTGAGTATCAGGCTGAACTGGATATGGTTTTGCAAAGGATTGCTGAGGATAGGGTTTGGGGGGCACGAAGGAAGGCTCGTATCCTCCAACTGGGGCTTTTGAAGGTCCAGAAGGATATCCGTGGCCCTCCTTATTGTACTTATCGTAATCAAGAGTTGCGTAACTGCTTGAGGTCACAGAAGAGCCAAGAACAGGCGGAGGACCGTAGTGAGAATCGATGGCATCAGGGTAGGGTTTCGTGTTGCACTGGATATGCCAAGAAAAAAAAGAGAAATTAATAATGTCATATATCTATGTATTCTATTGAAAGTAAAGAATTTTGATAGCTAGAGAATGAATAATATCAACAATGAGAAAGAAAAGGTTTTATAAGAATGTTTGATATAAGAGCAACATAAATATAAATATCTGCAAACTGTTGCTTACCTTAATGCCAATAAAGGTCTAGCAGGAATGTTTGATATAAGGACAACATGAATATAAATATCTGCAAACTATTGCTTACCTTTGTGCCAATAAAGGCTTAGCAGTAATGTTTGATATAAGAACAATATAGATATAAATATCTGCAAACTATTGCTCACCTTAGTGCCAATAAAGACTTTACAGGAAGGTTTGATATAAGAACAATATAGATATAAATATCTGCAAACTATTGCTTACCTTAATGCACATAAAGGCTTTACAACAATGTTTGATATAAGAACAATATAGATATAAATATCTTCAAACTATTACTCACCTTAGTGCCAATCCCGAGGGAACATAGCTTCTCACTGATGCCTAGGAAACGTGGTTCACGATCGGAAGGTTCAGCTTCGCTACTGCTGTTGCTCTCCAGACTATCAAACCTTGCCGTTGAATTGTCTAAGGGCTTGAAAGACGCCTTTTCTCCCGCAGGTCCCCATGACCAGTCCTCAGCCAGAGTTATTGGTAAACTCAGAGCTATTATGAACACGACGTTACACCCCATACCTGTAATATCAAATTGTGAAATGTGAATATTTCTTTTTATTTATTGGTATCTTGTATTTTCTTGCGTTGCAATTCAAGAACGATATATTTTCTTACTGAACATATAAATGAAATGATTATAAACAATTATTAGAACACCACTTTCACTAATGTATATGATAATTACTCCTTTTTTACTGCCAACACAAATACTTTCACAATTACACAATTATCAAGTGACATCCAGATTTTCACTCACTTCTTAAGTTCATCTTGACTTGCAAAGCGAAGACGAAGTCTTCAGGAACTGTAAAGATTTTAAGACTTTTCTTCCCGAGGACTTAATATGACCGATGCCCCAACAAGCCAGAGAGACTATACAATGCCTGAACCTTTCCCCCACTACTTTTATACACCGTCAGTTGTTTGCGAGGGCGGCCCGTGACCTTCCTCACCTTCAGGATTCCCCGTCTTCACGATAGGCCAAAGCTCCTTTCAGGATCTCATTGTGAAGGTTAGATGATAGAGAGTCCCCGAGGAATTTCCTTTGGGGAAGTAATAGGGGCATTATCTCATTTAGAGTGTCAAGGTTATCTTCTCTCTCTCTCTCTCTCTCTCTCTCTCTCTCTCTCTCTCTCTCTCTCTCTCTCTC
>NC_090745.1:122550344-122555344 GCF_036898095.1 Palaemon carinicauda | reverse complement strand
ATGGTAAGAACGTTTTTGTTATGTTTATTTTTTTTTTTTTGGGGGGAGGCGAAGTTGTTAGTGTCTTGAAATTAGTTATGTGTGTAATGTTATTTTGAGACGATGGTAAGAACGTTTTTGTTGTTAATTTTTTTTCTTTATGTGGGGAGGGCGAAGTTGTTAATGTCTTGAAATTAGTTATGCGTGTAATATTATTTTGAGACGATGGTAAGAACGTTTTTGTTATGTTTATTTTTTTTTTTGGGGGGGAGGGCGAAGTTGTTAATGTCTTTTAGTATATAAAACTTCAATTATTATAATTCTTCCATTTTGGCTTAATGTGGTTTGATTATTGTGATTGAGTTGTTTATATGTAATAATTTTAATGAAAATTACAGACTTATCGAACGTAATTTGACTCAAAATTACGTATTTTAATCTTCTTTTATAAGCAAGAGAAAAAAAAAACCGAATTAATGAACATATATTGAATAGTGAACACAGAAAGCAAATAAGATGTAATGCTTTTGTATTACTTAATAAAAACCCTTTTTTATAACCCACAACTTCTTACTCATAGCATCTCTCTCTCTCTCTCTCTCTCTCTCTCTCTCTCTCTCTCTCTCTCTCTCTCTTCTCTCTCTCTCTCTCTGTAATGTGGTGCCACATTATCGTGGTTTGATAGTCTACTTGTTTATAAACAGTCCAATTCTTCCCCTTGCCGTTAATGACCCTGATTTTTGTGACGCCAACTGCCCCCCCCCCCCCTTTGAGGGTCCTTGTAGATCCTGCATTTTTTATTTATAATGGTCTCTTTAAATTCTATAGATCTTGGATCACAAGTCATTATGCCTATTCAATTGCCTATCTCTCATTTATCAATATATTACTAGCCGCAGCGTGTTCGCCTTGCATTCGCATGGCAGCAGATCGATCCCAGCCTGGGATCGTGAGTTTAAGCTGTTTACTGGGGAGGATACTACTGTGGTTGGGCACCACAGTGGCGGGTCGGGCTTGCCCAGCTGACGTTCTGGTGAGCTTCTATTCTGATAAAACTGAAACCAGACACCTTTCACATTTAAGGTTAAAATCTCTCCCTCTCTCTCTCTCTCTCTCTCTCTCTCTCTCTCTCTCTCTCTCTCTCTCTCTCTGATATCAGGACCCTTTTATTTATAGGCGAAGATTCTGTTTTCAATTACTGTTAATTCCCATTGCTTTTAGTTTATATATTAAATATCTAGTTTTTTGAGTTAATTGAAATATGGACCCTTTTGTAAACGACCACGTAATAAAATGGGAATATTGGTATAAACTAAATAAATAAAAATATCATACATGTTGGTATTCAAATACTCTATTACATATTCATTTTCATATTTTTATGTTCGAAAGATATTTTTAATTTTAGTGTGTATGATTACTCGGAGTTTCATGCACATAAAAAATCCTACTTGTTATAGTGAGATAGTGGTTTCTTTGCATAATTATATCATAATTCAAAGAGCTGGCAAGAGAAAGGAGTAATTTGAGAAGGTAAAAAAGGCACAAAAAAGGTAATTATTTTTGTGATGCAATGCAAGTTTTTTTTTTTTTTTTTTTTTTTTTTTTTTTTTTATTGTTGTGGGTTCGTACAGTAACCTTTGTAAATATATTCATGAATATGTTACATGAAGTTATATTTAATAGTATGTTACTGGAAGTCAGTTTCGTACACTAACCTTTGTAAATATATATATAAGTATGTTACTTGAAATTATATTTATAAGTATGTTACTGGAAGTCACTTCCTTGATACAAACAAAGGTTTATTATGATTTTTTAAAAAGTAGTTTCATTAAATTATAATGATTTTGTTAGTCACCTGAATTAATATTTTACCTGCAAATTGATATTTGTCAGTTTTAGCTTTCAAAATATATTTTTTTTTTTGTTTTTGTTTTCTTATATGCGAAAGAAGAATGTTTTAACTTAGCTACATCTGTCTTCTTTATAAACGAAAGTTAAATATCAAATATTCGTTTGATCGTAAATATGTCATTTTAACAAAAAATAAAATGTCATTTCTCCAATAATTGGAATTTAACATTTTAAGCCAAAAAGTGGCACACACGCCTTGAGGTATCTAAAGGTGACAAGGACTTGACTCGCCCTTATAATAAAAAATGAAAATGAATTTTACGTACAAATTGCTTCAGTAGATACTTGTAAATATAATCAAGTACATCATCGTACTTGAATATAATCATGAATTGAACATCATAACTTCAATTCTATTAAAGTTTTGTTAGTTTTCAATTTGTTCAATTGAACATCATTACTTCAATTCTATTAAAGTTTTGTTACTTTTCAATTTGTTCAATTGCATATCATAACTTCAATTCTATTAAAGTTTTGTTAGTTTTCAATTTGTCCAATTGATTAACTTCAATTCTATTAAAGTTTTGTTAGTTTTCTATTTGTTCAATTGAACATCATAACTTCAATTCTATTAAAGTTTTTTTAGTTTTCAATTTGTTCAATTGGATATCATAACTTCAATTTTATTAAATTTTTGTTAGTTTTCCATTTGTTCAATTGAACATCTTAACCTCGATTCTATTAATGTTTTGTTAGTTTACAATTTGTTCAATTGAACATCATAACTTCAATTCTATTCAAGTTTTGTTAATTTACAATTTATTCAATTGAACATCATAACTTCAATTCTATTAAAGTTTTGTTAGTTTTCATTTTGATCAATTGAATAACTTCGATTCTATTAAAGTTTTATTAGTTTTCAATTTGTTCAATTGAATATCATAACTTCAATTATTAAAGTTTTGTTAGTTTTCAATTTGTTCAATTGAACATCATAACTTCAATTCTATTAAATTTTTGTTAGTTTTTTTTCCGGAAGAAGAAACACAGCTTCAATCCTCTCTATTCTTGATCAAATGAAAGTCGAATTGAATGAAAGTCGAATTGAATGAAAGTCGTTACAGCCTCCGACGAATTGATTTCAAGGAATTCCTTTTAAACCGTTTAGTAATGTCACGCTTTCCCTCTTAAATGCCAAGGTTTATTTAAACAATGTTGATATTTACACTGAAACAAATTGATATTCCATCCCTATGCAGAGACCATTTGACTTCCTTGTTAAGTAGATAGAATTTTAAATAGTAATAAATAGTGCCGTCGAACGGTTTGTCGAACGTGGTTCGACAGTCGTGTTTGAAGTGATCTTCGAACGGTTGTCGAACACGTTCGTCGAACGGTTGTCGAACACGTTCGTCGAACGGCTCGATGGAAGTCTGTTCTCGCCTGACTTTTTTGGGTGGGACTTCATTGTCCACAAACCTTATGCATTTGTGGCTGACTCCACCTCTTCGAACCGTTTGACAAACAGGTTCGACAACTGGGTTCGACAGACCGTTCGGTCGTGTAAACTCCGCTCCAGGTCATGGCCTATGGGGATATACTTTTCCCATTGATGAGATGGGTAATGGAGCCTGCAACCGGAGTCGACTCGGATCAAGTAACGAAGCCGTAGTATACCATCTGTTTTTCGTCTCAGTCTTCTCCTCCTCCTCCTCCTCTACTACTACTACTACTACTACTACTACTTACTACTACTACTACTACTTTTAGTATTACGATGATACTACTACTACCCTATTAGCATTTTATTTTTGTGTAGATTCTTATAGATAAACGATTGGTAAGTCATTGTCATCTTATTATCAGGCTACTACTACTACTACTACTACTACTACTACTAAATTTTCTTATCAGATAAGTGTATTAAATGTCTACCTTAAAATCACACACTCTGTACTGAAGTGATAGGTTCCAGAATAGGCATTTTAAGCCTTCCCCACCCCAGCATCTTGCAGTAAATATCGGGAGCTGATTGCCCTAGAGATAGATTGAACAGCCCTTTAGCTAGGAATGGGGTTCGATTCCCTCTTGCCGCCTAACCAGTTGACCCAGCTTAGCTGAATGTCATATAAGTTAAGAAGAGAGCCAGTCAACCTACTCCATAAATAACTCGTCCTATTTTACATTCGGGGGGGGGGGGGGGTAGTGCTACCAGTGCGCCTCGCGCAGGATTTTTATGCAGTTTCACCTGGATGCTGAATGACCTCCCCGGCCCTTGCCCTGGGTCTTATAGCCCAAGTTCCATTCATCCATCCCATTATACTTTTGACAATTGTCTTCAGAGCAACCATCCCATTATACTTTTGACAATTGTCTTAAGAACAACCATCCCATTGTACTTTTGACAATTGTCTTCAGAACAACCTTCCCATTATACTTTTGACAATTGTCTTCAGAACAACCATCCCATTGTACTTTTGACAATTGTCTTCAAAACAACCATCCCATTATACTTTTAAACAATTGTCTTCAGAACAACCATCCCATTATACTTTTGACAATTGTCTTCAGACTCCAATTTAATTAAACCCTGTATGAAACTATTAGAAAACAAATTATTTGATGAAAATATTAAAATATAATTAAAAGAAAATTGAAGTAAATCTATATATAAAAAATGGTCAATAAAATAAACACATAAAATGAAATAATTTAATTAATGTATGGCAAGAACACGAGGAAGAAAATGGCCTTAAATTGATGCATAATTTATGCTTACAATAAATCCTCCATCAGAAGGGAAGTCAAGATACACTTCAAACAATTAAATGCAACAATGAACAACATAATGGAGATCCTCAGGGAACCTTCAAGATCCTCAAGGAACCCTCAAGATCTTCAAGGAACCCTAATATCCTCAAGGAACCCTCAAGATCCTTGGGGAACCCTCAAGATCTTCCGGGAACCCTTGATATCATTAAGGAATCCTCAATATCCTTAGGGAACCCTCAAGATCTTCAGGGAACCCCTAATATCCTCAAGGAACCCTCAAGATCCTTAGGGAACCCTTAAGATCTTCAGGGAACCCCCTAATATCCTCAAGGAACCATCAAGATCCCCATGGAACCCTCAAAATTCTCAGGGAACCCTCAAGATCCTTAAGG
>NC_090745.1:122542844-122545344 GCF_036898095.1 Palaemon carinicauda | reverse complement strand
TAGGCTGCGCCGCAGCCAGCCTGACCCTGGAGTGTACCTCAGGGTGCGCTGGAAAAGGAAGGGGGATGGTTTTAGAATTCAGATGTTAGACTGGAAAGATGAGGGAAGGTAGAAGACTGGAAAGATGAGAATAGGTAGTTGACTGGAAAGATCCCAAAAGGTAGAAGACTGGAAAGATGAAGAAAGGTAGAAGTCTGGAAAGATGAGAATAGGTAGTTGACTGGAAAGATCCCAAAAGGTAGAAGACTGGAAAGATGATTAAAGTAGAAGACTGGAAAGATGAGAGTAGGTAGTTGACTGGGGAAAGATCCCAAATGGTAGAAGACTGGAAAGATGAGGAAAGGTAGAAGACTGCAAAGATGAGAATAGGTAGTTGACTGGAAGATCCCAAAAGGTAGAAGACTGGAAAGATGAGGAAAGGGTAGAAGGACTGGAAAGATGAGAATAGGTAGTTGACTGGAAAAATCCAAAAGGTAGAAGACTGGAAAGATGAGGAAAGGTAGAAGACTGGAAAGATGAGAATAGGTAGAAGACTGGAAAGATGAGGAAAGGTAGAAGACTGGAAAGATGAGGAAAGGTAGAAGACTGGAAAGATGAGGAAAGATGAGAATAGGTAGTTGACTGGAAAGATTCCAAAAGGTAGAAGACTGGAAAGATGAGAAAAAGGCTGAAAAGATGAGAAAAGCTGGAAAGATTAGAAGAGGTAGAAGACTGGAAATATCGCAAAAGGTAGTTGACTAGAAAGATCACAACAGTTTGTTGGCTCTAAAGATGAGAAATGGTAGTAGACTGGAAAAGATGAGAAAAGGTAAGTTGGCTGGAAAAATCATAAGAGGTTGTTGACTGGAAAGATGAGAAAATATAGTAGACTGGAAAGATGAGAATATGTAATTGACTGGAAAGATGGCAAAAGATGATAGACTGGAAAGGTGAGAAAAAATATCAGACTGGAAAGATGAGAAACGGTAGAAGACTGGAAAGTGTTGTGGCCTGATTGGTACGTCTCTGCCTGGTGTTTGCCAGTCGGGGGGTTCGAGTCCCGCTCAGACTCGTTAGTGCCATTAGTGTCTGCAACCTACCATCCTTGTGAGCTAAAGTTGGGGGTTTGGGGGAACCTGTAGGTCTATCTGCTGAGTCATCAGCAGCCACTACCTACCCCTCCCTGGTCCTAGCTTGGGTGGAGAGGAGGCTTGGGCGCTGATAATATAATATATGGTCAGTCTGTAGGGAGTCTAGGGCATTGTCCTGATTGCTAAGGCAATGTCACTGTCCCTTGCCTCTCCCATTCATGAGCGACCTTTAAAATCTTTAAGTGCCAAACGCTGTAGACTGAAAGATGAGAATAGGTAGTAAACTGGAAAGAGGCTAAACGGTTTTGCTGATGATTAGTATTAGGAAAGAGAGGACTAGAAGATTACAATGAGATAAAAGATGATTTAAAGTTTTCACTAAGATGATTTCGTTATTTTAAGTTAAGAATCAAAGGGATTTTCAATTTTTCTTCTCGGCAGGCCATTCTCAATGGAATGGTCTGCCATGCTCCAGGGAAGTTCCATATGACTCAAATTTTATAAATACATCTAATGTACATAAAGCTGAATGTATGGAAAGGGAAATACGTGTACTGAATAATATATTTCAACACTTACCCTTTCAGCGTCGCTAGTTACATTGATTGCTTCAGGATGTCCACTAGCATGAAGTCCGCTAGTAGGATGCCCGCTTGAATGATGTCCGCTAGCAGGATGCCCGCTTGCATGATGTCCACTTACATGATGGCCACCTGTCAAGGTATCCCTACGCGTACGATTTCCAGCACTGGAAGCTCCATGTGTCGAGAAAGAATTCCCTAACTGGAAGTGCTGCTCTCTCGGTTTTCTCTCCCTGAGGACGAGTCTCTTTATCTTCTTCAGCGTCTGTGGAGTTTGACTTGACGTCAGGATTTCGGCCTCGAGCATCATGCAGATCACTAGGGGAGGAGCTCCTGGCTATACATCGTAAGAGGAGCAGAAGGAGGCGTGCACGCACGTGCACTCCTCGCGGTAAACAGGGGCATGCGGTCTGAAAAGGGGTCTGGGTTAGGAAATCCAAGCGAGGGCTGGAAGCCTCCGTGATCGATATTTTCATGGGGGTGTGGAACTGGATGGACGTCGGCTCCAGGTGCTTGGGTGGATATGAGTGTGGGTGTGATGGTGTACGACAGTGGGCTCCTTAGCTTCGTGCATGTGAGGAGATGGGTGGAGGTCTTGCACCTGAGGAGACGGGCGGAAAGGCAAATGATTCTGCTGTTGATGGAGAGGAGGCCCGAATGCATATTGGGTGATGGGAGGCCGATGCGAGTTATGATTGATGAAGGGTGCTGGAAATGCTCCTTGATTGAGGGATGGTGCTGGAAATGCTCCTTGGTTGAGAGATGGTGCTTGAAATGCTCCTGGAATTGGGACGCCTGGTCGACCTATTCCATGGAGGCTGTTTGGCCGAGCCAAATGGGGTTTCTTGC
>NC_090745.1:122527844-122535344 GCF_036898095.1 Palaemon carinicauda | reverse complement strand
TTTGAGGGTCCTTACCGCTAGCATCAGGGCCTTTTCGACCTCTTGTTTTGAGGGTCCTTATCGCTAGCATCAGGGCCTTTTCGACCTCTTATTTTGAGGGTCATTATCGCTAGCATCAGGGCCTTTTCGACCTCTTATTTTGAGGGTCCTTATCGCTAGCATCAGGGCCATTTCGACCTCTTATTTTGAGGGTCCTTATCGCTAGCATCAGGGCCTTTTCGACCTCTTATTTTGAGGGTCCTTATCGCTAGCATCAGGGCCATTTCGACCTCTTATTTTGAGGGTCCTTATCGCTAGCATCAGGGCCTTTTCGACTTCTTATTTTGAGGGTCCATATCGCTAGCATCAGGGCCATTTCGACCTCTTATTTTGAGGGTCCTTATCGCTAGCATCAGGGCCTTTTCGACCTCTTATTTTGAGGGTCCTTATCGCTAGCATCAGGGCCTTTTCGACCTCTTATTTTGAGGGTCCTTACCGCTAGCATCAGGGCCTTTTCGACCTCTTATTTTGAGGGTCCTTATCGCTAGCGTCAGGGCCATTTCGACCTCTTATTTTGAGGGTCCTTATCGCTAGCATCAGGGCCATTTCGACCTCTTATTTTGAGGGTCCTTATCGCTAGCATCAGGGCCTTTTCGACTTCTTATTTTGAGGGTCCTTATCGCTAGCATCAGGGCCTTTTCGACCTGTTATTTTGAGGGTCCTTATCGCTAGCATCAGGGCCTTTTCGACCTCTTATTTTGAGGGCCCTTATCGCTAGCATCAGGGCCATTTCGACCTCTTATTTTGAGGGTCCTTATCGCTAGCATCAGGGCCTTTTTGACTTCTTATTTTGAGGGTCCTTATCGCTAGCATCAGGGCCTTTTCGACCTCTTATTTTGAGGGTCCTTACCGCTAGCATCAGGGCCTTTTCGACCTCTTGTTTTGAGGGTCCTTATCGCTAGCATCAGGGCCTTTTTGACCTCTTATTTTAAGGGTCCTTATCGCTAGCATCAGGGCCATTTCGACCTCTTATTTTGAGGGTCCTTATTGCTAGCGTCAGGGCCATTTCGACCTCTTATTTTGAGGGTCCTTATCGCTAACATCAGGGCCTTTTCGACCTGTTATTTTGAGGGTCCTTATCGCTAGCATCAGGGCCTTTTCGACCTCTTATTTTGAGGGTCCGTATCGCTAGCATCAGGGCCATTTCGACCTCTTATTTTGAGGGTCCTTATCGCTAGCATCAGGGCCATTTCGACCTCTTATTTTGAGGGTCCTTACCGCTGGCATCAGGACCTCTTCGACCTCTTATTTTGAGGGTCTTTATCGCTGGAATCAGGACCTCTTCGACCTTATATTTTGAGGGTCCTTATCGCTAGCATCAGGGCCTTTTCGACCTCTTATTTTGAGGGTCCTTATCGCTAGCATCAGGGCCTTTTGACATCTTATTTTGAGGGTCCTTATCGCTAGCACCAGGGCCATTTCGACCTCTTATTTTGAGGGTCCTTGTCGCTGGCATCAGGACCTCTTCGACCTCTTATTTTGAGGGTCCTTATCGCTGGCATCAGGACCTCTTCGACCTCTTATTTTGAGGGTCCTTATCGCTAGCAGCAGGGCCATTTCGATCTCTTATTTTGAGGGTCCTTATCGCTAGCATCAGGGCCTTTTCGACCTCTTATTGTGAGGGTCCTTATCGCTAGCATCAGGGCCTTTTGACCTGTTATTTTGAGGGTCCTTATCTCTAGCATTATTCTTTTTTGCCTCTATTTTTAGGAGCCTAATCTATAGCATTAGAGGCTTTTAGATCTGTGATTTTGTGGAGCCCTATCTCAAGCATTAGGGGATTTTTACCTCTTTGTTGAGGTGCCTTATCTCTAGCATTAGGAGCTTTTTGACCTCTATTTTTAGGTGCATTAACTTTAGATTTAGGGGCTTTATGACCTCTATATTTAGGTGCCTTACCTCTAGCATTAGGGGATTTTTTATTTCTATTTTTAGGTGCCCTATCTCTAACATTAGGAGCTTTTTTACCTCTATTTTTAGGTGCCTTATCTCTTTAATTAGCGGCTTTTTTACCTCTGTTTTGAGGTGCCTTATCTCTATTTTTTAGGGGCTTTTCGACCTCTGATTTTGAGGTGCCAGGTGCCTTATCTCTGGCATTAGGGGATTTTTTTTACCTATATTTTTAGGTGCCTTAACTTTAGCTTTACGGGCTTTATGACCTCTATTTTTAGGTGCTTTACATGTAGCATTAGGAGCTTTTTTACCTCTATATTTAGATGCCTTATCTCTAGCACTAGGGGATTTTTTGCCTGTATTTTGAGGTTCCTTATCAGTAGCATTAGGAGCTTTTTGACCTCTATCTTTAGATGCCTTATCTCTAGCACTAGGGGATTTTTTGCTCTATTTTTAGGTTCCTTATCTGTAGCATTAGGGGCCTTTTTGCCTCTATTTTTAGGTGCCTTATCTCTAGCATTAGGAGCTTTTTTACTTCTATCTTTAGATGCCTTATCTCTAGCACGAGGGGATTTTTTGCCTCTATTTCTAGGTTCCTTATCTGTAGCATTAGGGGCTTTTTTGCCTCTATTTTGAGGTTCCTTATCTCTAGCATTAGGGGCTTTTTTGCCTCTATTTTGAGGTTCCTTATCTCTAGCATTAGGGGCTTTTTTGCCTCTATTTTTAGGTACCTTAACTTTAGCTTTACGGCCTTTATGACCTCTATTTCTATGTGCTTTATCTGTAGCATTAGGAGCTTTTTGACCTCTATCTTTAGATGCCTTATCTCTAGCACTAGGGGATATTTTGCCTCTATTTTGAGGTTCCTTATCTCTAGCATTAGGGGCTTTTTTGCCTCTATTTTTAGGTACCTTAACTTTAGCTTTACGGCCTTTATGACCTCTATTTCTATGTGCTTTATCTGTAGCATTAGGAGCTTTTTGACCTCTATCTTTAGATGCCTTATCTCTAGCACTAGGGGATATTTTGCCTCTATTTTGAGGTTCCTTATCTCTAGCATTAGGGGCTTTTTTGCCTCTATTTTTAGGTACCTTAACTTTAGCTTTACGGCCTTTATGACCTCTATTTCTATGTGCTTTATCTGTAGCATTAGGAGCTTTTTGACCTCTATCTGTAGATGCCTTATCTCTAGCACTAGGGGATTTTTTGCCTCTATTTTGAGGTTCCTTATCTCTAGCATTAGGGGCTTTTTTGCCTCTATTTTTAGGTACCTTAACTTTAGCTTTACGGCCTTTATGACCTCTATTTCTATGTGCTTTATCTGTAGCATTAGGAGCTTTTTGACCTCTATCTGTAGATGCCTTATCTCTAGCACTAGGGGATTTTTTGCCTCTATTTTGAGGTTCCTTATCTCTAGCATTAGGGGCTTTTTTGCCTCTATTTTTAGGTGCCTTAACTTTAGCTTTAGGGGCTTTATGACCTCTATTTTGAGGTGTCTTATTTCTAGCACTAGGGACTTTTTGACCTCTATTTTGGGGTGCCCTATCTCTAGCATTAGAGTTTTTTTTTTACCTGTATTTCAAGGTGCCTTATCTCTAGCATTAGGGTTTTTTTTACCTCTATTTTGAGGTGTCTCATCTCTAACATTGGGGGATTTTTCCCTCAATTTTGAGGTGCATTACTTCTAGCATTAGAGGCTCTTTGACCTTTCATTTTTGGTGCCATAGGAGCCTTATATATAGCATTAGGGGCTTTTTTATTTCAATTTTGAGGTGCATTACTTCTAGCATTAAAGGCTCTTTGACCTCTATATTTAGGTGCCTTATTTATAGCATTAGGAGCTTTTTTATCTCTATTTCTAGGAGTCATATACATAGCATTAGGGGCTTTTTGACCTCGATTTTGAAGTGCATTACTTGTAGCATTAGTGGCACTTTGACCTTTCTATTTGGGTGCCTTATTTATATCATTAGGGCCTTTTTCACCTCTATTTTTATGTGCCTTATTTCTAGCATTAAGGTTTTTTAACCTCTATTTATAGGTGCCTTATTTCTAGCATTAAGGGGTATTTTACCTCAATTTTGAGGTGCCTTATTTCTCGTATTAGGGCCCTTTTCACCTCTTATTTCAAAGTGACTTACCTCTAGCATTAAAGGCTATTTTATGTCTTCGTTTTAGAAGCTCTTCGTTGCTGTTCTCTTCTCTCTGTTCTAGTTTTTCAAGTTCTTTTTTTTTTTTGGTTTCCTTTGATATTTCACCTTTCAGTTTCCTTAGTTCGTCAATTTCCTTCGAGATTTCATCGTATTCTTTCTTAGTTCGTCAATTTCCTTCTAGATTTCAAAAGAGATTTCAGTGCCGTGTGTCTTCATTTCGTCAGATTCATCAGAGAAATCGATGGTAACCATGTCTTTGTCCATCAGGGCGATGGGTAAAGATAGGAATGCAATAAATTTTCTCCGCATACGTCATCACGCTAAAGTAAACGACGAGAAACACAATATATTTATCAATACGACCTGGATATGTCCTTTCTTCAATGTCGAATTTTGTGACTATCCTCTTGAAGAACCACAAGTCGCTCACCGTTCAGTTGAACGATTCTGTGTCCGTCCTTATTTCCTTAGTTCCAATAGTCTCCAATTATAGGACATCGTTGCAAAAGCCCAAGCAAAGGATCATTCAAGGCGCGTACATTATGTTCTTCAAAGCTCGACAACTTCTGCAGCAACCACCAAAACCAGCTGTAGATGAAGGTGTTCCGAAGAGCCTCCTGTCAATCCTGTAGTTGTAATACACAATTCTCACAGGCAGTTCCCTGTTCTAAAGATATCCATTAATAATGTTCTTTGCGTTGCATGCTTGGTTTGAAAAAAAGAGATCAGGTCTTCAGAAGTCATTTAAAGCTCGGGGCGGAGCCGTTCGGAACTGTTCCGGGAAGATTCTCTTCTGGAGTCATTCAGAACTCCATGCTAGGTTTACGGCCATGGAGATGGAGGTACAGGGAACGAGAAGGAGAGGGAGACCAAAGCGAAGGTGGATGGACTGTATCAAGGATGACCTTCAATCAAAGGGATTAACCGGTGATGAAGGGTTGGACAGAGGTAGATGCAGAAAGCTGACCAGAAACATCGACCCCACATAGAAATGGGAAAAGATGTAGACAAAGAAGAAGAAGAAGTCGTCATTCAGAACTCCATGCTAAGTCTACGGCTTGTCTTCTGAAGCCTTTTGGAGATCACGGTAAATTTTCTTCAGGTGCTGTTCAGGGAGCTCCAGTAAGAATCTGTTCTGGAGTCATTCAGAACTCCATGCTAAGTCTACGGCTGTTTCTTCTGAAGGCATTTGGAAATCCAGGAAAGTTTTCTTCCGAAGACGTAAAGAGATTCTGTTCTAGGGTCATTCAGAACTCCATGCTAAGTCTAAGGCCATTTCTTCTGAAGCCATTTCAAAAGTATCCTCCCTCTCTCTCTCTCTCTCTCTCTCTCTCTCTCTCTCTCTCTCTCTCTCTCTCTCTCTCTCTCTCTCTCTCTCTCTCTCTCTCTAATATAAAATGGGAATTCTATTCCTCATGAAAACTGCATTTCAAAAGAATCTCTCTCTCTCTCTCTCTCTCTCTCTCTCTCTCTCTCTCTCTCTCTCTCTCTCTCTCTCTCTCTCTCTCTCTCTCTCTCTCTCTCTCTCTCCAATAGAAAATGGGAATTTTATTCTTCATGAAAACTGCATTTCAAAAGAATGCATCTTATTATCAGATTACTACTACTACTACTACTACTACTACTACTACTATTTGTAGTAGTATTATGATGTTACTACTACTACTACCCCATTAACATTTTATTTTTGCATAGATTCTCGTAGATTAACTATTGGCAAGTCATTGTCATCTTATTATCAGAGTGATATTGCTACTGCTACTACTACTACTACTACTCCATTAACATTTTATTTTTGCATAGCCTTCTAGATTAACGATTGACAAGTCAACGTCATCTTATTTCAGAGTAGTATATTAAATGTCTACCTTAAAATCACACATTCTCTACCAAATTGATAGGTTCCAGAATAGGTATTTCAAACCCCCCCCCCCCCCGCAATTTGCTGTAGACATTGAGAGCTCATTGCCTTAGAGGCAGATTGAACAGGTATTTAGCATAGTCTGGGGTCCGAGTCCCTCTTGCCGCCTAACCAGTTGACCCAGCTTAGCTGAGTGTCAATTAAGGTAAGAAGAGGAGCCAGTCAACCTACTCCATAAATAACTCATTCTATTATACAATCCCGGGGGTGGGGGTTTAGTGCCACCAGTGCGCCTCGCGCAGGATTTTTATGCAGTTTCACCTGGATGCTAAATGACCTCCCCGGACCTTGCCCTGGGTCTTATGGCCCAAAATCCATTCATCCCTCCCATTATACTTTTGACAAATGTCTTCGTTTTTTTTTTTAAATCAAGTACAAAACTCGATTTAAATGAAATTATTTGGTGAAAATAGCTAAATGTAATAAGAATAAGATTGAAGGAAATCAATAGATGAAAAATGGTCAATAAGATAAACACATAAAAAGAAATAATTTAATTAATGTATGGCAAGATCACAACGAGGAAAATGGCCTTAAAGTGATGCATAATTTATGCTTACAATAAATCCTCCATCAGAAGGGAAGTCGAGATAGACTTCGAACAATTAAATGCAACAATGAACAACATAATGGAGATCCTCAGGGAACCTTCAAGATCCTCAAGGAACCCTCAAGATCCTTAGGGAACCTTCAAGATCCTAAGGGAACCCTCAAGATCTTCAGGGAATCCCTAATATCCTCAAGGAACCCTCAAGATCTTCAGGGAGCCCCTAATATCCTCAAGGAACCCTCAAGATCCTTAGGGAACCCTCAAGACTCCCATGGAGCCCTGAAGATCTTCAGGGAACTCATAAGATTCTCAAGGAGCCCTCAAGATCCCGATGAAGCCTACAAGATCCTCAGGGAGCCCACAAGATCTTCAGGGAACTCATAAGATTCTCAAGGAGCCCTCAAGACTCTGACGGGGCCTATAAGATCCTCAGGGAACCCTTGAGATCCTCATGGAGCCCTCAAATCTTCGGGGAACCCTCAAAATCCTCGGGGAACCCTCAAGATCTTCAAGGAACCCTCAAGATTCTCATGGAGCCCACAAGATCCTCAGGGAACCCCCAAGATCCTCAGGGAACCTTCAAGATCCTAATGGAGCCCACAAGATTCTCAGGGAATCCTGAAGATCCTCATGGAGCCCTCAAAATCTTCAGGGAACCATCAAGATCCTCAGGGAACCCTCAAGATCCTCACGAAGTCCCCAATATCCTCAGAGAACCCTCAAGATTTTTAAGGAGCCCTCGTAATAGTGTAAATCCACTGAGTGTAATGCCCTACGTTCACGTAGACTCCGGGAACGCCATACTGGCCACATCCAATGCCCCAGGAGACCAAACCAGCCAGCTGGAGGCTGCCGTCGGGGCCTTGGCAGACCAAGGGTCCTCCTCCATCGCCCTGAAGTTAATTGATAATATTTAGAATAATAATTAATGATAACTTAAACAT
>NC_090745.1:122522844-122525344 GCF_036898095.1 Palaemon carinicauda | reverse complement strand
GCCGTTGACATCTAGGATAGCCACATGCCAAGGATACTCTCCGAACTCGGTGTCCCCGTTGACGTAATGTGGGTTTGCGACACGCCCCACGATGCCGCTGGATCGTGGCTGGCCGCAGGCGGGTTGGTGGCGGGCTTGATTGAGCTGCGGATTGCGGCAACAGACGTAGGCTGCGCCGCAGCCAGCCTGACCTGGAGTGTACCTCAGGGTGCGCTGGAAAAGGGAGGGGGATGGTTTAGAATTCAGATGTTAAGCTGGAAAGATGAGGAAAGGTAGAAGACTGGAAAGATGAGGAAATGTAGAAGACTGGAAAGATGAGAAAAGGTAGAAGACTGGAAAGATGAGAAAGGTTGGCTGGAAAGATGGGAAAAGGTAGAAGACTGGAAAGATGAGAAAGGTTGGCTGGAAAGATGGGAAAAGGTAGAAGACTGGAAAGATGAGAAAGGTTGGCTGGAAAGATGGGAAAAGGTAGAAGACTGGAAAGATGAGAAAAGGTAGAAGACTGGAAAGATGACCAAAGGTAGATGACTGGAAAGATGAGAAAAGGTTGTTGACTGGAAAGATGAGAAAAGGTTGTTGACTGGAAAGATGAAAAAAAGGTTGTTGACTGGAAAATGAGAAAATGTAGAAGACTGGAAAGATCATAAAAGGTTGTTGACTGGAAAGATGAGAAAAGGTATAAGACTGGATAAGTAAGGAAAGATAGTTGACTGGAAAGATGAGAACAGTTAGAAGACTGGAAAAATGAGAAATGTTGGCTGGAAAGATGGGAAAAGGTATAAGACTGGAAAGATCATAAAAGGTTGTTGACTGGAAAGATGAGAAAAGATGGTAGACTGGAAAGACGAGGAAAGGCAATTGACTGGAAAGATGAACAAAGATGGTAGACTGGAGAGATGAGGAAAGGCAATTGACTGGAAAGATGAGAATAGATGGTAGACTAGAAAGATAAGGAAAGGCAATTGACTGGGAAGATGGCAAAAGCTAGTACACTGGAAAGTTGAGAAAAGGTTGACTGGAAAGATGAGGCGAGATTAAGTAACCAAAGAAGTGCAGTTGCGAGGCTATGCATCCTAGAATGAGGGTAAACTGTTTTACTGATAATTAGCATTAGGAAAGAGTTGGCTAGAAGATTACAATGCGATAAAGATGGTTTAAGGTTTCCAATAAGTTAATTTTGTTGCTAAATAATTTCGTTGTTATTTTAAGTCTAGACTCAAAGGGATTTTCAGTTTTTCTTCTTGGAAGGCCATTCTTAATAGAATGGTCTTCTATGCTCCAGGGAAGTGCCATACGGTGCCATATGGCTTAAATTTCATAAACACTCCCATTGTAAATAAGCTGAATGTATGGAAAGGGAAATATATTTAATGGATGGTATATTTCAATACTTACCCCTTCAGCGTCGCTAGTTACATTGACTGCTTCAGGATGTCCACTAACATGAAGTCCGCTAGTAGGATGCCCGCTTGGATGATGTCCGCTAGCAGGATGGCCGCTTGCATGATGTCCGCTTGCATGATGGCCACCTGTCAACGTATCCCTACGCGTACGATTTCCAGCACTTGAAGCTCCATGCGCTGAGAAGGAATTCCCTAACCTGGAAGTACTGCTCTTCTCGGTAGAGGTTCCATGAGGACGATTCTCTTCTTCTTCAGCGTCTGTGGAATTTGACTTTACATCGGGATTTCGGCTTCGAGCATCAAGCAGATTGCTGATGTCATTAGGGGAGGAGCTCCTGGCGATCACATCGTAAGAGGAGCAGAAGGAGGCGTGCACGCACATGCACTCCTCACGGTAAACAGGGGCAAGCGGCCTGAAAAGGGGCTCTGGGTTATGGAATCCAGGCGAGGGCTGGAAGCCTCCGTGATTGATATTTTCATGGGGGTGTGGAACTGGATGGACATCAGCTCCAGGTGTGTGGTGGATATGAGTGTGGGTGTGATGGTGTACGACAGTGGGCTCCTTAGCGTCGTGCACGTGAGGAGATGGGTGGAGGTCGTGCACGTGGGGAGAGGGGTGGACAGGCAAATGATTCTGCTGTTGATGGAGAGGAGGCCCGAATGCGTTTTGGTTGATGGGAGGTGGGTACGAGTTGTGATTGATGGAAGGTGCTGGAAATGCTCCTGGAAGTGGCACGCCTGGTCGACCTACCCCTTGGAGGCTGTTTGGCCGAGCCAAATGGGGTTTCTTGCACTGCAAAAAGAGAAAAAAATTAACATGAATTCTACGTTCTCTATACAAACTTGCAGCAGATGTTTTCATGTTTAAAAGGCTGACATAAGACTTTTTATAGTTATATATGAAAGATCCCTTTTCATATTATTACTGTTCTTAAAATATTTTATTTTAATTGTTCATTACTTCTCTTATAGTTTGTTTATTTCCTCATTTCCTTTCCTCACTGGCCTATTTTTCCCTGTTGGAGCCCTTGGGCTTATAGCATCCTGGTTTTCTAACCAGGATTGTAGCTTAGGTAGTAATAATAATAATAATAATA
>NC_090745.1:122500344-122517844 GCF_036898095.1 Palaemon carinicauda | reverse complement strand
TACCATCCATTGTGAGCTAAGGTTGGGGGTTTGGGGGGAGCCTATAGGTCTATCTGCTGAGTCATCAGCAGCCACTGCCTGGCCCTAGCTGGTCCTAGCTTGGGTGGAGAGGAGTCTTGGGCGCTGATCATATGTAGTAAGGTCAGTCTCTAGGGCATTATCCTGATTGCTAGGGGCAATGTCACTGTCCCTTGCCTCTGCCATTCATGAGCGACCTTTAAAACCTTTTAAACTAGATTTTATATTTGACAAAGCATAACTGGGATGGTCTAATATGTAAGACAAAGAGAAGGACAAGGGCAGCACATATAATGAGAATGAAAGAGAGTAGATGGACATTAAGAATAACAGAATGGGTAACAGAATGGTAAAGTAGCTCTTCTAGGAGAAGGACACTCCAAAATTCAAACCATTGTTCTCTAGTCTTGGGTAGTGTCATAGCCTCTGTACCATGGTTTTCCACTGTCTTGGGTTAGAGTTCTCTTGCTTGAGGGTACACTCGGCACTCTATTCTATTTAATTTCTCTTCCTCTTGTTTTGTTAATGTCTTTATAGTTTTATTTAGGAAATATTAATTTTAATGTTGTTACTCTAAAATATTTTATTTTCCCCTGTTTCCTTTCCTCACTGGGCTATTTTTCCCTATTGGGGCCCCTGGACTTATAGCACCCTGTTTTTCCAACTAGGTTTGTAGCTTAGCAGTTAATAATAATAATAATAATAATTATAATAATAATAATAATAATAATAGTGATTTCAAAAGAAGCAGGGGAATGAAAAAAAGACAGTGGGTTGACGAACTAAGAAAATATGCTGTTATAGTCCTTCCTAGGAAGATCATAAACAGACGCCAGGGGAAGGACATGTCTGAGGCCTTTGTCATGCAGTGGACTAGTTACGGCTGATGATGATGATATGACTATAGTCAATTTCTTTTAGCGATGCAGATTTGCACCGACTCGCAGCTGTGCCCTTTTAGCTCGGAAAAATTTTTTCCTGATCGCTGATTGGTTGGACAAGATAATTCTAACCAATCAGCGATCAGGAAACTTTTCCGAGCTAAAAGGGCACCGCTGCAAGTCGGTGCAAATCTGCCTCGATAAAAAAAATTGGACTATAGACATGGGTTAATTATGTTTGAAGATTAACGTTTAATGTAATGGAAGCTTTTGTATTTATACTTTATAATTATGAGTTTATAACTGTATTTTAGATTTTATTTTTACAATTTTATAATTGTTTTTTAAACTGTTTTTTAAGAGTTTATATTAATATCTTAAACTTATTTTTACTATTTTTCAATTTTATTTTAAAATTTATTTTTATGATTTAAACTTATTTTTACGATTTTATGATTATATTCTGAACTTTTTTACGATTTTATAATTGTATCTTAAACTTTTTTACGATTTTATAATTATATTCTGAACTTTTTTACGATTTTATAATTATATCTTAAACTTTTTTACGATTTTATAATTATATTCTGAACTTTTTTACGATTTTATAATTATATCTTAAACTTTTTTACGATTTTATAACTATATTCTGAACTTTTTTACGATTTTATAATTATATCTTAAACTTTTTTACGATTTTATAACTATATTCTGAACTTTTTTACGATTTTATAATTATATCTTAAACTTTTTTTACGATTTTATAATTAAAATTCAAGCTTAATTCTACGATTTTCTAATTGTATCTTTTGAAGTATTTATAAATGAAAACAATTTTAATATCAAATTAATTTCTTTCTGTGATAATTTTATGATTTAAAGCAAGTAATAACTTGACTAGTCTTAAGTATTCATAAGGATAACATAAAAAAAAAAAACATTTAAATTGCTCTAAGGATATGACAGGATATCCCAATATCCTTCAGGATGAAGGATAAGACTTAGAATTCCCTTGGCAAACATATCATCAGAAATTGCTATTGTTGATGAAAACAATGTGGGCATTAGCTATTCAATGTCACTGCTGAGAGAGGGCAGGAGTACTCTCTCTCTCTCTCTCTCTCTCTCTCTCTCTCTCTCTCTCTCTCTCTCTCTCTCTCTCTCTCTCTCTCTCTACAAACAACATAAAATGGGAATTTAATTCTTCACGAAAACTGCATTTCAAAAGATCTCTCTCTCTCTCTCTCTCTCTCTCTCTCTCTCTCTCTCTCTCTCTCTCTCTCTCTCTCTCTCCTAACAACATAAAATGGGAATTTGATTCCTCACGAAAACTGCATTTCAAAAGAATCTCTCTCTCTCTCTCTCTCTCTCTCTCTCTCTCTCTCTCTCTCTCTCTCTCTCTCTCTCTCTCCAAGCAACATAAAATGGGAATTTAATTCTTCACGAAAACTGCATTTCAAAAGAATCTCTCTCTCTCTCTCTCTCTCTCTCTCTCTCTCTCTCTCTCTCTCTCTCTCTCTCCAATATAAAATGGGAATCTGATTTCTCACGAAAACTGCATTTCAAAAGAGTCTCTCTCTCTCTCTCTCTCTCTCTCTCTCTCTCTCTCTCTCTCTCTCTCTCTCTCTCTCTCTCTCTCTCAGCAAGCTGTTATGTATGAATATTTTAATTTCTTTTATTTTATTATTATTATTACTATTATTATTATTGTTATTATTATTATTATTATTATTATTATTATTATTCTTGTCTTTTTAAGATAAAGATAGTTTTGATAACATTAAAAAAGGTTTATTGTAGATGATATAGGAATATCATGAACAGAGAGAGAGAGAGAGAGAGAGAGAGAGAGAGAGAGAGAGAGAGAGAGAGAGAGAGAGAGAGAGAGAGACGGCTAATAGGAAAGGTTCGCAAGCCTTTTACTTATTAGGAAACATTCGCTTTGACTAACAGTGATGTTACATGGCATTTAAGCTTTGTAAAGATGACGTAACTTTCCTACACTTAATAATAATAATAATAATAATAATAATAATAATAATAATAATAATAATAATAATGATAATAATAATGATAATGATAATAATAAGAATAATTATTATTATTATAATAATAATGATAATAATAATAATTATTATTATTGTTATTATTATTATTATTATTGTTATTATTATATTATTATTATTATTATTTTTATTTTTATTATTATTATTATTATTATTATTATTATTATTATTATTATTACAAGCTAGGTTATAACCCTGCTTGGAAAAGCAAGATGCTGTAAGCCCAAGGACTCCAACAGGGAAAACAACCCAGTGATGAAAGGAAATAAGGAAATATAATAATGATAATAATAATAATAATAATTATTATTATTATTATTATTATTATTATTATTATTATTATTATTATTATTATTACAAGCTAGGCTATAACTCTACTTGGAAAAGCAAGATGCTAAAAGCCCAAGGGCCCCATCAGGGAAAACAGCCTAGTGATGAAAGGAAATAAGGAAATCAATAAGCTACTGGAGAAGAATAAACACTCAAAATGAAATATTTCGAGAACAGTAACAGCATCAGATTAGACCCTTCACATATAAATGATAAGAACTTCAAAATAACAAGAGGAAGAGAAATACAACAGAAGTGTGTGCTCGAGTGTACCCTCAAGCAAGAGAACTCTAAGGGTATGACACCACCCAAGACCAGAAAACAATAGTTTTAGTTTGGGGTTTCTTTCTCGTATAAGAGCTGCTTACTATAACTAAAGAAAATGCCAGGGAACTTCAAATCATTAATTAATTCATTCATTCATAGCTAAAGTTGGAGCAAATGTTTTATGTTGACCAGGCTGACATGAGTCTTTTTATTGTTATATATAACATATCTGTTTTTTGACTTGTTATTAGTTTATATAGGACATATCTGTTTTGACGCTGTTACTGTTTTTAGAATGATATATTGTTAATTCATTCTCATCATTTATTTATTTCCTTATTTCCTGTCCTCACTGGGCTATTTTTCACTGTTGGATCCCTTGGGCTTTTAGCATCTTCCTTTTCCAACTAGGGTTGTAGCTTGGCTAGTAATAATAATACTAATAATAATAACCCTTACCTTGAGGAAAGTATGCACTGAACAAATAGATTGCAGTTGTTAACCCCTTGAGCGAAGAAGAATTGTTTCTTAATATCCTTGTTGTTAGGTATACGAGTGAGAGGGGAATATGGTAAGAAGAGGCCAGACTATTGGGCGTATGTGTAGTATAAGATCAAATGAGCCGTAAACCATAGAGGGGTATCCAATGTAGTACTGTCTAGCCAAGTCAAAAGACCCAATAAGTCCCCACAGTCTCTCCATGCTCTTCTTCAGTCTTCACTTTGGTATTATTATTATTATTATTATTATTATTATTATTATTATTATTATTATTACTTGCTAAGCCACAACCCTTGTTAGAAAAGCAGGAAGGATGCTACAAGCCCAGGGGCTCCAACAGGGAAAATAGCCCAGTGAGGAAAGGAAACAAGGAAAAATAAAATATTTGAAGAAAAGTAACAACATTAAAATAAATATCTCATATATGAACTATATAAAACTTCAACAAAACAAGAGGAAGAGAAATAATATAGAATAGTGTGCCCGAGTGTACCCTCAAGTAACAGAACTCTAACCCAAGACAGTGGAAGACCGTGGTACAGAGGCTATATATACATATATATATGTATATATATATATATATATATATATATATATATATTTATATATATATGAATTTATATATATATAAATATATATAAATATATATATTTGTGATATATATATATATATATATATATATATATATATATATATTTGTGATATATATATATATATACTATATATATATTTGTGTATATATATATATATTTATATATATACAGTATATATATATGTATGTATATATATATACATATATATATATATATATATATATATATATATATATATATATATATATATATATATAATACGAGTGGCACCATAAGAGTTCAGCCTACTGGCATCTCAGTAAGGCAATTTTTAAGTATCATTTATGTTTTATTGAGACCAAGGCTGGATATGGGCAAAGACGCCGACCGAGCCTAAATAATTATTGTAGTTTCAAGTCGTTGGGAAGTCCGGGTCAATAGGCCTAAAATTCAGGTTGTAATCAGTTGTTAACAATATTCTCTCTCTCTCTCTCTCTCTCTCTCTCTCTCTCTCTCTCTCTCTCTCTCTCTCTCTCTCTCTCTCTCTCTCTCTCTCTCTCTCTTATAAACTATATATACATACATATGGGAATAAATATATATATATATATATATATATGTATATACATATATATCTATATACTGTATATATTATGAATGTGTATGTATATATTCATATAATTATTAATATATATATATATACATGTATACATACATACATATATATACATACATATATATATATATATATATATATATATATATATATATATATATATATATATATTATATACATATTATTTTTAAATAAATTCAATTTAGGCTATGAATTCCACAAAGGAGAGAGAGAGAGAGAGAGAGAGAGAGAGAGAGAGAGAGAGAGAGAGAGAGAGAGAGAGAGAGAGAGAGAGAGATTTTCACTATTATCATATATCAATAGATATATGCAATTTGTATAACTTGTTCGTATCTTCCGCATGGGATTTCCCCAAAGGACAATACTAACTCCAGGTATTGTTATCTTTGAGTCCTTACTTCCTTGGGAGGTACAGGAAAACGCATTAAAATAATTACAATAATTGCATTACGTCTTGTGTGTTTTGCCTCGACCTTCAGTATGGAATGTGATATTGGTAGGAGGTAGTAGGTTGGCCAGGGCACCAGACACCCGTTGAGGTACTACCGCTAGAGAGTAATGGGGCCCTTTTGACTAGCCAGGCAGTACTACATTGGATCATTTTCTCTGGTTACTGTTTACTTCCCTCTGCCTACACATACACCGAATAGTTTGGCCTATTCTTTACAAATTCTCCTTTATCTTCATACACCTGACAACACTGAGAACACCAAACAATTCTTCTTCACCCAGTGGGTTAATTAATGCACTGTAATTGTTCAGTGGTTACTTTCCTCTTGGTAAGGGTAGAAGAGACTCTTTAGCTATGGTAATCAGCTTTCTATGAGAAGGACACTCCAAAATCATTGCTATCTAGCCTTGGGTAGTGTCATACCCTCTGTACCATGGTGTTCCACTGTCTTGGGCTAGAGTTCTCTTGCTTGAGGGTGCACTCGGGCACACAATGCAATCTTATTTCTCTTCCTCTTGTTGTTTTGAAGTTTTTATCCTCTTGTTATTTTAGAGGTGTTATATTTTATATATGAAAGATTTATTTTAATGTTATTATTGTTCTGAAACTTCTTTTGTAATTTTTCCATATTTCCTTTCCTCACTGGGCTATTTTCCAAGCTGGAGCCCTTGGGCTTATAGCATCCTTCTTTTTCAACTAGGCTTGTAGCTTAACAAGTAATAATATTGGTTATATAAAGAGCCTATATGTCTAGCTATCTATTTATCAGTATGTTTATCATTTGATGAAATATGCAAAGAAATCAGATTTTCATTTGCGATTTGGATTTATAAACTTTCGGGCTCGAAAGGTTTCTGGTATTAAAGACATGATTTTATTAAGTTTTATTAATTTATTATCATTTATTACTCCATTAAAATAAGTGGTTCCGTAGACGGCATAGTGCTGGCAGTGTACCCCATGCACTGCACAGTAGGCAGTAGCCTGCTTATGTCTTCTCAGAACCCAGTTGAATCCACTTTTTACCCTTCTACTTTCGCTTCTGTTTCTTTATTTCCATCTTGCTATCCAACCTCTTTAACTCTTACTTTGTTGTTTTCCCCAGTTATACCTCTGCGGTGAATTTCCTCCCTGGCCCCAACGCCGGATCATATGTCCCCAAATTCATAAATCCAATTATGTGTCTCAGCAAGATTTTGAAAAATGCTTTATTGCCTCTGTGGTGAACTTCCTCCTTGCCCCTATCATCATCATTATTATTATTATTATTATTATTATTATTATTATTATTATTATTATTATAATTTTATCCTTATTAATATTATTATTATTATTATTATTATTATTATTATTATTATTAATATCGTTATTATTGTTGTTGTTGTTGTTATTATTAGCTAAGGTACAACCCTAGTTGGAAAAGCAAGATGCTATAAGCCACTGGACTCCAACAGTGAAAAATAGCCCAGTGAGGAAAAGAAATAAGAAAATAGATAAACTATATGAGAAAATTTAACAATTGATAGACTATTTTAAAAACAGTAACACCAACAAAACAGACCTTTCATATATAAACTATAAAAAGACTTATTTTATTTTGTTCATTATGAAAACATTTGTTACAAGTTTGAACTCTTCAAGTTCTACCGATTCAACTCCCCGATTAGGGAGATCATTCCACAACTTGGTCATGTGGCCCCAAATTCATAAATCCAATTATGTGGCTCAGCAAGATTCTGAAAAATGCTTTATCGCCAGAGAATGTGGAAAAAATAGGAAGGATGTTGAATAATTGAGGAGAAAACAGGAAATGCAACATTTAATGAGCATAAGATATTCTTCACGGTCTGCTGATGAAACAGAACGTAATAGGTGTCGTTTAAAGGTTTAAAGGCCGCTCATGAATGGCAGAGGGAAGAGACAGTGACATTGCCCTAGCAAGCAGATCAATGCTCTAAAGACTGACCATATATACATATGATCAGCGCCCAAGCTAGGACCAAGTAGGGCCAGGCAATACCTGCTGATGACTCAAACCCCCAAACCCCCCATCTTTAGCTCACAAGGACGGTAAGGTTGCAGCGACCAAATGAACTAACGAGTATGAGTGGGACTCGGCACCCAAGCTAGGACCAAGTAGGGCCAGGCAATACCTGCTGATGACTCAGCAGATAGACCTATAGGCTCCCACAAACTCCCCCACCTTTAGCTCATAACGACGGTAAGGTTGCAGCGACCAAATGAACTAACGAGTATGAGTGGTACTCGGCGCCCAAGCTAGGACCAAGTAGGGCCAGGCAATACCTGCTGATGAGTCAGCAGATAGATCTATAGACTTCCCCAAACCCCCCACCTTTAGCTCATAACGACGGTAAGGTTGCAGCGACCAAATGAACTAACGAGTATGAGTGGGACTCGAACTCCAGTCTGGCAATCACCAGGCAAGGACGCTACCACTACCACCACATGTATTTATTCCTTGTCAATTTGATAATAATAATAATGATAATAATAATAATAATAATAATAATAATAATAATAATAAAAAATTTAAACTGGCTTCCTTACTTCTTTTAAAATGACAATTTGCTGTTTATTCATCATCTCCAGATATGACATTCTAGTGCTTTTACTTTTAAAACATCGTTGTCAATCTTCTAAATTATTATAGGAAATTATCGAGTCCAAATGTCAGGTAGATGAATAGCTTTTCATAATAACCGAGTAACTCTCGTGACTATTTTGTAGTTTTATAGATTGTATAGGAAATATTTATTTTAATATTGTCACTGTTCTTGAAATATTTTCGTTTTTCCTCGTTCCCTTTCCTTACTGGGCTATTTTCCCAGTTTGGGTCCCTGGGCTTCTGAGTAACTCTCGTGACTATTTTGTAGTTTTATAGATTGTATAGGAAATATTTATTCTAATATTGTCACTGTTCTTAAAATATTTTATTTTATCCTTGTTCCCTTTCCTTACTGGGCTATTTTCCCTGTTGGGGTCCCTGGGCTTGTAGCATCCTGCTTTTCCAACCAGGGTTAAGCAAATAATAATGATAATAATATTAATAATAATAATAATAATAGTACAGCAGTAACGTGTTTGCCTAGCATTCGCAAGGAAGCAGATCGATCCCACAGTGAGGGGTTGGGCTGGCCCGACTGACGTTTTGGTGAGGATCTATTCTGGTAAAAGATTAACTGAAACCAGAGACTTTTAATGAAGGAATTTGCAATCCTGTGGACGGAAGGAATGACTTAGGTTAGGTCCCAGAAATGTAAGATACTAGTGTACGCGATCCGTCAGAAACGAAGGATAATATTTAGATAGATATGTGCACACACGCATATTACCACCCAACAGTTTCTGGGGGATTGTTGTTTTTGAGTCGATGCCACTCAGCGTGACAGGAAAGATATATATATATATATATATATATATATATATATATAAATATATATATATATATATATGTATGTGTATATACATATATATATACATATATATGTATATATACATTATATATATATATATATACATATATATACACATACATATATATAAACACATACATATATATATATACATATATATATGTATACATATATATATATATATATATATATATATATATATATATATATATACATATGTATACACACACACACATATATATATATATATATATGTATGTATATATATATATATACATATATATATATATATATATATATATATACATATATATATATATATATATATATATATATATATGTGTGTGTGTGTATATATATATTAAATTTATATATATATATATATATATATATATATATATATATATATATATATATATATATATATACAGTATATATATATATATATATATATATATATATATATATATAGAAAAGTATAAAGGCAAGTAAAATACTTAAACTTCCTTTGTTGATTTTGTCTAAATTCATTCTATTCTATTGCGACTTACTTGTCTCTTCGACCTCTCTAACCTTTGACGCGTCCGAACAAAGAACAAGATGAACAGTCAACTCTCTCTTTTACAAATGTGTTCTCCGGAACGGTAACGGCTTTACTTTCACTTTTCCTTTCCCTTTTTTAAGTCTTTTTTTGTCGTTGCAGATCAAACTGGAATCTTATAGAAAACGGGGTGAAGGGAGGGGCTTGTTTAAGGGGGTGCTTGAGTAAATCAAGAATCCAGTATTCTGAGGTACTAATGGACTATTTTATTAGTGTTACATTGTGGAAAATCAAGAATATAGCATTCTGAAGTATTAATGGACTATTTTATTAGTGTTACATTGTGGAAAATCAAGAATATAGCATTCTGAAGTATTAATGGACTATTTTATTAGTGTTACATTGTGGAAAATCAAGAATATAGCATTCTGAGGTATTAATGGACTATTTTATTAGTGTTACATTGTGGAAAATCAAGAATATAGCATTTTGAGGTATTAATGGACTATTTTATTAGTGTTACATTGTGGAAAATCAAGAATATAGCATTCTGGGGTATTTATGGACTATTTTATTATTGTTACATTCTGTAAAATCAAGAATATAGCATTTTGAGGTATTAATGGACTATTTTATTAGTGTTACATTGTGGAAAATTAAGAATCCAGTATTCTGAGGTATTACTGTACTCTTTTATTTGTGTTACGTTGTGTAACTGTACTGTATTTAACCATTTGTATATTTTTTTCGATATAGTTAATATAATCATTACGTTAACAGGAAATTATTCACTTGGTGTGTGTAAATCAAGCTTTGAAAGTATGCCAGGACCTATGGCCTCATTTCTGTTTTCTCCCATAAAAGTGATTTCGAGATATCGTAAATGCTAATGAGAGAAATAAGTACTCTAGTCGTGATTCATAATATACTTAACAGCTTATCTTGAATCATCTCATAATAATGTAGGACACTGTTTTACCGTTTTATGGAGAATAATTTATTAATTTACTCAGTTGGTTATATGAAGATTTTCATGAAAGGATAATTGATAGCATGTATTAGCACAGATTTCTCTCTTCCTGTAGGAAGGAACTTCATTAAGGATTTTGTAAGATTTTCACCTTTATAAAAATCATTCCTGTCTTTTACTCCTCTTCTCTTATTTATATAAACTACTTTCCTCTGGCATTTTTAAATGCATATCATTATTAATGATTTCGTAACATTTTCACTTTTCTAAACATCATCCCTTTTTACATATAATCTTCTCTTTATCTAAACCATTTCTTTCTTTTGGCATTTTTTATTGAATATGAGATCCCAAGTCACATCTTGATAATATCACCATTATCCTCATCATCATCTCCTCCTACGCCTATTGACGCAAAGGGCCTCGGTTAGATTTCGCCAGTCGCCTCTGTTTTAATCTTTTAATTCAATACTTCTTTCATTATCTGCTACTTCGCACTTCATAGTCCTCAGCATTGTAGGCCTGTGTCTTCCAACTCCTCTAGTGCCTTGTGGAGCCCAGTTGGAAGTTTGGTGAACTAATCTCTATGGGGAGTGCGAAGAGCATAACCAAACCATCTTAATCTACCCCAATAAGATATCCAATTTCTCCTTTGTTAGAAACTTGGAAACTCAAATAGTCTACTAATACAGTTTTGCACATCCTTGGATGCCGAAATAACTAGGTTACAGAATTGCACATCCTTAGATACCGGAATAACTACTGTAGGTTACAGAAATACTTGTTAGTCTTAACAAAGAATAATTTATTAATGGCAACAAGAACTCTTACTAAAGAGTATGGTGTATAGCATACTATGCTTACATAAATCTCCACTGATGTGAAGTCTTTACAGAAAAGGATCCGTTTTAACATTGAGGTGCCCCCCATGGCTCGAAGGATACTGGCCACGAGAAGCTCTGTGTCTTTGGAGGTTTGTTTTGTAGGGGCGTTCCATTTGCTGAAAATTTTTAAATCGGCAATTTAGTTCGACCTCGTTTTCGGTAACTAAGAATTACCCTTTCGCGTGATAACTCATATTTGTTTTTAAATCGTTGTTTTAATTCTAAGTTTATATCGTTATTAGATAATGAAAAGTCATTTTGTTTTCGAGGAACTCAAAATGCAGCAAAGGAAACGCCCCCACAGGAAAGGGAGGGATGAACAGCTTTTAGAGCATTAAAACTTGGTAATGCTTTTGATCCATTCGTTGTAGTGGGACACTTTGACGTACACTCCGGGCACGCCTGGGTTTCCACATCCAATGCCCCAAGAGACCAGACCAGCTAGTTGCATACCTCCGCCTTGTGATGAGCAGACTAATGGACCACCACCATCACCCTGTCAACAGAATATTGCGATAAGTCAGCAAGCGAGGAATGAAATTACATAAGAAACTCAAGTTATAATTAGTAAAATGCTTCAGTAAATCTAGTAACTGGATGTTATGGATTTGAATTCTGAGATGATGGCTTGCTTCAATCGAGCGGATTGACAAAACCGCTCAGATTAGAAATCAAGGAAGATCAATGAGGCCGTTCACATGTTGCCCGCTCGGAAAAATATCCTAGTGCAGTGATTTACTAGCCGCATGCTCTGCCAACCCGAGCAGTTCCAGTGTAGCGGCTTATAGAAACTATGAGGCCGCTTGGAGAAAATTCCTCCCATGTAAAGAAATGCCTCTCAACGAGAGGAAATATTACCATACAGAAAAAATACGCTTGTGTGAAGCGAGCCAGCCTATGAAGAAATTTCAATTATAAAAAGATAAATAAAATTAAAACATATGGATGTATGCAGCATGACTCACCTTGCAAGTATCTTTTCCATCTTCTCCTCCAGCGCAGAAGTTTCCTTCATGCAGGGTGAAAGAGGCACCGAGTCTTGTATTCTGGAGCATCTGTTGGCACTGTTGGTCATCTAAGACTGGCACCTCGATTTCCTTGAGAACCTGGCTGAATTTGCCGTCACTGCCGAAGGCGTCCTTGCCCCAGCCGGTAGCGTAGCATCGCTGGTAAGTGAATTCTACAAATTTCTCAGGGAGGCAGACCGGTGTGATGTGTGGGCTGTAGAAGGTTGGTGGTTAAAGATTTGTAAATGGAATGTGTTGATAAACTAGTAAGTAAAAAATAAAACAACAAATTCTTAGTCAGTTTGTACATGGGAATGAAATTACCCTGTTTTGTGAAAATTACTTCAGGTTGTCGATGTATTATTACAGTCTATGGCACTTGTAAATGTACTACAAGAATATCTTGATATACTAAACTAGATGTAAAGTAAAAACAAATGGAAAGAAATACTTCTAGGAAATGTTATTCTCGGGATTCTTACTTGGAAGAAAAGTCTACAGAATGTTCCATCCTGATGACAGCAATATCGTTGTTGAGATTCCCAGCATAGAAATCTTCATGAATGTAGACGCCGGAAGCCCTCATCTCCACAAACTTGTAGAATTCAGACTGTCCACTAACATCCCACTCGCCCAAGCGAATGCTCAAAATTGGTGGGTGAAGCCTGAAAAGAAACAGAAGTTCAATAAGAACCAATGTCGTATCAATATCTTCTTTGTTGGCATGTTAGGATGCCAGGAAAAGAATATTGTCTAGAATGGAAAAATACCCAAATTTTTCCAAGATCCTCTATTGAAGCACAAAGGACTTACCCATCAACGCAATGAGCTGCTGTCAAAACGTGTCTGCTATCGATGAGTGTTGCTCCACATACATACAGGTTGTCGCCATTTTCTCTCTTAAGTATGGCTGCTTGCCAGGGGTACTCTCCAAACTCTGTGTCTCCCTGAACGAAATGAGCAGTCTTCACACGGCCGAGTAAACCATCAGCACGTCTTTGGCCACATGTGAACTCTGGGACTTGGCGAGCTTTGAACACAGGTCTTCGGCAACAGACATGATTTACACCACATCCATCACCATTTGGTGTAAATCCATGAAGTTGACGCTGTAATAGAAAAGCAAATAATTATTGGTCATTTAGCCTCAGTAGTTCATGCTTTAATTCAAATACAAATCATTAATCTGAAATGTCAAACTGAGAACCGAGAATTAGCTTACCCCTTGGCGGTCACTGTAGAGAGCAGTGTTGTTTTCCTCATCTTGTTCTTCTTCGAGTACTGTAGCATTAACATCCCTTCGGGAACGAGACTTATCATCCTCTATTTCTGGTGATTCAGTAGTTGCTTCAGTTATGTCTTCAGTTACATCCTCCTCATAATCATACACATATTCAGTTGTAGTTTCAGTTACATCCTCAATTGGTTCTTCAGTAAAGATTTCAGTTGCATCTTCAACCTCTGAGGACTCTTTATCAAAAAGAGAAAGAACTTTTCCACGGCGGGATGAGCTTCCTGTGACATTTACTGCTCCATTGTTGTCAATATCAGTTGCATTTGAAAGTATATCACTACCTCGTGTGCGGGCATCAATCATATTTCTAATGTTAGCTGGGCCATTCCTAGGTATTACATCTTGAAGAGAACAAAAGTTAACTGGCACACACTGGCAGTCTTCTCTGTAGGCTGGTTGCTGTTGTCGGAAGAGGGTCTGCAACTCCTGTGGCATTGGCCTGAAGCCACCAGTTTCAATCCTTCCAGGCTGGAAGTTAGAGCCACCAACTAAAGTAGCTGGGATAATTGTTGGGGCTGCTGGTGATATAGACGGAAATGAAGTTGGTATTTGTGGCCTAACAACATGATTCACAGATGGAACTTGCTGCTTTACAACCTGGTTGACAGATGGCTGTGCAACACGAATAACATTTTGACTTTCACCCACAGAGAAACTGTTGCTCTCGTCCTGACGTTGAACTGTATATTCGTCAAATTGATTTATACTGTCATGTACACTCTTAAGTATACCTTTTGGATCACTCTTGTAGATGTTAGAGGCAACTGTGTTGTCGTTGTATACGTGAGTGTGTGTGTGATGATGCTGCTCAAGTACGGTAGGCTGTGCCTGGATCGTTACAGTTCTCACAGGCTCTACATAGACTGGCTTTGGTTCAACATAGGAGACCTTGGGGGAAGAATAAGCTGGTTTGATATCATGGTGTGGCACGGGAGCGTGATAACTTGGCTTAGGTGGAACATACGCTGGTTTAGGTGGGGAATATACCGATGGTGGAGACACATAGGAAGGAGCTGGAGCAGGGTAGCCAGGTTTAATGGGTGGAGTGTATGATGGTACCAGGGGAGCATAATTTGAGTTGGGAGCTACGTAAGATGGACTCAGGCCATTGCCCTTGGAGAATTTCTGCGATGCCTTGGGCTTGGAATTAGGCATGAAAGGCTGCAGGACAGATAAAATTCCATCGAGAGCAGAGGGTGGAGCCTTAGTGGGATGTCCAACTTGGTAATTTCTGTTGGGGTACCGTGGGGGAGGGGGTGGGTAGGAGGCAGAAGCTGCTGGGTAAGTACCCTTAGGTGGGTTGGGTGGGGCATAGTACCCACTGGACTGACCGGCTCTTGGTGGGGCATAATGAGATTTCACACCATCGGATTTCTTCGTGTTGCACTGCAATGGAAAAGAACAAGATTAATTATATGGAAAGAATACCTTACATATTATTATTGCTTGCTAAGATACAACCCTAGTTGGAAAAGCAGGATGCCGTAAGGCCAAGGGCCCCAACAGGGAAAATAGCCCAGTGAGGAAAGAAAATAATGAAATACACTACAAGAGACGTAATGAACAATTTAAAATATTTCAAAAACAGTAATAACATTAAAATGAATCTTTCATTTATAAATTATAAAAAACTTCAAAATAACAAGAGGAAGGAAAATTTACAGAATAGTGTGCCCGAGTGTACCCTCAGGCAATTATTTGTACTCGTGAATCAGTTGGATATTACATTTATGACATTTTGAAGTATTGAAAAAAACATTTATGACTTTTTGAAAAATTGAAGGAAAGCATTTATGACTTTTTGAATTAATGAAAGAAAACGTTTATGACTTTTTGAAATATTATAAAAAAAAATTTATGACCTTGAAATAATGAAAGAAAACATTTATGACTTTTTGAAATATTGAAAAAAAAAATTATTATGAGTTTTTGAAATATTTAAGAAAAAAACATTTATGACTTTGAAATATTTGAAAAAAACATTCATGACATGTTGAAATATTGGAAGAAAACATTTACACTATTTTGAAATATTGGAAGAAAACATTTATGACTTTTTAAATATTGAAAGAAAACATTTATGACTTTTTGAAATATTACAAGGAAAAAAGTATTTTGAAATGACTTACATTGAGTCCAATTCCGTACGAGCAAAGCTTTTCGCCAAGACCCAAAAACCTCCCTTCACGGTCACCCTCTTGAGCAACGACTAAACCATCGACCACTTCGCCTTCTCCGACGACGCTGTAGCTGAAGCCTTCCTGAGGCAGTCCTTCGAAGGACTGGAAAGCCCGTCCTCCACTACCACTCTCGGGGGGCAAAGACTCGTAAACGAAGGCATCGGACTCCTCCGCTAAGGGCAAGGCAGCTATGTCAACAATAGCGGCCTCGCTAGCCAAAGAGTGATCTTCCGGGAATTGGACGAGGACTGGCTCCGACAGGGATCCTGAGGACTCTTTGGCTTCGACTCCCCATGACCAGTCCTCCTCGATTGCGAAGACTGTCGTCGCCGCCGCCAGCAGCAGCAAGCAAGCTATACCTAAAAACACAAAAAAAGCTTTTATTATTTAGAAAGCAACAGTAAATACTCTTCTTTCCATTCTAGAAAGGGTGCAATGTACGAGAATACTTTCACTTTCACTTTCTAATTCACGATAAGAACAAAAAACACGTCGGTACTCACTGAGAAATCTCATGATTAATCCACTCGATGATTTTGTGCCTGTGATTGTCAGTCGATGTTATTAAAAGTAATAAATACTTATATAAATAAATATATAAATAACAAACAACTCTATGCGTAGAGGTTGTTGTATCACAGGGGCACGAAGCGCGTCACCCTCACTCGACGCTGGAAGGAGAGGAACTTGTCTCTTCGCTCGGCCCGGGCCGGTTTTATATTGCACCGTCTCCAACCAACGTCAGAGTTCCCAGTCTCCCGTGCCGGATCCCTCTTTTGTCGAAGAGAACCTTCCCTCCCCCAAAAAAATATACCCGCGACCTTCACCTACAAGGATGTGACCAGGGATTTGGTCAGTTACTCATCGTGACGAAGATGAGAAGCCTTTTGGGGTCTACGGTATTTTGTCAAGAGCAGTAACGTTGAATAGCCTGTCTGTCTGTCTGTGTGTCTGTTAAGATTGCCTTGCCGTATGCAAGACACGGGCTCTTGCGTTGGCAATCCATAAGCGAATGTAACTGTAATATACTTTGAGAGTTGCATCGGTAATATATTAAAATCCTTTCTCTTAGATTTCAAAAATAGATTTATTAGATAAAACTGTATTAAAGACATCGATATTATATTAAAATCCTTTCTTTTAGATTTCAAAAATAGATTCATTAGATAAAACTGTACTGAAAACATCGGTAATATATCAAAATCTTTATTATAAATTTGAAAAATAGATTTAGTAGATAAAACTGTATTGAAGACATCGATATTATATTAAAATCCTTTCTTTTAGATTTCAAAAATGGTTTTATTAGATAAAACTGTACTGAAAACATCGGTAATATATTAAAATCTTTATTAATAAATTTGAAAAATAGATTTAGATGATAAAACTGTATTAAAGACATCGATATTATATTAAAATCCTTTCTTTTATATTTCAAAAATAGATTTATTAGATAAAACTGTATTA
>NC_090745.1:122490344-122495344 GCF_036898095.1 Palaemon carinicauda | reverse complement strand
GATTTTCTTGTTTCCAGTGGGTCTGGGCTACATACGGACAATGAGTAGGTTTCCCTTCAGCATCTTGCGATAGTACAGGCTGTAGTGGAAGTTGAATTTTTAGTCCTTTCAGGGGGATTTGAACCCAGGATATGTCAGGATAAAGGGATCCCTGAAAGGGTTCTTAGTATAAGGATATATATATATATATATATATATATATATATATATATATATATATATATATATATATATATATAACACACACACACACACACACATATATATATATATATATATATATATATATATATATATGTATATATATATATATATATATATATATATATACACACACATATATATATACATATATATATATATATATATATATATATATATATATATATGTGTGTGTGTGTGTGTGTGTGTGTGTGTGTGTGTGTATGACAACAGTTGTTATTACACTTCGCATCTTCTGCTTTCTCTCCATGCATTTCACTACCAATAGAGGCATAATCCTTGAAGATAGATATTTTCATATTTGCCTGATTATACCTCTCCCAAAAAGAGAGATCTGATTGAAGAGTTCAAATAAGAGAACGTATCATCGCGTTTATTTCATGCAGAAAATTGCTTTTCTCCTCTTTCCCTTCCATTCTTCTTTTTTTAAAGGGTTTTAAAGGCCGCTCATGAATGGCAGAGGCAAGGGACAGTGACATTGCCCTAGCAAGCAGGACAGTGCCCTAGAGACTTGCTTTCCTCTTTCCATTCCATTGTTTTTTAAAGGTTTTAAAGGCCGCTTATGAGAGGCAAGGGACAGTGATATTGCCTTATCAAGCAGAACAATGCCCTAGAAACTGATTAGCGCCCAAGCCCCTTCTCCACCCAACCTAGGATCAAGGAGGACCAGGCAATGGCTGCTGATGACTCAGCAGATAGTCCCTTGAGACTGACCATATATATACATATGATCAGCGCCCAAGCCCCCCCCCCCCCCTCCCCACCTAACCTAGGATCAAGGAGGACCAGGCAATGGCTGCTGATGACTCAGCACACAGACCTATAGGCTCCCCCAAACCTCCATCCTTAGCTCAAAAGTATGGTTAGGTTGCAGACACTAAAGGGACGAACGAGCATGAGCGTGTCTTGACTCCCTGCCTGGCGATAGATTAGCAATCAGAAGGGATAAATTGAGCTTTGGCTCTTGAATGGCCTCCATGGTCCCAGTGCCTCAAGGGTTGTTTTGTTGAAGTTTATGTAGTTTGTATATGTTTAGGTGTTGTTACTGTTCTTAAAATACTTTATTTTTCCTTGTTTCCTTTCCTCAGTGGGTTATTTTCCCTGCTGGGGCCCCTGGGCTTATAGCATCCTGCTTTTCCAACTAAGATTGTAGCTTAGCAAGTAATAATAATAATAATAATAATAATAATAATAATAATAATAATAATAATAATAATAATAATAATAATGGCTATTTTCCCTGCTGGGGCCCCTGGGCTTATAGCATCCTGCTTTTCCAACTAGGGTTGTAGTTTAACAAGTAATAATAATAATAATAATAATAATAATAATAATAATAATAATAATAATAATAATAATAATAATAGTTGTAGTAGTAGTAGTAGTAATAATAATAACAAGTTAAGAAAATGAGAATTAAAGCAATCAACAGCCATTTACCTCCATAAAAAAATTACTTTCTCCTGACAAAACATCGACAAATTGCTTTCGTTCGGATGAAGTAAAAGTATCTAAATAAAGTTACAAGAGATAATTTAGACGTTTAATGTTAATTAATATAAAACATTAAATAAAATCACATGTGTAAAGTAAAATTAAAAAAAAAACTTCATTGCTGTTATTATCTAATGTGTATCACCTAATGAAAATAAGTTGAATAGATTAAAAATAGTAATTAGTGTAAAATATTAAATATCACATCGATAAATTAGAATAAAAAGAAAAACTTATTCAATATTGTTAGTTATTACGCAATTTACCTCACCCTATGAAAGTAAGATAGACAAAGTCATTGCTTGTCAACAAAACGAAAATAGAAAAAAATTAGTTACTGCGCAATTTATCTTAACTTTGAAAGTAAGTCAACAAGATAGAATATATTGGACAAATAATTTTTCAACAAATCCACGAATTGTTTTGCCATGACGTCATCACACAGCCTCCGAAAGGAAAACAGAGAAATACCAAATGAACTCTGTTTCCGCACATCGTATAAAATATTGAATAAAATCACATCGATAAATTAGAATAAAAAGAAAAACTTATTCAGTATTGTTAGTTATTACGCAATTTACCTCACCCTATGAAAGTAAGTTAAAAATAGCCATTGCTTGTCAACAAAACGAAAGTAGAAAAAAAAAAACTAGTTACTGCGCAATTCATCTTAACTTTGAAAGTGAAGTCAACAAGATCAAATATATTGGACAAATCAGTTATCAATCAACGATTTGTTATGACATGACGTCATCATACAGCATCCGAAAGGAAAACAGAGAAATACCACAATGACAAATGAACTCTGTTTCCACACCTCGCGCAGATAGATCGCGCAGGCGTACATTTGACGCGTGAAGAAATGACAAGGCTAAAAAAAACCCGTTCATGACTTGGCTGAAAAGAAGTTTGAGTTACGTAACCTAAACCATCACAAGATGAACGAGCTGGACGTGGTTCGGAGCACTTCCGCAAAGACTCCTTTTGATGGTTGACTGATGGTTGGAGCACTCTAGTTCATTTTCACGTATGTATAAGATCTATTTTAATGTTATTGTTCTTAATTTTTTTTTATTTATTGTTTATTACGTCTCTTGCAGTTTATCTATATCCTGATTTCCTTTCCTCACTGGGTTATTTTTCCCTGTTGGAGCCCTTGGGCTTATAGCATCCTGCTTTTCCAACTAGTGTTGTAGGTTAGCTAGTAATAATAATAATAATAATAATAATAATAATAATAATTCAGTTATTAATATAATAGGAACGTGCTTAATATGATAATGACGTCATTACAATCTGCTATAATGCATAAAGCTCTATCTGATCAGTTGTTAACTAAAAAAAAAAAAAAAATAAATAAAATATTTCAATTATAATCGCCAAACTAAGGAATATGACACGTTTAAAGTGTTAAAGGTCGCTCATGAATGACAGAGGCAAGAGACACTTACAATGCCCTAGACACTGACCATATATCAAAATGATTAACGCCCAAGACTCTCCACCCAATCTAGGACCAGGTAGGGCCAGGCAATGGCTGCTGCTGACTTATAGGCTCCCCCAAACCCCCCATCCTCGGGTCACAAGGAGGGTGAGGTTGCAGACACTATAAGAAACCACCGAGTTTGACCAGGGCTCGAACCCCAGTCTGGCGATCGAAAGGTAAGGACGTTACCAATAGGCCATCACTTCCCCCCCTTTTTACTCGGCGCTGTATGGCCTCCCGGACCCCAACACTGGGCCATATAATTTCATTCATTATTTAGGTCAACAGCAGTAAGTTCCATTTACATCAGAATAGATGCTCACCAGAACGTCAGCCGACCAAGCCCAAACCCCCCCCCCCCCACTTTAGCGCCCAAGCACAGCAGTGACCTCTCCAGTTTAAAGGTTTAAAGACCACTCATGAATGGCAGAGGCAAGGGACAGTGATATTGCCCCATCGAGCAGGTCAATGCCCTAGAGACTGACCATATATACATATGATCAGCGCCCAAGCCCCTTCACCACCCAAGCTAGGACCAGGGAGAACCAGGCAGTGGCTGCTGGTGACTCAGCAGATAGACCTATAGGCTCCCCCAAATTCTTCATCCTTACCTCGCAAGGATGGTAGGTTACAGCTATCAAAGAAACTAACGAGTTAGAGCGGGACTCGAACCCCAGTCTAGCGTTCACTAGTCAACGACCTTACCACCTCGGCCACCACAAGCCTAAACAGCCTGAACTCACAGTCCCGGGCTGGGATCGATCTGCTGCCATGCGAATGCTAGGCAAACACTTTACCACCGTACTATAGTCCATATTTTTTATCGAGGCAGATTTGCACCGACTCGCAGCGGTGGTGCCCTTTTAGCTCGGAAAAGTTTCCTGATCGCTGATTGGTTAGAATGATCTCGTCCAACCAATCAGCGATCAGGAAACTTTTCCCTACTATCTGATTGGTTAGAATTATCTCGTCCAACCAATCAGCTATCAGGAAACTTTTTCCTACTATCTGATTGGTTAGAATGATCTCGTCCAACCAATCAGCGATCAGGAAACTTTTCCCTACTATCTGATTGGTTAGAATTATCTCGTCCAACCAATCAGCGATCAGGAAACTTTTCCCTACTATCTGATTGGTTAGAATTATCTCGTCCAACCAATCAGCGATCAGGAAACTTTTCCCTACCATCTGATTGGTTAGAATTATCTCGTCCAACCATTCAGCGATCAGGAAACTTTTCCCTACTATCTGATTGGTTAGAATTATCTTGTCCAACCAATCAGCGATCAGTAAACTTTTCTGGGCTGTAAGGGCACCGCTGCGAGTCGGTGCAAATCTGCCTCGCTAAAAAAAATTGACTATAGTCATTCATCCCAGTCCATCTTAATGGATTCTGTTGGCGCAAGGAATATCTACTTAGAAAGCAGTTGACTTATCTGGAGATTCATTCATGAGGGAAGTTGTAGATTATAGAGGTTGTAGCTTAAATTACCAAAAAGGGTATGACGTGGATTCTTGGTCGGTTGAGCCAATTTTTCTAGAGGTCATATGATACTTTATTGGGGGGGGGTGGTTTCACTTTTTTGTTTTCTAGTAACTACAGATTTTTATTATAATAGTTGTTCTATTACATGTGTGTATATATATATATATATATATATATATATATATATATATATATATATATATATATATATATATATAGATTATATGCTTATATATATATATATATATATAAATATATATACACACAGTATATATATACATATATATATATATATATATATATATATATATA
>NC_090745.1:122472844-122480344 GCF_036898095.1 Palaemon carinicauda | reverse complement strand
TCTAGGGACTACCCCTTAGCTTAGGCCTGTAGGCTCCTGACGTGGCCACCACGAGAGCTCCTGAGTCCTCCTGGGGGTACTCTCACTTTCAGGATCTGCCTTCAGGCTACATCACAAAGGGATTGGATTTTCCCATGGCCATCCAAAAATTCTTTAGGCCTAGACACGCCAGCATTTTTTCAACAGTGATCGCCAAGGTCGTCAGTTAGGGTTATGAAATTAGGCCTATGTGTTTTCAGATGGCGAGAGAGTGGTTTTCAATATTAGAAAGGGATAGATAGACATATACATTTCTGTTTGTAATTCAAAATGGCTTCCCAACAGCTATCCATAAACTCATGCGGATGTTATCCTAGACATATCCTTTTTAATATCCTGCGAAAAAGGATATTTGAGATGAATGGTATCCTGCCATGGCAACTGATTCCTCTTATCCTTTCACTCTTGACACATCCGGAAAAGGCCCAGCCTCCAGTGATTATAAATCGTTAGGCCTATCCGTCAGCGAGATTATAATCCGATAGGCTTCTTTGTGATACATAACGTCTTTCTCAATGGCGTCTAGTTTCTTGAGTAATTTATTCTTTCCAGTTTTATTTTTTTTTTAAATTTTCTTAAAAGGGTGAAATTTTCATTTGTAAATCGGAAAAAATTGGGAAGGGGATAATGGTTTTTGAGCAATGTAATATATATTAAAAACTGATGGATTTTTATTGAATATGAAATTTTCACTCATAGTTACGTGTATTGAAATCTGAAAGCCAGTTGAGCCATCTTGGGAAATACTATGTATATATATATATATATATATATATATATATATATATATATATATATATATATATATATATATATATATATATATATATGTGTATATATATATATATATATATATATATATATATATATATATATATATATATATATATATATATATATATATATATATATATGTGTGTGTGTGTGTGTGTGTGTGTGTGTGTGTGTGTGTGTATAAAACCGGAGTTTATTTCATATCACATGTATGTAACTTTAAAAAAACATTTCTGAGTTAAGAAAAAACTACATAAAAGTTATAAAAATCATACATTTTCATATGCAAAAAAAAAAAAAAAAAAAAAAGAATGCTGGAAAGTTTAGCATTATTGTATAGAAGCAATATTGTATTGAATCCTATAATTGGTCATTTGATAAGATCCTATAGCCATGATAACTATGATTACTACAAAACTGTGAGATTAATTTAATTATCATCATCATCATCGTCATCATCATCATCATTAGCCGTTACTAATCCACTGCAGGACAAAGGCCTTGACATGTCCTTCCACTTGCGTCTGCGTATGGTCTCTTTGTGCCAGTCCACACCCGGAAAATTTCTTAGTTCGTCAATCCATCGTCTTCTGTTCCTTCTCCTGTTTCTTTTACAATCTCTAGGGACACATTCTGTTATTCTTAATGTCCATTTATTCTTGATGTCCATCTATTATCTATTCTCTTGCTTGAGGGTACACTCGGGCATGCTATTCTATCTAATTTCTCTTTCTTTTGTTTTGTTAAAGTTTTTATAGTTTATATAGGAAATATTTATTTTAATGTTGTTGCTATTCTTGAAATATTTTATTTTTAATTTTTTCCTTTCCTCACAGAGAGCTTTCTCCCTGTTTGGGGCCCCTGGGCTTATAGCATCCTGCTTTTCCAACTAGGGTTGTAGCTTAGCCAGTAATAATAATAATAATAATATTTCATTTTTTCCTTTCTTCACTGAAAGCTATTTTCCCTGTTGGGGCCCCTGGGCTTATAGCATCCTGCTTTTCCAACTAGTGTGTAGCTTAGCCAATAATAATAATAATAATAATAATAATAATAATAATAATAATAATAATAATATTCTCATTATATGTCCTATGGCCACGGCCAGATTGTAAGATATAAATAGTTTGTTCATAGACACATTTGAACAAAAAAAAATTAGAAATATCTACTTAATGATAATTGTATGATTTTTTTTCATACGAACGTCTGTTATATATTTTAAGTTGAAATTTAAAATCTTCAAAATTTTGTTCATGCTATTCAAAAGGTTGTTGTGGCCTGATTGGTAACGTCTCTGCCTGGTGATCGCCAGTCGGGGGTTCGAGTCCCGCTCAGACTCGTTAGTGCCATTAGTGTCTGCAACCTTACCATCTTTGTGAGCTAAGGTTGGGGGGTTTTGGGGAGCCTATAGGTCTATCTGGTGAGTCATCAGCAGCCACTACCTGGCCCTCCCTGGTCTTAGCTTGGGTGGAGAGGAGGCTTGGGCGTTGATTATATAATGTATGGTCAGTCTCTAGGGCATTGTCCTGCTTGCTAGGGCAATGTCACTGTCCCTTGCCTCTGCCATTCATAAGCGACCTTTAAACTACCATTTGAAAGCAAAATTAAATGAAATTGTTTCATGAACGATAAAACAAGAAAAAAAAAAACTGAGAATTATCAATAATATTCAAAATAAGTCTTATCAACCAGAAACTGTCAGAGCTAGAAATTTAGATAAGAAAAAAGAATGTTTTATCTTCTTATAAATGATAATGTTCCGATTTTGATGACTTAAATTCGAACTTTCTCTTTTGATAGAGGTGGTTAAGCCGTTATCTATAAGTATGTGAAAGCGAGTAGGAGGCCTGATGTGGACCTTCAGATTACCATCAAACTCTTTTCCATCGTTCAGATGGTGATGACTAAAATTGATTCTCAATAATAGACTGAATTGTACGTGCATGTGAATATATACTCTTTTTTTTATTTGTTTTATCTGATTTTCATTTGTTCTCGTCATTAAAAAGATATACCGGACATTTTCTTCGTTTGTTCTCGTCATAAAAAAAGGATATACAGGACTTTTTCTTCGTTTATTCTCGTTATAAAAAAGATATATCGGACTTTTTCTTCGTTTGTTCTCGTCATTAAAAAAGATATACCGGACTTTTTCTTCGTTTGTTCTCGTCATAAAAAAGATATACCGGACTTTTCTTCGATTGTTCTCGTCATAAAAAAACATATACCGGACTTATATCCTTCGTTTGTTCTCGTCATAAAAAAGATATACCGGACTTTTTCTTCGTTTGTTCTCGTCATAAAAAAGGATATACCGAACTTTTTCTTCGTTTGTTCTCGTCATAAAAAACGGATATACCGGACTTTTTTTTCGTTTGTTCTCGTCATAAAAAAGGATATACAGGACTTATATCCTTTGGAACTTCCTTTGAAAGTAGTGAGAGGGAAGCATTTCCTTGGGACGAGAAATGTGAGACACGGATCTCCATGGCCTTGAGAAAAGAAAAAAAAAATATGTAGTGTCTTCATCGCCATGCTTTCAAGAAAATATAAGTACTACAGATTTTTCAGTAGAAGAAAACTATTCATAATGGTTAAACGGGGCTAACCACAAGCTGTTTGACCACAATGAACCTTGAATGTTTTGTTTACGTTTGTAGCTTCATTCCGTTCCGGTCGTTCCCCCCGTCCAGAACGAGAAGGATTTGTTTACATTATGGCTTCATTCCGTTCCGGTTGTTTCACCCGTCCTGATCGAGAAGGATTTGTTTACACTATGGCCTCATTCCGTTCCGGTTGTTTCACCCGTCCAGAATCGAGAAGGATTTGTTTACATTTAGCTCTGTTCTGTTCCTGTCGTTCCACCCGTCCAAAATCGAGAAAGATTTGTTTATATCATGGCTCCATTCTGTTCCGGTCATTCCACCCTTCCAAAATGGAGAAAGATTTGTTTACATTATGGCTCTATTTCGTTCTGGTCGTTCCACCCGTCCAGAATCGAGAAAGATTTGTTTACTTTATTGCTCCATTCCGTTCCGGTCGTTCTACCGTCTAGAATCGAGAAAGATTTGTTTACATTATGATTTCATTCCATTCCGGTCGTTCCACCCGTCCAGAATCGAGAAGGATTTATTTACATTATGGCACCATTCCATTCCAGTCGTTCCACCATTGCATCATCGTTAATGTTGTTGTTGGGGTATTAAAGCCAACACTTGTTGTTGGCACGGGCCTTTCCCTTGGTTGGCCCGTAGATCATCGTTAAAGATTTAGGGCCTATTTATATCCTAGCTTCATTCCGTTCTGGTCATTCCACCCGTCCAGAAACGAGAAAGATTTGTTTACATTATGACATAATTCCATTCCAGTCGTTCCACCATTGCATCCTCGTTAAAGATTTATTTTTATCATAGCTTCATTCCGTTCTGGTCATTCCACCTGTCCAGAAACGAGAAAGATTTGTTTACATTATGACATAATTCCATTCCAGTCGTTCCACCATTGCCTCCTCGTTAAAGATTTATTTATATCATAGCTTCATTCCGTCCTGGTCATTCCACCTGTCCAGAAACGAGAAAGATTTGTTTACATTATGACATAATTCCATTCCAGTCGTTCCACCATTGCCTCCTCGTTAAAGATTTATTTATATCATAGCTTCATTCCGTTCTGGTCATTCCACCTGTCCAGAAACGAGAAAGATTTGTTTACATTATGACATAATTCCATTCCAGTCGTTCCACCATTGCCTCCTCGTTAAAGATTTATTTATATCATAGCTTCATTCCGTCCTGGTCATTCCACCCATCCAGAAACGAGAAAGATTTGTTTACATTATGACATAATTCCATTCCAGTCGTTCCACTCGTCCAGAATCGAGAAGGAAGCCAGTGAATGCTACATAAGGACGCGGTCGACATTCACATAACACTCCCCATCACAAGACGTGACGTCATTAGCATCCGGGATCTAGCCTTAGGGCCGTGACGAAGAAAGTGAAAGTAAAAAGGGGATCGGTTAGTGGTTACGAAGGAGTCGCCCAGGAACTCTTGACCCTAATTTGGGCACCTCTTTGGCCCACCCCCTTTGGGTAGGGGAATTGGGGGCTATGATTGACTGTCTAAGAGGCCCCGACCGGAGACAATGTCCGGGCAATCTATGAGTGTGTGTGTTTGTGTGTATGTTGTAGGGGAAGACCACGGAAAACTTATCATCCTGTTGATTTATTTTATCAGACCATATTTACATATGATCAGCGCCCAAGTTAGGACCAGGGAGGGCCCTGTAATCACAAGGATGGTGAAATTGCAGAAACTACTAGAAAATATCGAGCTAGAGCGGGATTCGAACCCCAGTCCGGCATAATTCATTCTATGTAACTCAAGTCTGATTAAGAAATAAGGTCATCTTTTTCATTTGGATTTTCGTCTCCTAAGCAGGTAACCTCATCGTGAGAAACTGTACCCATATTAAGTGAACAATATTTTGCATTACGGGAATATTATTTTGCATTACTGGAATATTATTTGCATTTCTGGAATATTATTTTGCATTACAGGAATATTATTTTGCATTACGGGAATATTATTTTGCATTACTGGAATATTATTTTGCATTACTGGAATATTTTGCATTACGGGAATATTATTTTGTATTACTGGAATATTATTTTGCATTACGGGAATATTATTTTGCATTACTGGAATATTTTGCATTACTGGAATATTATTTTGCATTACTGGAATATTATTTTGCATTACGGGAATATTATTTTGCATTACTGGATATTATCTTGCATTACTGGAATATTATTTTGCATTACGGGAATATTATTTTGCATTACTGGAATATTTTGCATTACTGGAATATTATTTTGCATTACTGGAATATTATTTTGCATTACGGGAATATTATTTTGCATTACTGGATATTATCTTGCATTACTGGAATATTATTTTGAATTACTGGAATAGTAAATAAATATCAAATGATATTAATCTAATTATCTTCTGCGATAGATATATTTGTTATCTTTTATTTAATTAAATCAATAACCAATTAAATAGTTTGGCTCATAGCTTCTCTTGTAGTTTATTTATTTCCTTGCCTCCTTCCTCACTGCGCTATTTTTCCCTGTTGGAGCCCTTGAGCTTATAGCATCCTGCTTTTCCAACTAGGGTTGTCTTAGCTTGTAGTAATAATAATGATAATAATAATAGTAATAATAATAATAATAATTATAATAATTCCAGTTAGGTTTGTAGCTTAGCTTATGATAATAATAATAATAATAATAATAATAATAATAATAATAATAATAATAATTCCAGCTAGGGTTGTAGCCTAGCTTATGATAATAATAATAATAATAATAATAATAATAATAATAATTCTCAGATCCTATCAGTCTCAATGCAACAACCCATGAAATAAATTACTCTAAAAACTGGCCCAGAACTTTTAACTAACAACGTATTCATTTATCTCTTATTTTGGACTGAATCCCAACTTTCTATCTACCCTGGAACGACGCCATACTGTCGTAACCAGTGCCTGGAAGAGAGACTTCAACATTTCCTTCCTGAGATATGAGAGGCACGTTCCAGAGAAAAAGGTATTCTCATGCAATCCAGATATATTTGATATATTTCAGTGGTCTTAATGCTGTTGGTCTATTATTATTATTATTATTATTATTATTATTATTATTATTATTATTATTATTATTAATAGCTAAGTTGCAATCTTAGTCGGAAAAGCAGGATGCTATAAGCCCAGGGGATATTATCACTATTATTATTATTATTGTTATTATTATTATTATTATTATTATTATTATTATTATTATTTTTATTATTATTATTATTATTATTATTATTATTATTATTATTATTATTATTATTATTACTAGCTAAGTTACAATCTTAGTCGTAAAAGCACGATGCTATAAGCCCAGCGGATTATTATTATTATTATTATTATTATTAGCTAAGCTACAACCCTAGTTGGAAAAGCAGGATGCTATAAGTCCAAGGGTGTATTATTATTATTATTATTATTATTATTATTATTATTATTATTATTATTATTATTATTAGCTAAGCTACAACCCTAGTTGGAAAAGCAGGATGCTATAAGCTCAGGGGCCTATTATTATTATTATTATTATTATTAGTATTATTATTATTATTATTATTAGTAGTAGTAGTAGTAGTAGTAGTAGTGTTATTATTATTACTTGCTAAGCTACAACCCTAGTTGGAAAAGCAGGATGCTATAAGCCCAGGGGTGTATTAGAATAATAATAATAATGATAATAATAATAATATTATTATTATTATTATTGTTATTCATATCTACGTCTGCTTGAGAGAGAGAGAGAGAGAGAGAGAGAGAGAGAGAGAGAGAGAGAGAGAGAGAGAGAGAGAGAGCATTTATGGGGTAATTAATTATATTTCATTGTTCTTTGTATTTTACTTGAACTCTTCACTTCCAAGAAAGGCACATTCTAATATATGAACATAATTTTTTTTTTTTTTTTTTTTATGAGTCCTGAGTCCGGAAGTCGCTTATAATGACTTCCGCTTTTATTATAAAGACAAAAACTCGAGAAGTAGTTTCAGTTCCGGCTTTTTTTTTCTCCTAAATTCGCTTGAATTACAACCGAAATGAGTTTGACAATTT
>NC_090745.1:122460344-122467844 GCF_036898095.1 Palaemon carinicauda | reverse complement strand
GAGCATCCACATCCGGTGAATGTGAACTCGCAAGCACCATTTGACACTCGTGTTATTTCTACGTTTCGAAATGGCTTCATGCGAGATTGTTAGTCTTCCTTGGGAGCGTTACTGTCTCCTTTGAACCTCAAGGGTTTGAAAGATTTTTAGGCCGCTCATGAATGGCAGAGGCGAGGGACAGTGATGTTGCCCTAGCAAGCAGGACAGTGCCCTAGAGACTGACCATATTACATATGATCAGCGCCCAAGCCCCCTCTCCCCTAGACACTGATCATATTTAAAGGTCGCTCATGAAAGGCAGAGGCGAGGGGCAGTGACGTTGCCCTAGCAAGCAGGACAGTGCCCTAGAGATTGACCATATTCAAAGGTCGCTCATGAATGGCAGAGGCGAGGGACAGTGACATTGCCCCATCAAGCAGGACAATGCCCCAGAGACTGACCATACTTGAAGGTCGCTCATGAATGGCAGAGGCAAGGGACAGTTACATTGCCCTAGCAAGCAGGACAATGCCCCAGAGACTGACCATACTTAAAGCTCGCTCATGAATGGCAGAGGCAAGGGACAGTGATATTGCTCTAGCAAGCAGGACAATGCCCCAGAGACTGACCATACTTAAAGGTCGCTCATGAATGGCAGAGGCAAGGGACAGTGACATTGCCCTAGCAAGCAGGACGATGCCCTAGAGACTGACCATATTTAAAGGTCGCACATGAATGGCAGAGGCAAGGGACAGTGACATTGCCCTAGCAAGCAGGACGATGCCCTAGAGACTGACCATATTTAAAGGTCGCTCATGAATGGCAGAGGCAAGGGACAGTAACATTGTCCTAGCAAGCAGGACAATGCCCTAGAGACTGACCATATGTATAGGTCGCTCATGAATGGCAGAGGCGAGCGACAGTGACATTGTCTTAGCAAGCAGGACAATGCCCTAGAGACTGACCATACTTAAAGGTCGCTCATGAATGGCAGAGGCAAGGAACAGTGACATTGCTCTAGCAAGCAGGACAATGTCCTAGAGACTGACCATATATACACATGATCAGCGCTCAAGCCCCCTCTCCCCTAGAGACTGACATAGTTAAAGGTCGCTCATGAATGGCAGAGGCAAGCGACATTGACATTGCCCTAGCAAGCAGGACAATGCCCTAGAGACTGACCATATATATACACATGATCAGCGCCCAAGCCCCCTCTCCCGTAGACACTGACCATATTTAAAGGTCGCGCATGAATGGCAGAGGCAAGGGACAGGGACATTGACCTAGCAAGCAGGACAATGCCCCAGAGACTGACCATACTTAAAGGTCGCTCATGAATGGCTGAGGCGAGGGACAGTGACATTGCCCCATCAAGCAGGACAATGCCCCAGAGACTGATCATACTTAAAGGTCGCTCATGAATGACAGAGGCAAGGGACAGTAATGTTGCCCTCGTAAGCAGGACAATGCTCTAGAAACTGACTATATTTAAAGATCACTCATGAAATCACATTGCCCTAGCAAGCAGGACAATGCCCGAGAGACTGACCTTACTTAAAGGTCGCTCATGAATGGCAGAGGCAAGGAACAGTTACATTGCCCTAGCAAGCAGGACAATGCCCTAGAGACTGACCATACTTAAAGGTCGCGCGTGAATGGCAGAGGCAAGGGACATTGACATTGCCCAAGAAAGCAGGATAATGCCCTAGAGACTGACCATACTTAAAGGTCGCTCATGAATGGCAGAGGCAAGGGACAGTGACATTGCCCTAGCAAGCAGGACAATGCCCTAGAGACTGACTATAGTTAAAGGTCACTCATGAATGGCAGAGGCAAGGGACAGTAATGTTGCCCTCGTAAGCAGGACAATGTTCTAGAAACTTACCATATTTAAAGATCACTCATGAAATGACATTGCCCTAGCAAGCAGGACGATGCCCTAGAGACTGACCATATTTAAAGGTCGCTCATGAATGGCAGAGGCAAGGGACAGTGACATTGCCCTGGAAGGACAATAGTCTTATCAATATTGACATTGAGAGAGCAAAATGTTGATTTCTATAAAAATATATATGAAAGTGAACTTAATATCTTACAGAAAAATTAATATGGATTTACTTTCACATTTTTTAGACTCATACTATTATTATTATTATTATTATTATTATTATTATTATTATCTTAAATTGCTGATTATTTAGCTCATAAAATGTCTTATTTTTCGTGAGTTAACTAAAAGACATACTATATATTTTTTTAGCATTTGCGCTTCGTTGTCTTCTTTTCACACAAAATCAAGACTGTTTTAGCATCCATTTTACAAAATTAATGGTTTATTAAAACTTGGAATCAGTAGCTCAGATTAGTGCCTCTTTCTTATTCCAGATCTGGATATTAATCTCTGGCACCGTCGTTCTGCTAGGTCGTTATGCATGACGCAATAGATTTATCATAACTATGACCATCCTTTGCATTCAAATCTTCCCAAACAGTACCATGCTGCACGTAATATTAGGTATGCAGGTAATTCTAACAGTCTTACCTGCTCAGTAGTCTAGAAGTTTTATTCCAGCTGTGACCAGCTTGTGGAATGATCTGCTAGAAGTTTTATTCCAGCTGTGACCAGCTTGTAGAATTATCTTTTAGAAGTTTTATTCAAGCTGTGACCAGCTTGTGGAATGATATACTAGAAGTTTTATTCCAGCTGTGACCAGCTTGTGAAATGATCTACTAGAAGTTTTATTCAAGCTGTGACCAGCTTGTGGAATGATCTTCTAGAAGTTTTATTAAAGCTTTGACCAGCTTGTAGAATGATCTACTAGAAGTTTTATTCCAGCTGTGACCAGCTTGTGGAATGATCTACCAGAAGTTTTATTCCAGCTGTGACCAGCTTGTGGAATGATCTTCTAGAAGTTTTATTCAAGCTGTGACAAGCTTGTGGAATGACCTTCGAGAAGTTTTATTCCAGCTTTGACCAGCTTGTGGATTATTCGATCTACTAGAAGTTTTATTCCAGCTGTGACCAGATTGTGGAATGATCTTAATCGGGGAGTGGAATCGGTGGAACTTCAGAAGTTCAAACTTGCAGCAAATGTTTTTATGTTGAACAGGCTGACATAAGTGTCTCTTCATAGTTTATATATGACAGATATATTTTAATGTTGTTACTGATCTTAAGGTATTTTATTTAGTCATTCATTACTTTTCATGTAGTTTATTTATTTATTTGTTTCCTTTCCTTACTGGGCTATTTTTCCCTCTCGGAGCCCTTGAACTTATAGCATCCTGGCTTTCTATCAGAGGCTGGTTCTTACTGAAGCAGGATTAAGACAGATTTCAACTCCTTATCTAACAATTTCCTCGAATGTAGACACAAATGGGAAATGCCAACAGTACTCCCTTTTTGCACCCAGCTGCTCCCAAATTTTTACCCCAAATTTACCTCTGTTTCAACTGCGAGATTTTCCTCCAGTTGCGTATGGGTGATAATTGGCCTTCTTGGCCCCAGCGCTAGACCTTATGCCGTAAGCAGTAGTGCTTAATGGATTTGCTTATACTTCTACCTTTTGCTTCAGAGAATTACCTTGTACTTCTACCTTTTACTTGCGAGGATATCCTCCAAGCAGATGTAAAAGGTTGACTCGTGTTTCGGGACCGCTTAATTATATGTTGGAACTTGTAAGATTTCATTTGTGCTGTCAAGATAAGGAAGAGTTTAGTATTTATAACACGTATTTAATGCCCTGTTTTTACTTGTATTTAATTAAGTTTACTCATCAGAAAGAACACAGACGCCGCCGCACCTTCCCCAAAGCCTCGCTGGCGACATCTATCCCCCACCCCTTGCATTAGAAGGTCTTTGACCTCTTTTTAGCTCCCCCCACCGCTTGCATTAGAAGTTCTTTGACCTCTTTTTAGCTCCCCCACCCCTTGCATTAGAAGTTCTTTGACCTCTTTTTAGCTCCCACACCCCTTGCATTAGAAGTTCTTTGACCTCTTTTTATCTCCCCCACCCCTAGCATTAGAAGTTCTATCCTCTTTTTAGCTCCCACACCCCTTGCATAGAAGTTCTTTGACCTCTTTTTAGCTCCCACACCCCTTGCATTAGAAGTTCTTTGACCTCTTTTTAGCTCCCACACCCTTTGCATTAGAAGTTCTTTGACATCTTTTTAGCTCCCACACCCCTTGCATTAGAAGTTCTTTGACCTCTTTTTAGCCCGCCCACCCCTTGCATTAGAAGTTCTTTGACCTCTTTTTAGCTCCCCCACCCCTTGCATTAGAAGTTCTTTGACCTCTTTTTAGCTCCCCCACCCCTTGCATTAGAAGTTCTTAGACCTCTTTTTAGCTCCCACACCCCTTGCATTATAAGTTCTTTGACCTCTTTTTAGCTCCCACACCACTTGCATTAGAAGTTCTTTGACCTCTTTTTAGCTCCCACACCCCTTGCATTAGAAGTTCTTTGACCTCTTTCTAGCTCCCACACCCCTTGCATTAGAAGTTCTTTGACCTCTTTCTAGCTCCCACACCCCTTGCATTAGAAGATCTTTGACCTCTCTTTAGCTCCCACACCCCTTGCATTAGAAGTTCTTTGACCTCTTTTTAGCTCCCACACCTCTAGCATTAGAAGTTCTTTGACTTCTTTTTAGCTCCCACACCTCTAGAATTAGAATTTCTTTGTCCTCTTTTCAGCTCCCACACCTCTAGCATTAGAAGTTCTTTGACTTCTTTTTAGCTCCCACACCTCTAGAATTAGAATTTCTTTGTCCTCTTTTCAGCTCCCACACCTCTAGCATTAGAAGTTCTTTGACCTCTCTCTTTAGCTCCCACACTTCTAGCATTAGAAGTTCTTTGACATATATTTCTAGGTTCCATACTTTTAGCATTAGAGGGTCTTCGATCTATATTTTGAGGTGCCTTACTTCTAGCATTGGACTCTCTATTTTTAGGTGTCTTACCTCTGGCATTAGAGGCTCCTCTTCGCTGTTCTCTCCTGTCTTCTAGTTTTCAAGATCTTCTTTCATTAGATTATCTGTTTTTTTCGAGATTTCATTGTCTCTTTTCCTTAGTTCGTCAGTGTCCTTCTAGATTTCAAAAGAGATTTCAGTGCCGCGAGTCCTCACTTCGTCAGATTCCTCAGGGAAATCGAAGGCATTTATTCTTTACCTATCTGGGCAATGAGTAAAGAGATGAATACTATCGATTTCTCCGCATACACTATCATGCCAAAGTAAATGACGAGCAACATAATATATTTACCAATGTCGTCTGGATATGTCCTTACCTCAATGGCGAATTTTGGGACAATCCTGTTGAAGAACTACACGTCACTCACCGTTCAGTTGAACCATTCTGCCTCCATCCTCATTCCCCGCAATCTTTTTTTGCACCGATACAAAGCCTCGTACTTTTTCCAAGAGTTTCCTTTAATAAGACATCGTCGCAAAAGCCCAAGCAAAGGATTCTTCAAGGCACATACATTATGATCTTCAAAGCTCAGCTGCCAACGGAAGATCCCGTGTCTTTCTATAGGTCGGGCGATATAAAACAAACGATCGGCAACTTCGGGTGCAACCAAAACCATCTGTAGTTGATGGTGTTCCGAAGACGTAAAACATAATTCTTACCGCCAGCTTCCTATTCCGCCAGAACGCGATCTCTGTGAGTTAAGTGAAATCCTTCTCCCAGTCATCAACTCATTTCCTTGGTTAGATTTCGCCAGCTACATACAGATCATGTGAGGTGTTGCAGGCTATGTTTGAAAAAATGAAGATCAGGTCTTCAGAAGTCATTTGAAGCTCGGGGAGGAGTCTTTCAGAACTGCTCCTGGAAATTTCAGTTCTGGAGTCATTCAGAAATCCATTTTAAGTATACGGCTATGTCCTTTGAAGACTTTTGGAAATTCGGGAAAGTTTTCTTCCGAAACCGTTCTGAGATTCCGTTCTTGAGGCATTCAGAATTCCATGCTAAGTCTATGGCTATTTCTTCTGAAGCCATTTGGAAATCCGGGAAAGTTTTCTTCCGATACCGTTCTGAGATTCCGTTCTGCAGGCATTCAGAATTCCATGCTAAGTCTATGGCTATTTCTTCTGAAGCCATTTGGAAATCCGAGAAGATTTTCTTCCGAATTCGTTAGGACTCGCGAAAAATTTCATTCTTGTTTTATGGATTTGAGTTGAAAAGTTTTGAAGACGCTAAACGCTCAACTTTGCAGTTTGAAGGAAACTTTAAGATACCCGGACGAGGGGCGAAGGGTAATTGAGGTTTAAAGCAAACCGAATTGAAATAGTTGGTTTTAGCTAAATTATTTCAAGGTTAGGGATTTGGAACAATCTATTTCTGGTACGAATCGATATATATATATATATATATATATGTATATATACATATATATAGTTTATATATGTGTATATACATGCATGTATATAAGCTTTTGCAGTATATGAATATTCTGTGTATATATGTATATTTTATACGATGAATATATATATATATATATATATATACACACATATACAGTATATACATACATATACTATATATGAAATATATATATATATATATATATACATATATATATACATATATATACATATAATATATATATACTATATTTATATATTATATGAATACAGTATATTTGCATGTACTGTACACACACACACACACACATATATATATATATATATATATACACATACATACATACATACATACTATATACTGTTTTTACATACATACATCCCTAAAATACAGCAGCCTTCGTATTCTCCCAACTGTTTATACATGCAAAAGCAAATGTAAAATGCATATCACCAAGTTATGGCTTAACCTTAATATTTCATCGAGATTCCAGGTGTGGACAAGATATCTGTCCGCAAGCCACTGTACATTTTGTTCTTCAAAACGGAATAACATCCTTGAAATCACGATCAAGTGTGGGTAAACGGGGCATCCACAAAATCTGCCATCGTGCTGAGAATCGGAGAGAACAACCTTTCTTTCCGAACTGCAGTCTGCTACTGACCAGACTCAGCTTTTTCGAAGCATATGCTCTTTATATGAAGTAAAGGGTCCTCTTTATGTATAACCATTTACTTTTATGTGATTATAAGGATATGCTTTTGCTCTAAAAGTAGAAGCCTTTTGCTTGAAATGTTTATGAATACAAGTAGAAGGATTTCCTTCATATTTTGCAAGTATAAGCATATCCTTTTCTTTATGAATACCGCCCATTGATTTATTTGTCATCAATTAACTTATGATGTATGTTCAATATAATTTCCTGTTTATTATTTTAATTCTCTTTGCTATGTTTTTTTTTTAACTTTTTCCCTATTTTTGGTGTTCTATTATTCAGAAAGTTGCTTAGCCTAACAGGCAAATGAAATATGGGTTGGTCCATAAGATTGCATAATCATATTGAATTATGACAATAATGATAATAATTTTAAAGAGATTGGTGATAATAGACAAGGCTATATTTATATTTTTACTTGGGTTAGTAGAATTTAAGCATTC
>NC_090745.1:122440344-122442844 GCF_036898095.1 Palaemon carinicauda | reverse complement strand
AGCTGCAAGAATCTTCATGTGGCATTTTTTTTATTATATACTAAATAAAAATCTTTTATTTCTGGTATTATTTAATCGTTATGATATTACGTGTATAAGGATAAAAGCACGAAGCCCCTTTTCTCACACTGTTAAAAAAACCGTAATTTTAAACGGAAATTCTCCGTAAAAACATACTGTTCTCAGATGTATTTCAGTAAGGTACAGGCGACCGTAATTTTTGCCCTACTTTGTTAATATCTTTTACGGGTTGGTAACCGTAATATCACTCATTTAACGTCAATGTATCCGTTTTTAAAACGGTAAAAATCCTTGATTCAATGTTGTCAGGCATTTTCCTTTTTTACTGCGAATTTTTAACAGTGCATGTTACAAGTAAACCCGCTTCTAGTCACGCCAAGTCGCATTCATGTCGTTATATCAAGGAATTCCGCTGTCATTCAAGCAGATCACTATTAGTGAGAGCATTGAAATCACTCACTTTTTCCCCACTCGCCAATTTGTCAAATATTTACAAAAGTGTACTCTTAGGATACTGTTCTGCTATTTGTTATTACTGGATTATATATATATATATATATATATATTGCGTTTAGCTAAGATCGCGTTTATGTATACACGCGTTTTTCTGTTTTTAAGATATTCGTAACATATATATGACAATCACCGAGACAGATCACTATCCGTAAGAGCGTTGAAATCTTTTACTCTTCCCCATTTGCCAATGTGTTAAATATTTACAAATGTATACTCTCAGGATCAAGTTCTGCTATTTGTTATAACAGGACTGGTTTTGTTTGTTTATATTTTGTTTAGCTAAGATCTTGTTTATGTATACACGCGTTTTTCTGCTTTTAAGATATTCGTAACATATATATGACAATCACCCGAGACAGATCACTATCAGTAAGAGCGTTGAAATCTTTTACTCTTCCCCATTCGCCAATGTGTCAAATGTTACAAATGCGTATTATTATTATTATTATTATTACTACTAGCTAAGCTACAACCCTAGTTGGGAAAGAAAGATGCTATAAGCCCAAGGACCCCAACAGGGAAAATAGCCCAGTGTGGAAAGGAAACAAGGAAAAATAATATATTTTATTAACAATGACATTTAAATAAATATTTCATATACAAACTATGAAAACTAACAAAACAAAAGGAAGAGAAATTAGATAGAATAGTGTGCCTGAGTGTACCCTCAAGCAAGAGATCTCTAACCCAAGACAGTGGAAGACCATAGTACAGAGGCTATGGCACTACCCAAGACTAGAGAACAATGGTTTGATTTTGGAGTGTCCTCCTAGAAGAGCTGCTTACCATAGCTAAAGAGTCTCTTCTACTCCTAGGATAACGTTCTGCTATTTGTTATTACAAGATTGGTTTTGTGTCTATGTTGAGTTTGGCTAAGATCCTGTGTATATATACACGCGTTTTTCTACTTTTAAGATATTCGTAACATATATATGACTATTACTTTATAATGTTAAAAGCATTGTGGGAGGGATTTCCGAGTTGAAGAGAAGGGAAAGTTAGATATAATTTTAAAACAGAATCATATATATTTATTTATTACCGTTAGTGTCAAAGCCCAGTTCTCTCTCTCCTCTCTCTCTCTCTCTCTCTCTTATCACCAGACTCCAGGGAACCATTTCTAGAGACCATGAGTAGGTCTCTCTCTCTCTCTCTCTCTCTCTCTCTCTCTCTCTCATCACTGAACTCCAAGGAGCCATTTCCAGAGTCTCTCTCTCTCTCTCTCTCTCTCTCTCTCTTTTCACCGGACTTCAGGGAGCTATTTCCGAAGACCGTGTGTGGGTCTCTCTCTCCTCTCTCTCTCTCTCTCTCTCTCTCTCTCTTCACCAGACTCCATGGAGCTATTTCCTAAGACCATGTGTGGGTCTCCCTCTCTCTCTCTCTCTCTCTCATCTCTCTCTCTCTCTCTCTTTCACACACACAACAGTATATTAATGCTAAATAACGTCTATCTTCCTGACAAATACATCATACAGGAAGTTTCCAAGTTATTCATAAAGGTTTTCCATTCTCCATTTAACATTTCTTTCATTTTTCGGGCACTTCAAAAGACGAAAGTAATCATGGGTCATTGACTCATTGCAGCAATTTCATAATTTTTTATCCAGCTTCGCTGAACTCTGCCTGAACTTTCAGTTTTGACTCTTGGAAGCAGTCTTTGAAATATTCTGTTTGAGGAGTTTCATTCTTTTTCTGGTTCGAGTACGTATACGTATGAATACCATCGGTTTTACACACACATATATATATATATATATATATATATATATATATATATACCGAAATAGATAGATAGATAGATAGATAATTATGTATAAATATGTATGTACCTTTAAACCAGGAATTAATGCGATGCGTGCGTATTTTATGAATGTATTAATGTAAATTAGTTTTGGGATATACACGGATACCGATATATTCAAAACAATACAATCAATGTGGATATAAATTTCCGTTTTCTTTT
>NC_090745.1:122422844-122435344 GCF_036898095.1 Palaemon carinicauda | reverse complement strand
TCCGATAGTTGATGTAGAAGTTGTGTTTAGCTCTCGTGATCATTGGCTTCAGTATCATGAGTCATATAGTTGATGTAGAAGTTGTGTTTAGCTCTCGTGATCATTGGCTTCAGTATTATGAGTCCGATAGTTGATGTAGAGGTTGTGTTTAGCTCTCGTGATCATTGGCTTCAGTATTATGAGTCCGATAGTTGATGTAGAGGTTGTGTTTAGCTCTCGTGATCATTGGCTTCAGTATTATGAGTCCGATAGTTGATGTAGAGGTTGTGTTTAGCTCTCGTGATCATTGGCTTCAGTATTATGAGTCCGATAGTTGATGTAGAAGTTGTGTTTAGCTCTCGTGATCATTGGCTTCAGTATTATGAGTCCGATAGTTGATGTAGAAGTTATGTTTAGCTCTCGTGATCATTGGCTTCAGTATTATGAATCCGATAGTTGATGTAGAGGTTGTGTTTAGCTCTCGTGATCATTGGCTTCAGTATTATGAGTCCGATAGTTGATGTAGAAGTTGAATTCGAGTTATTTAGTTGAATATTAAATGGCACAATAGATGATAATAAAAAAGCTTAGTGATAACTAGACTCCTTGATCAACCGTTGCCAATGTAAATTAATAATACAGTAGCTTATTAAATCAAGTTAATTTATTAAGTGTATTGAATGATGCAATAGACGATTATGGATACAACTTAAATGCTAACCAGACCCCATTGATTACCCCTACCAATTGTTAATCACTAATAGCTTCCCAAATGACTATAAGCTCCCTATACTTTCCCTTTGATAAGATATATCTTGCCCTTCACTATCGTGTTGAAAGCCATTGTTGTTGAGCCTGCAGTCGCCTGTGAAGATGGACTAGATGGTAGTCCCACCTGGCGGCGGGAGACGAAAGCGAAAGTGAAAAGCAGCTCACTCGGAAATGTATTGTAGAAGTGTGCAAGATATATATCTCTCTCTCTCTCTCTCTCTCTCTCTCTCTCTCTCTCTCTCTCTCTCTCTCTCTCTCTCTCTCTCTCTCTCTCTCTCTCTCATATCATTTTTGTACGGACACGTAATGCACAAATACATGTATTAACGAGTGCTTACTAAAATACAGTATATATATACAGTATATATATATATATATATATATATATATATATATATATATATATATATATATATATGTATATATAATGTCTGTGTATGTATATGTACATATACAGTGTATATATATATATATATATATATATATATATATATATATATATATATATATATATATTGTTTATATATGTACACATACAGTATATATGTATATATATTGTGTATGCATATGTATATATACAGTATATATATATATATATATATATATATATATATATATATATATATATATATATATATGTGTGTGTGTGTGTGTGTGTGTGTGTGTGTGTGTGTGTGTGTGTGTTTGTGTTTGTGTTTGTGTGTGTGCGCGTATATATGTCCCCCATAGTTACCTAACTTGATCTACAACAAAACCTTAACAATCCCTTATACATCAACACCCCCAAATTTCAATAAACCAGCCTTATAATCTCCCATCTCTACAAATTCACTCCACCCAAGAAAATTCCCTTTATTAAATTTATTAATCATATTTTGACGAGTCTGACTTCAGGAGACCTTCGCTCTGATGCCGATCCTGACGACGTATTACATCAGCTTTTTCTACTGACCCACGCTGACGAGCATTGGCTGACATTGAAGACAGTTGAGATTGGCAACGACTGCTGAAGATGACACTGTGGATGAACAATGTTTTTTTTTTTTACTCTTATTAACATTAAATGCTTGCTATATGGTGATGGTAATCATGACAATATTGAAGATCGTTTACTAACAGCTTGGTGTTTTTTTTTGGTTGAATGGAAAAATTTTAATTGATTGTTGATAATGGTTGTTTACCGAAATCTTGCTTGAGGGTACTTTCACACTATTCTATCTTATTTCTCTTCCTCTTGTTTTGTTAAAGTTTTTATAGTTTATATAGGAGATATTTTATTTAATGTTGTTACTGTTCTTAAAATATTTTATTTTTCCTTGTTTCCTTTCCTCTCTGGGCTAGTTTCCCTGTTGGAGCCCATGGGCGTATAGCATTCTGCTTTACCAACTAGGGTTGTAGCTTAGCAAGTAATGATAATAATAGTTGCATCCTGCATCTCTCCATCCTACTTTCCACACGCATAGGATATACAGTAGGATGGCTCAGTTAACACCTAATTTCTCATTTGACCCAGGCAGTGACGTATGTATCTAATAGTGAGTCGAATGTAGTTACTTTGTTATTATCTTTGACCATAATATCACTTCTTAACGTCAATATGTCTGTTTTTTAAAACAGTAAATATCTGGCAACACTTGTGCAAGGATTTTTACCTTTTTTAACGGCATTTTTTCTTTCTACAGTGTGAATATTTTAAGCCTAATTTTGTCTTCTATTTAATGACTGCTACCTACATATAATTCAACTTATGTATCTTATGTTATGTTTATTACTTTCTTATATTTCCTCGTGTATTCATGTGTATTCATTCCGTTATCCGTCGCATTTTTATTATCTCAGCTGATCATTATACTGCCAAAACAATCAGGCTTTCTGCTCACGTCTGTTTTGTCAGCACACGTGTTTACAATTAAGCACGTTGCTTCACAACATTCTCTTATTTAAATATCTCCCTTTTTTTGTACTTTTACTTTCATCGAGACACCAAACACGGCAACCGGTATTTGGCAGACCTAAGGCAAAGAAACATGACTCAGGTTAAACAGGTTATATAGCTGTATTTTTTTTTTAAGCTTTATTACGTAAAGCTTATATATTCTATCTGGTGAAGATGGTTCCCATCAGAGTAAGGTCAAGACTTGCTTGTTTTTATTATTTTTCTCAAGTTTCTGATTTCATAATTTCATTTTTTCAGTTGCGTGTTGTCATATCTGACTGGATCTCTGTTACGACACTTTTTTTTTTTTTTTTTTTTTTTTTTTTACAGCATTTTGCTGGAGAAATCAAAACAATGAAGGACTTTAAAATACTTTCAGAATTTCAATACGAGGAAATCGTAACATAAAATAAAAAAAATAGAAAGAAGCATAAAAGCAAAGTTGAATAAACTAGCAGAACATAATAGACTGTCAGTGACTGGCACATCTGAAGTTGTTTCCAGTCTCCAAGAGGCGCGTCAAGGTAGGGGTGTGGGTTAAGAACCCCACCCGCCCCCCCACCCCCCACCCCACCCCCCCACACCCACCCCCTTGGCCTACACTGAGGCGGATGCTGAGAAGAAGGTGTTGGTGGGGGGGGGGGGGAATCGTTTGAGAGAAAGGGAAATGATCTCCAAGTAAGGACCCATCTTGAAGTGGGCAAGTGAAAGGGAAATATGAGGTGCCGTTGCAAAGCAGTATTGTCTACTTTGTTGTTGTTGTTGTTTTTCTGTTACTTTCTTCTACATGCAATTTACTATTTTCTTGTTCCTCTTCCTTGTTCTTCCACTTTGATATTTATGTTTGTGTTACTTTCTTTTTAAATGCAATTTGCTACTTTCACAGTCTTTTATTCATTTATTTGCATAAGGTTCTAGATGTTTTTATTCTTATGTTATTCTTATGCCAAGTTAGCTCAATGACTATAGAATAAAAGAAGGATATAACCTTATCAAAACTATAAGATTATCCTCTTGTATTTATGTTCTTTTCTTATATATACGTATTTTCCTTTAATTTGTGGTCCACTTTAGGATATTTTTTGGCTTGTAGCCATCACATGGTAGCTAATTGGTTTATCTACAGCTTTTCTGCTGTGACTCTCTCTCTCTCTCTCTCTCTCTCTCTCTCTCTCTCTCTCTCTCTCTCTCTCTCTCTCTCTCTCTCTCTCTCTCTCTCTCAAGGAAGACTTAGTGACGATAAGAATATGTTGGTAATTAAGTATCAACAAGTAAGCTCAGATAGTCTAGATTCATGGGCTTTTTGTGACATTTAATAACTTTCCTAGAAGCTCTGTTTTAAGAACCTCAGATAAAATTTCTTCGGTAATTCTGTGATATTAGGTTTCAAACTAATTAACTAATTGTGTCATTGCTGGTAAGTTAACAATTACTGCATTGTTTTCCCTAATTTGCCCGATAGCATGGACTAACAGAAGACCCAAGACAGCGTCATTTCCCCTCTTCTTTCACAGTTCCTCGTGGCAAGGAATAGGGCTACGTGTGTATATGTCCCATTTTACTCAGAAAATTATTTATTACATGCCATTACTATTTAATTTTTATCTGAGCATCCATCTTACTAAACTCCAAAACCACCTTTATACAGTAGCCCTCTTTGACAACGTGACAGGTTTAAGAAGAGTCCACCTTTTAATGATTCCTTCCATTCTTCTCTCCATGAACAGAGCTATGCAGCCCCGGTATTTACCACTAATACTGGCTCTAGTGGCCAGTACTCACGCAAGAGATGACTGGTCTTGGGGTCCAGATGATACTCAGGAGTTTTCTTCGCGATCAGGCAGCGCCTCTGGCAGATCACTCACTTTCCCAAATGCGAAGGTCGATCGGACATTGTCCTCTTCCGTCCAGCAGCCCTCTTTACAAAGGGCCCCTTCCACTGAGACAGTGAGAGTGCCCCGACTTGTATTAGGAGGAACTTCAGGCCAGTCTGTTTCAACTTCCTCTGGTCTAACGTTTTCTCAGGGGGTTAGTCTTCCTCTGGAACAAACGTTTTCTCAGGGACCAGCTCTTCCTCAAGGACAAACGTTTTCTCCTCCCCCAAGCCAAGGGTTCGTCCCATCCATAAGTGAAACCTTCCCTCCTGCTGAAGTTAATACATTTGCTCCTGCTCCTGCTGTGCAGCATTTTCCACCTACCCACACACTCCAGGTTGCTCAAGCTGTAAGCTCAATCGAACCTCATCCCATTGGAAACCAGCTGAAGGGTGAGAGCAGGAATGACAAGCCTCGTGGAGATGGACAAGCTGAAGCTCGTTTCCTAGGACTCAAAGAGAAATTCTGTGAATATGGTATTGGATATGATGTAAGTATATTCTAGTAAGTTAGTTTTGGTCATAACTTGTTTGTGGAATATCCATTTCAGCAATGAAACCGTTTTATTAACAGAATTCTCAGTCTTGTGGTCTTAAAATCTTCCTCCATCAGTATTTTTCTTATTACAGTGCAAAAAAGGCTTCGACAAAGGTCATCATCACGGCACTGGCATCAGTGCCTACGATGTGTCATATGTTCAGCCTGTTCAAGTAGTGCCCGTTGGTGGACCAATTGCTGCTGTACCTATCGATAAGGGCCACAAGAAAGGCTTCCACGATAAAGGCCACCACCATAGCCCACCTGCCTATTACCCACCACAACCCACATACCATGCACCTCAACCTGCATACCATCCCCCTGCAACTGGATATGGAGCCCCTGCAACTGGATATGGAGCCCCTGCTTATCATCCTCCTCAATCATCCTATGGAGTTCCAGCATCTTCTTATGCCTCCCCTGCCTCATACACCCCTCCCAAATCTTCCTATGGAGGAGGACAGGTGCAGCATGTCCATACCCATCATCATGTTTACAATGGTCAAGCCTCTGGTGGTGGTTTTGCCTACGGCAAAGATAATAGTCTCGGCTCATCTTCTAGCCATTTCAGTACCTTTGGCAACTCTGTTAAGAAAGTAGGAAGTGCATTGCCAGCGATTCCTCCACGTGAGAATTTCTTAACAGAGCAGGGTAGCCTTCCTGGTTTCCTCGAAGATTGTCAATGCGTAGAGCGAAGGTACTGTTCTTCTCTCGACATTGTTGGAAGGTCTAATGATCAGTTTCTACATCTAGATGCAAGGAGTAAGAAAACTGATATCCTCTCCACTGCCTCTGGTGAGAACGATACTGTTGCAACCTCCAGTGAGGATGGCCTCTCATTCTCAGCTTCTGAAATCAAATCTACTCAGACAGAGGCCAAGGAATCAGGAAGGCAAAAGAGAGATACTTTCTTTGGTAGTGATGCAAAGGTACAGCCCATTGTACAGCCCACAAGCAGACAAGGAGTAAGTGTGCATTTCAAGGCTTTGAATATTAAGTCAAAATATTTAGACAGATAGTAAGATTTTTGCCCTTTTAACAAAACAGCGAATATCTAACAGTCCTTTTTTCAATGAAGCTAGACTTTTGTTGAAATATTCAACTATTAGATAAGATTCTATATAATTACTTTAACTGATTTTTTTAAATAAGACCTCTTTCCAGTCAATTGCCAAGGTGAATAACCTTAAATATCTGTTTATAACCGGGAAAAAATATTCCGTAAAATACTCAGCTGAGGTTTTAACTTTGCTTAACAAACTCGTTCTGCCCCTCAGCGCCAATTCCGTTTCGGCGGATACTCTCCTGGAGTGAGTGGCTGTGCCGCCAGTCACGTGTGCTGCCGATCACCAGTTTTCAGATCTGAAAGAGCCATTAGTACTTGTGGACGTCGAAGCTCAGTAGGTCTTCTAGGACGCGTGAAGAACAACCGCTTCGAAACGGGCGACACCGAGTTTGGAGAGTACCCATGGCAGGCTGCCATTCTCAGAAGGGAAAGCGGTGATAATGTTTATGTGTGTGGGGCTGTGCTCATTGACACACGCCATCTCCTCACTGCTGCTCACTGTGTTAATGGGTGAGTTTTTTGAGAATGTGAGAAAAAATACATACTCTAGGAATAAGGATATAAAGAGCCAATCAAGGAAGGTCTCTGTGCATAGGCCAAACGATTCCTAAATTAACTGGGAATCAAGATGTAATCTACTCTAGAATTACTCCTCATTTATTGTGAACTGAAACAGAAATGAAACTTCTTTAGAATTCTTATAACATCTTTACGTGAAATTTCCCTAGAGTTACAATTCATAATGTTGTTATTTTGGATTTTCTTTCAGACTGTCTCCGTCAGACCTGAAAGTAAGACTGGGTGAATGGGATGTCTCCAGTGAAACAGAGTTTTATCGCTACATAGAAACCCCAGTTTCAGGAGTGTATCCCCATCGTGAATTTTTCAGTGGTAACCTCAACAATGACATTGCTGTTTTGAGACTGTTCAGCCATGTGAATCTGGCTACTAAGTAAGTCACAGTTCATTTCTGGAGATATTCTCTTCTTTATGGCAAGTGGCTTAGCTGAATTGCTGAATTTATGAAGAATTATAATGTAACGGCTTTACTGTTCTAATTTTTATGCTTCTTGTATTTGCAATAAGCATATTTTCCTAATTTAAATCTATCTCTCATCAGCCCACACGTCTCTCCCGTTTGCTTGCCTGAACGATCGGACGATTTCACCGGCCAACGGTGCCACGCCACCGGCTGGGGAAAAAACGCCTTTGGAAACACTGGTGACTTCCAGCACCTTCTGAAGGAGGTCGATGTTCCCATGGTCAGTCACTCGAGTTGTGAGTCAGCCCTCAGGAGGACCAGATTGGGCTCGAATTTCAATCTTCATGATGGCATGACTTGCGCCGGAGGAGAAGAGGGAAAAGATGCCTGTGAGGTCAGTATCAACTTGCCTTTTGGGAGGACAAGTCTCAAGAAATATTATTGTTGACAGATTTATCAACTATAGAATACCAAAACAAAAGAATTTCAGGAGATATCTTTAAGTTTCACGAATGAATAACTCTCCAATTTACACAGATTTTATTAACATTCAATAAATAATATGAAGGGAGTCTCATGACCTTAGCTTCAGCTGAATTGTCTGGCATTTTAACGACATGAGTGAAGTCCTAATATCAAAAGCTTAAATTACCTTGGGATTCAAGATCCATGTCTCTTTCAAAACTCCAGGAAATTACAGGCATTGGTAATAATAATCCCCTAGAGAAAATGTTTCTAGTTTTTTATGTTGTTTCGCAGGGTGATGGTGGCAGTCCTTTGGTATGCCGTGGGTTTGATGGATCCATGGTTCTGGCTGGCCTCGTGTCTTGGGGCGTTGGTTGCGGAACAAGAGGAGTACCTGGCGTCTATGTTAATGTGCCCTACTACCTCGACTGGATCAATTCCATCACTAAATCCTAAATGCGTTCCGAGCTCTTAGGAGTTTGAATGATGCGTAGACGAGCATGTTTCTAACATCGGAATTATTTTCATGTTAGTGATATTATATGCTGTGGATATTAAAAGGGTATTCTCCTTAAATTGTGTGATGTATGAACTTACAAGGAGAGGACAATTTTCATTCCCACAGCCAAATTCCTTTTGTAGTATTATTACTTGGAATACTGTAGCACTAATTTTAACTCTCGACGTATCAGAAGTCATAACTACAATGACTCTGTCAAGAATCTACAGACAGATCCTTGATGCTGTTATCCTGAGGTATATATAGTAATTAGATATTAGCAATAGCTTATTCACGTAGCTGATTATTTACAAATTATGAAAAAGAGATGCGCTTCGCATTCATTTCTTTCTGTGTAGCAATTCTGATCAGTGTGTGCAAATTGTTGATTTGTGTTATCTGTTAAATAACTTGTTAAAATTACTAGTCATTTACTGAAATAATTGAAAGAAGCTGTTCAATGCTTTAATTTGTTATTTACTTTATTTGTTTGAAATGCGAAAGAAATAATTACAGGACAAATTCATTTTCAATCAGTTGACCAACTGTGTCAAATTTCCAAGGTCATTTTCCCGAACAATATGATTTTTAACACAAACATTTGAACTTCACATCATTTCATTTCACATACTCTTTTTTTTAACCATGTATCATACCATTCACATATGTTCTCATATTCATATTCCACATACGTTCATTGTAGTCCCAATGTACAGTTTATCAATTCACTGTATATTCTCTTATTTTATTTACCGCTTTTGTATACATAACACTGTAACGTAATTTATAATCCCTTAATAACTGTATGTTTATGGCCAAAGGACACTAGCAATATTTCATAAGCAGTTTCATTGTTTTAATGTAATCTTCGGCTGATTTCCGCTGGAGAGATTCGTATACATATTGTAATGTTACCCTGTTAAATTACTTCTTTGTAACATAAATTTTTAAAAAGTTTTTAAATCAGTTTTATTTACCTTAATCGTGATTGTATACCTGAATGTACTTTTTGAGTGGTGAAGATTGCTTGCCAAGTTTTTTTAAAATTGTTATTACTTCCTTATAGCTTACTTATTTCCCTGTTTCCTTTCTTCACTGGGCTATTTTCTCCCTGTTGGAGCCATTGGGCTTATAGAATCATGCTTTTCCAACTAGGGTTGTATTGTAGCTAGTAATAATTATAATAATAATAATAATAATAATAATAATAATAATAATAATTTCACTGGATATTGGAATTGGCAAGAGGAATTTACCTATTGGAAAAGGACGAGTTCTTTGTTGGAGGTAATAATACAAATTATAACATTCTTTTAAGATATATCAAGAAATATATATAGAGAGAATTTTAAACTTTTGAAATCTAAATCTGCACAAAGTAATATATATATATATATATATATATATATATATATATATATATATATATATATATATATATATATATATAGATAGATAGATAGATAGATAGATAGATAGATAGATATAGATATAGTAATTACAAAAGAAAAGACAAATGTACACATTTCAAATGCTGTTTCGTCTGTTCTCCGCACCCTTGCAGATGGCAGCACTGTACATTTCTGACTTCTTCCATACTAACTAGTCGGCCGCTCTTCTTCGTTCGAATCCCCGTACGTGATACTGTTTTTGTTATTTCCGTGTATTTTCGCTTGTTATCCTGTTATTAGTGCTTGCTTGCGTGTTCTTTGATATCTCTTTGCCATTTTGAGTGATATATAGGCGTAGATTCAATAATGGCAAGTGAAAATCGAAGGATAAGTTTTGTGAATGAGGACAAAAGGCAAAAATCCAGGTAAGATTGGCATTATATAATAATTAATCTTATCTTCATCATTATCGGGTAATTCCACAAACATTTTCACAACACAAAATACACAACAAATTTATTATTTTTCAAATTGTTTGTTTTCCAGATCGTCATATACAAAATATTGCAAAACGAATTTTTAGAAAATTGTAAAATGACACTAATTAGGTAGTTAGTAATAATACGAAAGTATGCCTATTAATTTATATTACTATCTTTCCATTGCATTCAAATGACACAAAATACCTAACAAATTTATTATTTTTCAAATTGGTTGTTTTCCAGAACATCATATACAAAACATTGCAAAACGAATTTTAAAAAATCGTAAAATGACAATAATTAGCTAGTTAGTAATAATACGAAAGTATGCCTATTTATTTATATTGCAAGCTTTACATTGTATCTTACGTGGCGATAAATGTTAAATCAACCAGGGAAAGATCATAGCTCAGAATGCCTCCATAATGTTTAAAACGCTTCCAGAAGACTAAAATTACAGAAAAATCATTGCTCAGAAGATACTGAGCCAAAATATCTAAAAGAATGCCTGAACAAACTAGAACTAGAAACAAATGTTAACATAAGACACATGAGTGACAAACATAGGCTATCTGAACCAAGAACAAATAGTAAATTTGGTGAAAGGGCTTTTAGCTACTGTGCGCCTAGACATTATAATAAACTGCCAACTGAAATGAAGGACCTAAAGGGAGCAATTGAATTTAAGAAGAAACTAAAGACATTACTTTTCACAAGATCATATGATTTGGAAGATGCTACAATCAAAGAATTGTATAAGTTATAATGAAAATGTTTCGTTAGATGATTAATATGGACCCGCCCGAGAAGTACTTCACTCGACTTCAGTGGAGGGTTGGATTTAAACCCAAAACAAGTAAACAAGTAAGAATGCATATGCCTACCACGGTGATTTGCCCACTACACGTTTATGGTAATAATTGTTTCGACGAGTTCAATAGCCCAACCTTGCGAACAGCTGTTAGGGTGTTAACTTTTGAAATTAGGGTAAACATTATTTTCTCCACCAAACAGATTTATAATAATCATACGGTTATTTCATATACGTTCAATCGTTCTCAAAACAATCACGGCTTATATACAAAAGTTATCGAAAATTTTCTACAAAGCATGCAGTTAATTCTAATAGTCAGGCCTTCTGCATCATGAGGCTCAGTGCTACACAGTATTCTAGAAGTTTTATTCCAGCTGTGACCAAGTTGTGGAATGATCTATAAAGGGTAAGTTCTAATAGTTGGGCCTTCTCCATCATGAGGCTTAATACTACACAGCATTTTAGTAGTGTTATTCCAGCTGTGACCAAGTTGTTGAATGATGTCTAATCGGGTAGTTGAATCAGTAGAACTTCAAAAGTTCAAACTTGCAGCAAATTTTTCTATGCTGAACAAGCTGACGTAAGTCCTTTTATAGTTTATATAAGACATATCTGTTTTGATGTTACTGTTTTTAAAATATTTTATTGTTAATTTTTTATCTCATATCGTTTATTTACCTCCTTATTTCCGTTCCTCACTGGGCTATTTTTCCCTATTGGACCCCTTGGGCTTATAGCATCTTGCTTTCCCAACTAGGGTTGTAGCTTAGCTAGTAATAATAATAGTAATAACCCAAGACTCGCGTATGTTCACACTCTCTAATACGTTGATAAACATGGTCATTTATCTTTCAGACTTAATTTCCTTTTCACGTATGAAACTCTTCCTTTCGGTACTCCATTTCTTTTAATGAGGCACATTTGCACCGACTCGCACGGGTGTCCTTTTAGCTCGGAAAAGTTTTCCACTAGCTGATTGGTTAGACAATCAGCTGAAAACTATTAAGCCTGAATACAAATGCTTGCGAATTAACTGATAACGATACAGAGCAAAATATTAACTGGAAAGAAATTATTTTTTTCACACACCAAGGCCCGCCTGAACAGACCTTTAGTGTTTGATGGAGGGCGAGAAATGAACCCGTAAAAGTAAGTAACCAACCAATCAGCTAGAAGGAAACTTTTCCGAGCTAAAATGGCACCCCTGGGAGTCAGGGCAAATGCGCCTCATTAAAAAAAAAATGAGTATTGTTGCTAGATTTTAGCGATAGACTTTTTCATGTATTAATTTATTGTAAAAATTCCCTCTTCTTAGTGCCTTTACAAATACCAATTATTTTACCGTATGTGGTGTGGTTTACAAATTTATTAATAAATTTATATTTAATTTATGATTGATATGAGATGTATGTTATCAACCTGGCAAAATTTTTTTTAAAGAAATATGAACTGGGCTGTGGTGGCCTGTTGGTAACGTCCTTACATGGTGATCACCAGACTAGGTAGTCCCGCTCAAACTCGTTAGTTCGTTTGGTCGCTGCAACCTTGCCATCCTTGTGAACTAATGATGAGAGTTTGTGAGAGCCTATAGGTCCATCTGCTGAGTCATCAGTAGCCATCTCCTGGCCCTCCCTGGTCCAAGTTTGGATGGAAAGGGGGCTTGGCCGCTGATTATATATACGATCAGTCTCTAGGGCATTGTCC
>NC_090745.1:122393782-122396282 GCF_036898095.1 Palaemon carinicauda | reverse complement strand
AAAAGATTTAAGAAAGGAAAGATGGTTCAAGATGATGGGATTACTAAAGAAATGCTACAATACAGTGATGATATTGTCTGAGTAGCTGACCAGGGTTTGTAAGGTATATCTGAATGAGGGAAAGGTTTTAATGGAATGGGCTGGAGAAATAATAGTTTTATTGTAGGAAGGTGAAGCTGATAATTTTGAATAAGAATTATGGGGAAATTCCATTACTTGGTTTTACTAGAGCAGTTATACAGTTGTATTTCAATTGGAAAAGTGACACAGATGATTAGGCTAAGAGGAAAAAATAATTTTTTAGACAAGGAAAATATGTTGTGTGGAGAAATGTTTATGAAAGTTAATGAATGTAAAGGGATAGACAGGGAAATGTTTACTAGCATAGGCAGTGAAGGAATGGGAGTGGCCATATCATATAAGCATTTGCAAGGAGGCAATTCACTGTATAGGCCGAGCAAGAAAGGTACCCGGATGTCTGCTAAAGACAACCAGCTCTCCCTTTTAGTAATGAATTGAAGTGTTGTTATTGTATGGGAATCAAAAAAAGAGGTTTGAAGCTGTTAGATTGTATAGGTGGTCCCATTGTTTTGTTTTTAACTTCTAGCAACTGCTAATATCTAAGAGGTCTTTGATATTTGAATAATATTCATTTGAGTAGCTTTGTGTTTTCTGATGAGTTACCAATCTTTCATAATATTTTTTTTTTTTTATCATCAAATAACATTGCACAAATTGGCACTGTTATACAATGATGTTGATACCACATTGGTCTTGCTCGCAATGACTTTCATTCCTGTTTGCTGCAATACGTTAAGTGTTACTTTCATGAAATGCTGAATACGTTAATAATTTTTATTTTATCATCAAATAACATTGCACAAATTGGCCCTGTGTATACAATGATTCTGTTGATACCACATAGTTCTTGCTCTCAATGACTTTCCTTCCTGTTTGCTGTAATACGTTAAGAGTTACTTTCATGAAATGCTGAATGCCTTAATAATTTTTTTATCATCAAATAACATTGCACAAATTGGCACTGTGCATACAATGATGATGATACCACATAGTTCTTGCTCTCAATGACTTTCATTCCTGTTTGGCTCTCAATGACTCTCGTTCCTGTTTGGCTCTCAATGACTTTCATTCCTGTTTGGCTCTCAGTGACTTTCATTCCTGTTTGGCTCTCAATGACTTTCATTCCTGTTTGGCTCTCAATGACTTTCATTCCTGTTTGGCTCTCAATGACTTTCATTCCTGTTTGGCTCTCAATGACTTTCATTCCTGTTTGCTGCAATACGTTAAGGGCTACTTTCATGAAATGCTGAATGCCTTAGAATGCATACGATAAGATAACTATGAAGATCCCGTAAGGAGTAGGACCAGAAAAGCAATCCTTAAGTAGCAAGCAGGGGAACCTTACTCGCTACGAGACCTACAAAAGTTAGTTTGTCTTATGCATTCTTACTTACTTACTTGTTTTGGGTTTAAATCCAACTCTCCACTGAAGTCGAGTGAAGTACTTCTCGGGCGGGTCCATATCAATCATCTAACGAAACATTTTCATTATAACTTATACAATTCCTTGATTGTAGCATCCTCCAAATCATATGATCTTGTGAAAAGTAATGTCTTTGGTTTCTTCTTAAATTCAATTGCTCTCTTTAGGTCCTTCATTTCAGTTGGCACTTTATTATAATGTCTAGGCGCACAGTAGCTAAAAGCCCTTTCACCAAATTTACTATTTGTTCTAGGTCCTTCATTTCAGTTGGCACTTTATTATAATGTCTAGGCGCACAGTAGCTAAAAGCCCTTTCACCAAATTTACTATTTGTTCTAGGTCCTTCATTTCAGTTGGCACTTTATTATAATGTCTAGGCGCGCAGTAGCTAAAAGCCCCTTCACCAAATTTACTATTTGTTCTAGGTCCTTCATTTCAGTTGGCACTTTATTATAATGTCTAGGCGCGCAGTAGCTAAAAGCCCCTTCACCAAATTTACTATTTGTTCTAGGTCCTTCATTTCAGTTGGCACTTTATTATAATGTCTAGGCGCGCAGTAGCTAAAAGCCCCTTCACCAAATTTACTATTTGTTCTAGGTCCTTCATTTCAGTTGGCACTTTATTATAATGTCTAGGCGCACAGTAGCTAAAAGCCCCTTCACCAAATTTACTATTTGTTCTAGGTCCTTCATTTCAGTTGGCACTTTATTATAATGTCTAGGCGCACAGTAGCTAAAAGCCCTTTCACCAAATTTACTAGTATTTATTTATTATCAAATCCACATCATCGAAGCAATTAGAAAACGAGAAAGTCTTCAGTTTCTTCTTGAAATGTATGATATATTCAGCCTTTCTGATGTCTATTGTCTAGTGGGAGCTTACTCAGTCTCGGTTCCGCATATTTGATAGCTCCCGAACCTACGACTTATATCTTGGTTCCAATAATTTGAAACCATCTTTAACTATTCTCGTGTCTACACGATTTATTGGTTGCAC
>NC_090745.1:122371282-122386282 GCF_036898095.1 Palaemon carinicauda | reverse complement strand
CATGTGGTGGTGCTACTATAGCGTGAGGTCTACCACACGATAGCGTGAGATCTACCTCCCGTTAGTACTATAGCGTGAGGTCTACTGCTGAATTATTCGTCCCTCATAGATAAAACACATTTCATACATTTGTTTAAGCAATAAACACTTGATTTAAACATATCTTAGAAATTACTTAGATAGATCATTGGATTTCTAATTACATTAAAAAAAAGGAATAAAGGTAAAAATAAACTTGTTATCATATATTTCCATACATTTATTCTAGCGATACACTCTTCGTACATCAAACATGTTATCATATATTTCCATACTTTTATTCTAGCGATACAATCTTCGTGCATCAAACAGGTTATCATATATTTCCATACATTTATTCTAGCGATACATTCTTCATAAATCAAACAGGTTATCATATATTTCCATACGTTTATTCTAGTGATACACACTTCGTACATCTTCTAAGAATGACACAAATAGATCTGCTTCTTGAACTGTATCCAAGAGATTGTGCTCTCTTAAAAAGGCGATTGCTGCTTCTTCTGTCAGAATGACTCTTCTATAAAACTCCTTCAGCAACATTTTTAGTACCCCCAATCGATGATATCTCTTTTAGGCCGAGGGAAAAACTGATTTAGGAGCTGTGGGACGCTGGTCATGCGGTAGACCTCACCCTCAACCTGGGTAGGCGACATATGGCGGTAGACCTCACACTATAGTAGCACCCATGTGGTTTGGCCTAGAAAACAAGCTTGTTGCATATGCAGATGATGCTACTCTCTTTGCAGCAATTCCATCCCCTGAATGTAGATCTGGGGTTGGTGAATCCCTTAATAGAGATTTAGCTAAAATTAGTGCATGGTGCAAATTATGGGGTATGAAGTTGAATCCTAACAAAACTCAAAGTATGATTGTAAGTAGGTCAAGAACGGTGGCTCCTCAACATCTGGATCTCAGTATTGATAATGTTTCTTTAAATTTGTATGACTCTTTTAGAATTTTAGGTGTGATTCTCGACAGTAAATTTACTTTTGAGAAACTCGTTAGATCTGTGTCTTCTCCAATTGCACAAAAAATTGGCTTATTGAGAAAGTCTTTTAAGATTTTCGGTGATCAATCTATTCTGAAGTATTGTTTTAATTCTTTCATTCTACCTTGTTTTGAGTAATTTTTCTCCTGTCTGGTGTTCAGTTGCTGACTCTCATCTTAATTTGTTGGACAGAAACTTACGGTCTGTTAAATTTCTTATTCCTGATCTAGATATTAATCTCTGGCACCGTCGTTCAATTAGTTCATTATGCTGAATGTTGCATAAGATTTTTCATAACTCTAACCATCCTTTACATTCAGATCTCCCTGGACAATTCTATCCTGTTGGTAATATTGGGCAGGCAGTTGATTCTAATAGCCAGGCCTTCTCCATCATGAGGCTCAATACTACACAGTATTCTAGAAGTTTTATTCCAGCTGTTACCAAGTTGTGGAATGATCTTCCTAATCGGGAAGTTGAATCAGTAGAACTTCAAAAGTTAAAAGTTGCAGTAAATGTTTTTATGTTGACCAAGCTGACATAAGTCTTTTTATAGTTTATATATGACATATCTGTTTTTGACGTTGTTAATACTTTATGTGGACATATCTGTTTTGACGCTGTTACTGTTTTTAGAAGGACATATTGTTAATTTATTCTCATCATTTATTTATTTCCTTATTTCCTTTCCTCACTGGGCTATTTTTCCCTGTTGGAGCCCTTGGGCTTATAGCATCTTGCTTTTCCAACTAGGGTTGTGGCTTGGCTAGTAATAATAATAATAATAATAATAATAATAATAATAATAATAGTATTATTATTAGTATTAGTATTATTAGTATTATTAATATTATTATTATTTATTATTATTATTATTATTAGTAGTAGTAGTAGTAGTATTAGTATTATCATTATTATTATTATTAGTAGTAGTAGTAGTAGTAGTAGTAGTAGTAATATTAGAATTATTCGAATTTTTATTGTTATTATTTTTATTAGTATTAGTTATTATTATTATCATTATTATTATTAGTTATTTTTATTATTAGTAGTAGTAGTAGTAGAGTAGTAGTAGTAGTAGTAGTTTTAGTATTTTTAGTATTATTATTATTATTATTATTTTTAATATTAGTGTTATTATTATTATTATTATTATTATTATTATTAGTAATATTGATATTATTATTAGTATTATTAGTATTAGTATTATTAGTATTTTTAGTAGTAGTGTTATTATTATTATTATTATTATTTGTATTTGTATTATTAGTATTATTAGTATAATTATTATTATTATATTTAGTATTATGATTATTAATTTTATCATTATTATTATTATTATCATTACTATTATTGTTATTATTAGTAATAGTAGTAGTACTAGTAGTATCATTATTATTATTATTATTATTATTATTATTATTATTAGTATTAATATTAATATTATTATTAATATTATTAGTATTATTATAATTTTTAGTATTATTATTATTAGTATTATTATTATTAGTAGTAATATTATCATTAGTATTATTATTATTAATATTATTAGTATTATTACTACCATTATTATTAGTATTAGTATTATTATTGATATTAGTATTATTATTATTATTATAATTATTATTATTAGTATTAGTATTATTATTATTTTAGTTGTAGTAGTTTTAGTAGTAATAGTAGTTTTAGTATTTTTAGTATTATTATTATTATTATTATTATTATTCGTATTATTTTTAATATTAGTGTTATTATTATTATTATTATTATTAGTAATATTGATATTATTATTAGTATTATTAGTATTAGTATTATTAGTATTTTTAGTAGTAGTGTTAGTATTATTATTATTATTATTATTATTTGTATTTGTATTATTAGTATTATTAGTATAATTATTATTATTATATTTAGTATTATGATTATTAATTTTATCATTATTATTATTATTATCATTACTATTATTGTTATTATTAGTAGTAGTAGTAGTACTAGTAGTATCATTATTATTATTATTATTATTATTAGTATTATTATAATTTTTAGTATTATTATTATTAGTATTATTATTATTAGTAGTAATATTATCATTAGTATTATTATTATTATTATTATTATTATTACTACCATTATTATTAGTATTAGTATTATTATTGATATTAGTATTATTATTATTATTATAATTATTATTATTAGTATTAGTATTATTATTATTTTAGTAGTAGTAGTTTTAGTAGTAGTAGTAATATTAGTATTATTAAGATTTATTATTATTATTCTTATTATTGTTAATATTATTATTGTTAGTATTATTATTAATAGTAGTATTATTTGTATTATTATTATTATTATTATTATTATTAGCATTATTATAATTATTATTATTATTAGTAGTAGTAATAGTAGTGGTAGTAGTAGTATCATCATTATTAGTACTATTATTATTATTATTAGTAGTAGTATATTTATTATTGGTATTATTATTTTTATTAGTATTATTATTATTAGTATTATTATTAGTATTTTTATTATTATTATTATTAGTATTATCATTAGTATTAGTATTAGTATTATTTTTAGTAGTAGTAATTTTATCATTATTAAGATTTATTATTATTATTCTTATTATTATTATTGTTAATATTATTATTAGTAGTAGAAGTATTATTATTATTAGTATTATTATTTTTAGTTGTAGTAGTAGTTGTAATATTAGCATTATAAAGATTTATTATTGTTATTCTTATTATTATTGTTAATATTATTATTTTTATTAGTATTATTAGTATTGTTATTAATATTATTAGTATTATTATTATTAGTAGTAGTAGTAGTAGTATTGTTATTATTATTTCTAGTATTATTATTAGCATTATTATTATTATCATTAGGATTATTATTATTAGCATTATTATTATTATCATTAGGATTATTATTATTAGCATTATTACCATTATTACCATTAATAATATTATTATTAGTATTTTTATTATTAGTATTAGTATTATAAGTCCAACCATTCGGTGGTGGCCGCTGAAAAGAGCTCTTTGCCAGAACTTATCGTGTCCGAACTTAAACACTTCGTTCATTTATCCTTGAAGGAAGCTTTCTTTAGAGGCAAGTCGAAAACCTTTGACAACAACAATAAAGGCAGATTAAGAGATTAACAGTAATACAGGGATAAGTATTCTATTTTCTCTTACCCTTTCTTTACAACTGTACTTGCTGGGATAAGATCACCTTAAATAGCAACATTTTATATATATATATATATATATATACATATATATATATATATATATATATATATATATATATATATATATATATATGTATATATATATATATGCTCTATTTTATACTCCAAGATCAACCATTCTGGGGATTAAATATGGCTCACTGATCTTTGCCTTATATATTTACCCTTGTGGCCTTCAAGATTTCAAACTCACCATCTTGCCAGTCTTAATACGACAATAAGATAACACTGGCAAATAACCTGGGATTATAATTTTAGAAGAAAAAAAAATTGTTGTTGGTTCCAATTATCATTATAGATATGAAACTTTACCTTGTGAAATATATATGTTCGACAAGAATAACGAGAGAGAGAGAGAGAGAGAGAGAGAGAGAGAGAGAGAGAGAGAGAGACTGGATTTAACTTCTAGTTAATCGTAGCCACCTCTGGTTAATCCTGTGAGATAAGTAAAAAACGGAACGACATCTGTCAGTTCCACTCGGTATGGTTGGATCGTGTCTAAGTACAGTGTTCAGTTTTCCTTAAATTGGTTGAATTATTTTGACACGAGTACGCTATACAGTGAGTCAGAAATCGTCTCAGCGGACACGACAGATTGGTTTTACTATAGTATTATTATTATTATTATTATTATTATTATTATTATTATTATTAGGGTTAGTAGTAGTAGTAGTAGTAGTAGTATTTTTAGTATTATTATTGTTATTATTAGTATTCTTATTATTATTATTATTATTTTTATTATTATTATTATTATTATTATTATCATTAGTATTATTATTATTAGTATTAGTATTATTATTAATTATTATTATTATTATTATTATTATCAGTAGTAGTAGTAGTTTTAGTACTAGTAGCACTAGTAATATTAGTATTATCATAATTATTATTATTATTATTATTATTATTATTATTATTATTATTACTATTTGTAGTAGTAGTAATATTATTATTATTATTATTATTATTATTATTATTATTATTATTATTATTATTAGTTTTAGTATTAATATTTTTAGTATTATTTGTAATATTAGTGTTATTATTATTATTTTGATTATATTTAGTATTATTATTAAGAGTATTAGTATTACTAGTATTATTTTTGTTATTATTATTATTATTATTGGTATTATTATTATTATTATTAGTAGTAGTAGTAGTAGTAGTAGTAGTAGTAGTATTATCTTTATTATTATTATTATTATTTAGTATTATTATTATTTTTAGTATTAATATTATTATTAGTATTATTATTATTATTATTATTATTATTATTATTATTATTTATTATTATTTTTATTTTTATTATTATTAGTACTATTATTAATATTTTTAGCACTATTATTAGTAGTAGTAGTATTTTTAGTATTGATATTATTATTATTATTATTATTATTAGTATTATTATTATTTTTAGTTGTAGTAGTAGTAGTTGTAGTAGTAGTAGTAGCAGTAGTATTGTTATTACTATTATTATTATCATTATCATTACCAGTATTATTATTATTATTAGTAGCAGTAGTAGTAGCATTAGTATTATTATTAGTAGTACTATTATTATTAATATTAGTATTATTATTAGTATTTTTATTATCATTAGTATTAGTAATATTATTAGTAGTATTTTTAGTATTATTTATAGCATTGTTATTAGTATTATTATAACTATTATTATAATTATTATTATTATATAACATCTGAAGTTGGAAAAAGCAGGGTGCTATAAGCTCATGAACTCCAACGGAGAAAATAGCTCAGTGAAGAAAGGAAATAAGGAAATAAACTAAGTAATTTTTGCTTATCTGTTAAAGTAAATAATAAATATGATGTATCAGTTGTGCGTTACTTATTCATTGTTGATATCATTAGTTTATTAGTTATTTTGATAATACTATACATACATCCTCATCATCCAATTTCCGGTTTTGATTTCCATGACATAACAACGTCTTAAAGAAGGTAATTCATTTGTGATAACTACCTTTGGCTTTAACCTTAAGGTATGGAACCCATAGTTATATGGTTACTCTAAAGATTATTTTATTTCATATTCATTTTGGAGATTAACTTGTTACGGATCAACGAAAAAAATCTTAAGTTGTGACCAAAAGTTTGAGAAACCCCTACTTACACTAACTTAACTATTATTATTATTATTATTATTATTATTATTATTATTATTATTATTATTATTATTATTATTATAATTATTTTTATTGTTATTATTATTATTATTATTATTATTATTATCATTATCTTTATTATTATTATTATCATTATCTTTATTATTATTATTATCATTATCTTTATTATTATTATTATCATTACAGCAGCCTATTTTTCCAACTAGGGATGTAGCTTAGCTATTAAAATCAACAACAACAACAACAACAACATCAATTAACAATAATAACAACAACAATATAATAATAATAATAATAATAATAATAATAATGATAATAATAATAATAATAATAATAATAATAATAGCCCACAATTGTGTGTTGGTTTTAGAATGCTTTACTTTAAGAGCAAGACACGGGCTCTTGTGTAGTCAGCCTGCAAAGGATATCCCACAACGAAGAGGAATGCATTAAACCACTTTACCCATACAACACTTAATGCCAATATCGGAACACCTTTCATATCTAGTGAAATATTGTCATTTTTCTACAACCCTGAAAATGGACAACTATTGAAATATGTAGACTAACAACAGTTTCAGGTGATAAATACCATTCACTTCTATATAATAGTATTTTGCTTTTACTATTGATTAGGGAAGTAAAACAAATCGCTGAACAAATATTCTATTTCTCATTTATAGACAATAGATGAATACCGTCCATAGCACCTCGTTTGAATTCATGAGATATTTGTCACAGTCATGTCGCTATATATGAATTCGTGAGCAACTGCTTTTAAAGTCTCCCGCAAATTATCTTTTTTGATTGATTATTGATTGGTTCGTCTTCCTTTTATTGTCTTTATGCATATAATTATTTGTTTCAATCTTGTTTTTTATAGTTTGGTGTTCGAGTACTTTGGTGTTAAGAGCCTCTTGCAGAATATTACCATCGAAAAGTTATTTGTTTGTGCAAATTATTACCCCTGACAGCGAAGTTGGAAGGTTGTGTTTTCGCCCCTTGTTGTGTTTACTTGTTTACTTGTTTTGGGTTTAAATCCAACCCTCCACTGAAGTCGATTGAACTGCTTCTCGGGCGGGTCCATATTAATCATCTAACGAAACATTTTCATTACAACTTATACAATTCCTTGATTGTAGCATCTTCCAAATCATATGATCTTGTGAAAAGTAATGTCTTTAGTTTCTTCTTAAATTTAATTGCTCCCTTTAGGTCCTTCATTTCAGTTGGCAGTTTATTATAATGTCTAGATGCACAGTAGTTAAAGCTACTGTGAATAGCTTTCTTTTGATCGTAGAATAAAGAAGCTTGCATGAATTAACTGTTTTGTAAAACAGGAAATGATTCCCTTTTGGAAGGTCATGGTCTAAGGTCAAGGTCACGGTAAAGCAAAATGTCCTATTCACGTAATCAGCCATAAGTTTGGACATCGTTTCCACAAAGACTTCAAACTTGGTTCATATTTGAGGGTATGAGAATCCACGCCAATTAATACATGTCAAGGCCAAAGGTCAAGGTCAAAGTCTTGCAGAAGGTCAAGAGTTAAGTTGCCACGGTGGAGGTGTCTGCTCTACCGAGTGCCCCTCTAATTTCAATGTGTTTTTGAGTGGGACTTGTTAACTATACTCATTTTTTTCAATGAGGCGCATTTGCACTGACTCGCAACGGTGCCATTTTAGCTCGGAAAAGTCTCCTGCTATCTGATTGGTTAAAATTATCTTGTCCAACCAATCAGCGATCAGAAAACTTTTCCGAGCTAAAAGGGCACCCCTGCGAGTCGGTGCAAATCTGCCTCACTAAAAAGAATTGACTATAGCAAGAACTGGTTAGATATTGGGGAAATATCATTGGTACTTTTGTTCATATAGGAAGTACGATAAGGAATAATAATGCATTCTTAACATAACTTTTTAAGTATTTATGATGCATGATCCACTAGAATAAATATGTTTTGTGGAGGCAGGATCAGAGTTCTACTTTTGAAGTTGAAAGTCAGATAATGAATTTCACGTATTTTGGGATTATATTACGATAGTTGTTGTCAAGGGGTTGAAGTAGTGGCATTTTCTAAGAGGCAAAATGACAAAGATTCAACTTTGGCAATAGCTTTTGAAGAGAGAGAGAGAGAGAGAGAGAGAGAGAGAGAGAGAGAGAAATGGATGATACATTATTTTGGATTCATTCCCCTAAAAGTAAATAGATACATTATATGGTAGAATACTCCTGCCTTCTTATAAAGAAGCAAAGAAAATATTCACCATTACATTTCGTCGATAATTCGCCATCACGAAAACAGTGCTCTAACACGAAATTAAAATCACCACTATTCGTTCACTTATGCAATCCATGCACGAATAACTATGGTAAATTTATATTTTATCTTCTCAAGCACTCCAATCATAATTCTCTAGGAGTCATAAAGTATCGAAACTTGCTTGAAGAAGAAGAATACTTCCATTGGAACTCGATAAAAACAAACCAATTTTTATGTCATTTGGATCAATCGATAGGGTCTTTTATGATGGACTAGAAGGTTTAAAGGCTGCTCATGAATGGCAGAGGCAATGGACAGTGACATTGCTTTATCAAGCAGGACAATGCCCTAGAGACTGACCATATATATGATCAGCACATCAGACATTAGGTTTAATAATCTAAAGGTTTAATGGTTTAAAGGCTGCTCATGAATGGCAGAGGCAAGGGACAGTGATATTGCCTTATCAAGCAGGACAATGCCCTAGAGACTGACCATATATATGATCAGCACATCAGACATTAGGTTTAATAATCTAAAGGTTTAATGGTTTAAAGGCCGCTCATGAATGGCAGAGGCAAGGGACAGTGATATTGCCTTATCAAGCAGGACAATGCCCTAGAGACTGACCATATATATGATCAGCACATCAGACATTAGGTTTAATAATCTAAAGGTTTAATGGTTTAAAAGCTGCTCATGAATGGCAGAGGCAAGGGACAGTGATATTGCCTTATCAAGCAGGACAATGCCCTAGAGACTGACCATATATATGATCAGCACATCAGACATTAGGTTTAATAATCTAAAGGTTTATTGGTTTAAAGGCCGCTCATGAATGACAAAGGCAAGGGACAGTGATATTGCCTTATCAAGCAGGACAATGCCCTAGAGACTGACCATATATATGATCAGCACATCAGACGTTAGGTTTAATAATCTAAAGGTTTAATGGTTTAAAGGCCGCTCATGAATGACAGAGGCAATGGACAGTGACATTGCTTTATCAAGCAGGACAATGGCCCTAGAGACTGACCATATATACATATGATCCCCCCCCCCCCTTCACTCAAGTAAGGACCAAGGAGTGCCAGGCAATGGCTGCTGATGACAGCAGATATACCTGTATGCTGCCCCAAACCTCCCATCCATAGCTTACATAGATGGTGAGGTTGAAGCGAAAAAGGGAACTAACGAGTTTGATCGGGACTCAAACCCCAGTCTGGCGTTCAGCAGTAAGGGACGTTACCGCATCAGCCACCACAAAGTTAGTGATAATTCAATCTCTTTATAATATATTTACTCTGATTTCTGGCATGAGAGGGTTTAATCTATGCTTTTAAATATATCTTTAAATATCTTTTAAAGATATTTTTAGTATATTTTTAAATGTATTTTTAGTATATTTTTCAATATACTTTTAGATATATTTTAGATATATTTTAAATATATTTAAATATATTTTTAATGTATTTTAGTATATTTTTCAATATATTTTTAGATATATTTTAGATATATTTTAAATATATTTAAATAAATTATTAAATATATTTTAAATGCATTTAAATATCTCCTTAAGAATTTTTTTTATTATGAATTAGATATTTTTTTTTTGTATTCTGCACAGTGCGTGAAGATATATTCTTATTAATCCCTTAATTATTTGTTCTTGGAATATATTATATTATTAAAATTAATGATAATTTTGTTCCATCAGGCAATTTGGCCAAATAATTCTAGTTATTCATTTCTTCTTTTAAGCTATAATGCACGGAATATATGGTATCGTGATGTGTGTTCATATATATATATATATATATGTGTATATATATAATTATATATATATATATATATGTATGATATTTATATATATATACATATTATATATATATATATATATATATTATATATGTATATACATATATATATATATATATATTTATATATTTATATATATATACAGTATATATATATATATATATATGTATGTATGTATGTATTTGCATTAGTAAATTTATCACTCAAATGTATTTAAAACTAAGAGTTTAGCAATATTTTTATTATCTTTTGATACGCAAATATATATATATATATATATGTGTGTGTGTGTGTGTGTGTATGTGTATGTATGTATCTCCAGATGTACTATATATATATATATATATATATCTATATATATATATATATATATTTATATATAATTATGTATGTATGTATGTATGTATGTATGTGTATATATATATATATATATATGTATGTATATATATGTATATATACTGTATATATATTTGTATATATATATGTGTGTATATGTATGTAAATATATGTATATATATAAATATGAATATATATATATATATATATATATAAATAAATATAAATATATATATATATATATATATAAATATATATATATATATATATATATTTATATATATATATATATATATATAAATATATATATATATATATAAATATATATATATATATATATATATAAATATATATATATATATATATATACATATATAAATATATATATATATATAAATATATATATATATATATATAAATATATATATATATATAAATATATATATATAAATATATATATATAAATATATATATATAAATATATATATATATAAATATATATATATAAATATATATATATAAATATATATATATATATATATATAATATATAAATATATATATATATATATAAATATATATATATATATATATATATAAATATATATAAATATATATATATATATATATATAAATATATATAAATATATATATATATATATATATAAATATATATATATATATATATATATAAATATATATATATATAAATATATATATATATATATATATATATTTATAGTGTGTGTGTGTGTTTAGATCTTGCTTCGGCTTATAACATCCTGCTTCTCCAACTAGGGTTGTACCTTGGCTATTAATAATAACGATAACAATAACAATAATAACAACTGCCTTTTGGCAGCACATTCTACGATCTACCAGAAAAAATCTATAAGAAAAAGCAAATGGGAGAAGAATGCCTTCTGGAAGCACTGGCTCTTGCTCATAGAAACAGACCTTCTGGGATCTTCCAGAACAAAAATATGAAGAAAAGGAAATGAGAGTGATTAACTCAAATAGATGTTATTATGTATATACAAAAATGTAAAATATAATTTGTTAAGGAATATTTCTTTATAAAAGGGAAAATGTATGTTAAGAAAATGTAATTGTATTTTCATAAAAAAAAAAAAAAAAAAAAAAAAAAAAAAAAAAAAAAAAACTCGGAGCGAAAAACAGTCTCGTATGGCTTCTCGATTTCTCGGAAATTCCTTTTGGTTTATTGACCCTGTCCTGAGAGAAACCGTTAAGAGCTTCTTTCCTATCTGTTTATCTCATTTTGTTTATCTTTGTTTTTGTTTACCCCCTTCATCTGCCTCCGAGGAGAGAGATGTTTGTTTGAGATAAGGTTTATTTTGCTCCAAGAAATCTGGCGAAGTCAACAGTTTCGGAACGTAATTGGAATATGGTTTATTTGATGAAGTAAAAAAAAAAAAAAATTTGCCTAAAGAAATTGGGCAAAGTCAAGTTTCGAATTCGGTTTATAGGATGAAATAAAAAAACATCTTATTTTGCCTTAAGAAATCTGGTAAAGTCAATAGTTTCGAAACTTAGTTTAAATACGGTTTATAGGATGAAAATAAAATAACATCTTATTTTGCCTAAAGAAATCTGGCAAAGTCAACAGTTTCTAAACTTAGTTGGAATTCGGTTTATAGGATGAAATGAAAAATATCTTATTTTGCATTAAGAAATCTGGCAAAGTCAACATTTTCGAAACTTAGTTTGAATTCGGTTTATCGGATGAAAAAAAAAAATCTTATTTTGCCTTAAGAAATCTGGCAAAGTCAGTTTCGAAACGTAGTTTGAATTCGGTTTATCTGATGAAATAAAAAAAAATAATCTTATTTTGCCTTAAGAAATTTGGCAAAGTCAACAGTTTCGAAACTTAGTTTGAATTCTGTTTATCTGATGAAAATAAAATAACATCTTATTTTGCCTTAAGAAATCTGGCAAAGTCAGTTTCGAAACTTAGTTTGAATTCGGTTTATCGGATGAAACCAAATAACATCTTGTTTTGCCTTAAGAAATCTGGCAAAGTTAACAATTTTGAAACGTAGTTTGAATTTTGTTTATCGGATGAAAATAAAATAACATCTTATTTTGCCTTAAGAAATCTGGCAAAGTTAACAATTTTGAAACGTAGTTTGAATTTTTTTATCGGATGAAAATAAAATAACATCTTATTTTGCCCTAAGAAATCTGGCAAAGTCAACAGTTTCGAAACTTCGTTTGAATTCGGTTTATCGGATGGAACAAAAAAAAAAAAATATAAAAATATTTAGAATTCGGATTAATACAATTTTCGTTTCTTTGTATAATTCAAATCATTAGTGACATACAATGCTAAATAGTCTATAATGTGTAAACATTTTCATGTATTAATGAGACCGACCTCAACATTTTTTTTATTTTCTTCCATATCCAAAGAGATCTCTAACCCAAGACAGTGGAAGACCATGATACAGAGGCTATGGCACTACCCAAGTCTTCGGTTAAAACATAAATGTAATCAAATAAATTTCACTATAACAGTCAAGAGAATTCAGCTTTCTAATTTCATAGCAACTCCCTAAATTTAGAGAGAGAGAGAGAGAGAGAGAGAGAGAGAGAGAGAGAGAGAGAGAGTACTTTTAGGTAGCAGTATTTTCAAAGATTTTAATCAGTTCTTGAGTAAATCTCGACTCCCATGGATAGGGGCTAATCCATAGGTTTATCAAGCCAGTCCCAAAATAATCCATTGAACACGTGTCCTTTTGGGCGTCCAAATCATATCCTATGATCCTATCTAATCCTGGAGTTGATCTAGAAACGCGACCTGGAGGTCGAAGACTCGCGGACTCTCTTAATTACTTTGTTTGTGAATCGTCAATCTCTCGTTTTTCGCTTATCCTATGGCCATCGAGGGGTATATATGAGAGAGAGAGAGAGAGAGAGAGAGAGAGAGAGAGAGACCCACTACAAAAGGGCGTTCCCAAAAGTGGTGGTATTCATTTTTAGACTTTGACCCAAGCTACAACCCTAGTTGGAAAAACAGGATGCTTTAAGCCCAAGGGCTCAAAAAGAGAGAGAGAGAGAGAGAGAGAGAGAGAGAGAGAGAGAGAGAGCAACTACAAGATGGTGGACCCCTCTTATCTTAAGAGTCATCGAGAGAGAGTCCCACTACAAGAGGGCGTTCCCAAAAGTGGTGGTATTCATTTTTAGACTTTGACCCAAGCTACAACCCTAGTTGGAAAAACAGGATGCTATAAGCCCAAGGGCTCAAAAAAAAAAAAAAAAAAAAAGAGCCCAGCGAAGAAAGGAATTATGGAAATGAACAAATTATATGAGAAATAATGAACAATTAAATAAAACACTTTTAAGAACAGTAACATTAAAACAGATCTTTCATAGATGAACTTTAAAAAGAGACTTAGGTCAGCGTATTCAGCCTAAAAACATTAGTTTGCGTTAGTTAGTTTTAATTTGCAATAGGCTGCTTAAAATATCTCGGATTTCTTCTGGAATCATGAATATAATGAAAGACATTTTTAATATTTTACGTTTTGTATATTTTGCAGTAGAAATGTAGTTTATTCTTTACATTTACATATTCTTTTCATACATTGGTGCAGTAGACTTTTTACATTTGGGAAATTCCAAAGACCCTTAAACTATTTAGTTTAGAAAAAAACGCTTTGGAGCGCTGGTTTCAGACTAAAATAAACACATCTTCAAATAGGGTTTCATTTTTCTGTCAAAATTCGGCCATATTGTGCGGAATCCAATATGGACCAAACAACTTAGGAAATGGTCATATATTGCAATTTTCTTGCAATACGGCGATTTGGCAAGCCAAAAATGCATTTTGAATTAATATTTTTTTACCTTATACGAGAAAATACAGTATTTTAAGCCTCTAATCACCAATTTACGATTGGAATTGCAATAAATCCCTATTTTACTGAAATTTAGCAACATTGCAAGCCAAAAAAAAAATAACGAAAAATGCCAAAAACTTGCTGTTTTTAGGGCCAATTTCATTTTATCTCTTGAAATTCGGCTATATTCTGCGAAATCCCTATAATCTGAAATATTTTTATACCGTTTTGTCCCGAAATAGAATATTTAAAATAGTATTCCTGTTTGGGATCAAAGAGAAAGTACAGTTA
>NC_090745.1:122296282-122366282 GCF_036898095.1 Palaemon carinicauda | reverse complement strand
GATTTTAGAATTTTTTTTTTATTTCATTTGAAAAGTACAAAGTGGAAAAAAAAAAACAGTTACGTCACTTGTACAAAATTAGTCTTTTTTGACTACCAAGGATTTTAGCACATGACAAATATTTTCAATAATGAAAAGTAATACAAAAAATCTTGTAATGGCAGATAGAGAATTATCCAAAATTTCATTGTTCAATACAAAGTGAAAAAAAATACATTATTTGTACAAAGTTTTACCTGCTTCAAAAATATCAAAATAAAAACCTAAAAATCTTGTAATGGCAGATAAAGAATTATCCAAAATTTCATTGTTCAATACAAAGTGTAAAAAATACATTAATTGTACAAAATTTTACCTGCTTCAAAAATATAAAAATAAAAAAATAAAAAATCTTGTTATGGCAGATAGAGAATTATCCAAAATTTCATTGTTCAATACAAAGTGTAAAAAATACATTACTTGTACAAATTTTTACTTGCTTCAAAAATATCAAAATAAAAACATAAAAAATCATGTAATGACAGAGAATTATAAAAAATTTCATAGTTCAATACAAAGTGAAAAAAAAAATTACTTGTACAAAGTTTTACCTGCTTCAAAAATATAGAAATTAAAACATAAAAAATCTTGTAATGACAAATAGAGAATTATCCAAAATTTCATTGTTCAATACAAAGTGAAAATAAAATTACTTGTACAAAATTTTACCTACTTCAAAAATATTGAAATGAAAAGTAACAAAAAGAGAAAATCTTGTAATGGCAGATAGAGAATTATCCAAAACTTCATTGTTCAATACAAAGTGAAAAAAATACATTACTTGTACACAGTTTTACCTGCTTCAAAAATATTGAAATAAAAAGTAACAGAAAAAAAAAAATAGAAAATCTTGTAATAGCAGATAGAGAATTATCCAAAATTTCATTGTTTAATACAAAGTGAAAAAATATACATTACTTGTACAAACTTTTACCTGCTTCAAAAATATTGAAATAAAAAGTAACAGAAAAAAAAATAGAAAATCCTGAAATGGCAGATAGAGAATTATCCAAAATTTCATTGTTCAATACAAAGTGAAGAAAATACATTACTTGTACAAACTTTTACCTGCTTCAAAAATATTGAAATGAAAAGTAACAAAAAAAGAAAAAAAAAGAAAAAAAATCTTGTAATGGCAGATAGAGAAATATCCAATATTTGATTGTTCAATACAAAGTAAAAAAATACATTACTTGTACAAAGTTTTACCTGCTTCAAAAATATTGAAATGAAAAGTAAAAAAAAAAAAACAATAATAAATAAATAAAAAAAAATCTTGTAATAGCAGATATAGAATTATCCAAAATTTTATTGTTCAATACAAAGTGAAAAAAAAAAATACATTACTTGTATAAAGTTTTACCTGCTTCAAAAATATTGAAATAAAAAAAAAAATCTTGTAATGGCAGATAGAGAATTATACAATATTTCCTTGTTCAATACAAAGTGAAAAAAATACATTACTTGTATAAAATTTTACTTGCTTCAAAAATATCAAAATAAAAACATAAAAAATCTTTTAATGGCAAATAGAGAATTATCCAAAATTTCATTGTTCAATACAAAGTGAGAAAAATACATCACTTGTACAAACTTTTACCTGCTTCAAAAATAATTAAATGAAAAGTAACAAAAAAAAAAATCTTGTAATGGCAGGTAGAGAATTATCCAAAATTTCATTGTTCAATACAAAGTGAAAAAAATACCTTACTTGTTCAAAGTTTTACCTGCTTCAAAAATAATGAAATGAAAAGTAACAAAAAAAAAAAAAGGAAAAAAAAAATCTTTTAATAGCAGACAGAGAATTATCCAAAATTTCCTTGTTCAATACAAAGTGAAAAAAAATACATTACTTGTACAAACTTTTACCTGCTTCAAAAATATTGAAATAAAAAGTAACAAAAAAAAAAGAAAAAAGAAAATCTTGTATTGACAAATAGAGAATTATCCAAAATTTCATTGTTTAATACAAAGTAAAAAAAAAATACATTACTTGTACAAACTTTTACTTGCTTCAAAAATATTGAAATAAAAAAGTAACAGAAAAAGAAAATCTTGTAATGGCAGATAGAGAATTATTAAATATTTCCTTGTTTAATACAAAGTGAAAAAAATACATTACTTGTACAAAGTTTTACCTACTTCAAAAATATTGAAATGAAAAGTAACAAAAATAATAAAAAAAAATATTGTAATGGCAGATAGAGAATTATCCAAAATTTCCTTGTTCAATACAAAGTGAAAAAATACATTACTTGTACAAACTTTTACCTTCTTCAAAAATATCAAAATTAAAACATAAAAAATTTTGGAATGACAAATAGAGAATTATCCAAAATTTCATTGTTCAATACAGAGTGAAAAAAAATTACTTGTACAAAGTTTTACCTGCTTCAAAAATATAAAAACTAAAACATAAAAAATCTTGTAATGACAAATAGAGAATTGTCCAATATTTCCTTGTTCAATACAAAGTGAAAAAAATACATTACTTATACAAAGTTTTACCTGCTTCAAAAATATTGAAATAAAAAGTAACACAAAAAATCTTGTAATGGCAGATAGAGAATTATCCAAAATTTCATTGTTCAATACAAAGTGAAAAAAAAATACATTACTTTTTTAAAGTTTTACCTGCTTCAAAAATATCAAAATTAAAACATAAAAAATCTTGTAATGACAAATAGAGAATTATCCAAAATTTCATTGTTCAATACAAAGTGAGAAAAATACATTACTTGTACAAAATTTTACCTGCTTCAAAAATATCAATATTAAAACATAAAAAATCTTGTAAAGACAAATAGAGAATTATCCAATATTTCATTGTTCAATACAAAGTGAAAAAAATACATTACTTGTACAAAGTTTTACCTGCTTCAAAAATTTTGAAATGAAAAGTAACAAAAAAAAAATAAATAAATAAAAAATCTCGTAATAGCAGATAGAGAATTATCCAAAATTTCATCGTTCAATACAAAGTGGAAAAAAAAATTACTTATACAAACTTTTACCGGCTTCAAGAATATTAAAATAAAAGTGCTGCAAAAAATGTCTTAAAATTTATAGAATCATCCAATACTTTCAGTGGTTTAATAGTGAAAAATAGACATTGTACAAAAATATGAAGTATTGGAGAAACCATAAAATATTAAAATAAAACAAATAGAATATATCAGAAAAATTCCAATGGAAAATTAAATCATCCAATATTAAAATGTGTAATACAAAGTGAAAAAAAAATATTACTGGTACCATTTTTATTATTATTTTCATTATCATTATTGTTATATAAGAAATTAACCACAGATCTTATTATTTTCAATTAAATCATCCAATATTAAAATTTGTAATACAAAGTAAAAAAAAAATATTACTGGTACCATTTTTATTATTATTTTTATTATCATTTTTATTATCATTTTCATTATAATTATGTAAGAAATTCACTACAGATCTTATTATTTTTAAGTATGTAAAGTTGAATATCACTGGTACCATTTTTATTATTATTATCATTTATTATTATTATTATTATTATTATTATTATTATTATTATATATAAAAAGCACCACAGATCTTATTAATTTCAAGTATGTAAAGTTGACCAATACTTAAAAACTAGTTGACTTATTTTCATTCATTTCAAAGTGATCTTTCATTAAATTCGTATAGTTATTAATCTTTATTTTGTCGGATGTTTTTCGAATGCTTTGAAGAACGGTAAAGCTTTTCCCTCTAACTCTGTTAGACATGTGTTACACATTCGACTAAAAAAAAAAAAAAAAAAAAAAAAAAAAAAAAAAAAAAAAAAAAAAAAAAAAAAAAAAAAAAAAAAATTAGACTAAAAGAATACCTCACAGGTAACTTGTGGTGCTTTCGTCTTAATTTCAATTCACTGTTCTTTTTTACTTTCTAATTCATCTTTTCTATTTTCACATATTTCTGGTTTTTATTCAAGCAGTTTTGATGGTTATTATATTCAATATATCTTGATTTCAATTCACTATTTTTTACTTTCTAATTCCTCTTTTCTATTTTTTTTTCTGGTTTTTATTCAAGCAGTTTTGATGGTTATTATATTCAATATATTCACGTGGTTTTGATGGTTATATATTCACGTGATTTTGATGGTTATATTTTCACATATATCTGGTTATATTTTCACATATCTGGTTATATTTTCACATATCTGGTTATATTTTCACATATATCTGGTCATATTTTCACATATACCTGGTTATTATATTCTCGTAGTTTTGATGGTTATTATATTCACGTGATTTTGATGGTTATATATTCACGTGATTTTGATGGTTATATTTTCACATATTTCTGGTTATTATATTCAATCAGTTTTGATGGTTATATATTCACGTGATTTTGATGGTTATATATTCACGTGATTTTGATGGTTATATTTTCACATATTTCTGGTTATTATATTCACGTGGTTTTGATGGTTATATATTCACGTGATTTTGATGGTTATATTTTCACATATATCTGGTTATTATATTCACGTGGTTTTGATGGTTATATTTTCACATATATCTGGTTATATTTTCACATATATCTGGTTATATTTTCACATATATCTGGTTATTATATTTTCGTAGTTTTGATGGTTATATATTCACGCGGTTTTGATGGTTATTATATTCTCGCAATCTTGATGTTTATTATATTCACGCAGTTTTGATGGTTATATATTCACATAGTTTTGATGGTTATATATTCACGTGGTTTTGATGGTTATATATTCACGTGATTTTGATGGTTATATATTCACGTGGTTTTGATGGTTATTTTTTCTCGTAGTTTTGATGATTATATTTTTACGTAATTTTAATGGTTATATTTTCACTTAGTTTTGAGGATTATATTTTCGTGTAGTTTAGATGATTATATTTTCACGTCATTTTGATGAGTATATATTCACGTAATTTCGATGAGTATATTTTCACATAATTTTGAGGATTATATTTTCACATAGTTTAGATGATTATATTTTCACATATATCTGAACATATTTTCACATCTGATCCATTATATTTGCATTATTTTTATATTTTCAAATCCCTCCCCCTCACTTTTTTTCTATTGTCACTTGTTTTTCTTGGGAAATTTTACACAATTCTCCTTTTTGAAAAAGATATGATAATATTTATCAATGCTAAAACACTTATTTTTCTTAGTATTTATCAATGCTAAAACACTTAGTTCGGTCTAAGTGGTCCGAAAACCACTCTCTGAACTGCAGGACTGAAGAAGACCTTAAGGAAGAGCGCTCTGAGGAGACACGATGTCTTCCAGCTCGAAGGACGGCATGGACACCCGGTAGCGGGCGAGCAGGGCCCTCAGCCTCGGCAGACGCGTGTAGGATATCTTGAACGGCCTGCCGTAGATGATCTTAAGGAAGTACCTGAGCTCCCCCAGTGTCATGTGTGGCATCTCGATGCACTTCGAGTTCGCCATCTCCTCCGACAGGATAGGCGAAGCCAGGGCTATGACCAGGCGGTGGACGGACATGATGCCTTCGTCGGAGACTATCTTGAGGTCGGCGGCCGGTCCTCCACTCTCCCTAGCTTTCCACATGACGTCTAGGAAGGGCATGGGTTTGCCCCTTACTTTGGCGATCGTAAAGGGTGCCATATTGGCGGCCAAAGCAAGTAGCAGCGACCCGCAACTGGGAAGCAAGCGTTATCAGCTTCGATAAAGTTCGACTCCGAAATCGAGATTTGAGGAGGATTTGAGGAGCCAGCAGAGGGTACTGTAGTCCCTGGCGCCGTAGTCCAAACAGTTCAATTTTGACCTGTTGACCCCTTTTTATACTGGGGCCCTGGGGGCCCACACCCAGTAACTGGAGTCCTGTGACTCCTGTCTCATCCTATTGGGATGATATTTGAAAAACACAGTTTTGGGAGATGCTTGATAGATAAGTAGCTTTTATTGCTTTGTTTTGGTAGATTTGATCTCCATAGTGTCTTCCCTTAATAATAGGAGAAGCTCTCATATAGAAAATAGTCAATGCTGATTTGAATATCTTTATTCATATAGGAAATTCGACAGTAAATAAAGATAAACAACTTTGTTAAGCATCAGATAAGAATTCCTTTATCGAAATAAATACAAGCAAATTCAGCTTCAGTTTGGTCTTGACTTAATCAAGACCAATGATTTCCAAATGAAACAAATATTCTTTAAAAAAACACTATTGAAAAATTAATCCTTTATATAAAATAACAAGTATTCATTAAAAGAAAATATTGAAAAATTAATCCTTTATATATAAAAAACAAGTATTCATTAAAAAAATCTATTGAAAATTCAATCCTTTATATAAAAGAACAAATATTAAAAAAAAAACTCCAATCAAAGAACCAAAATGTTGTTTACAAATCTTGACCTGACATCGTAGCTACTTTCTCAAGTGGCATTTCCGATGTTAATCCCTGGGGGTCAATTTCCCTAGGGGTCAATTAGAAGATGAGGTCCTCCAAGTCCATAAACGTAGCCCGCCCCCACCCGCTCCCCCGGTGGGGGGCCCAGAGATTTCGAAAAACAAGAAGTAACGAGCTGTGTGTCCTTGCTCAGGGGATTATATTTCCCCAAGGAGGTCCTCTGGATCTCCAAATCTTCTTCGATAGGCTGAACTTAAAGTCTTTGATCTCTGCCGACACGAAATCCGTAGGCAAGTATCGCCACTGTCCTGTGCAGATACTTTGACTTGTTTACTTGTTTTGGGTTTAAATCCAACCCTCCACTGAAGTCCAGTGAACTACTTCTCGGGCGGGTCCATATCAATCATCTAACGAAACATTTTCATTATAACTTATACAATTCTTTGATTGTAGCATCTTCCAAATCATATGATCTTGTGAAAAGTAATGTCTAGTTTCTTCTTAAATTCAATTGCTCCCTTTAGGTCCTTCATTTCAGTTGGCAGTTTATTATAATGTCTAGGCGCACAGTAGCTAAAAGCCCTTTCACCAAATTTACTATTTGTTCTAGGTCCTTCATTTCAGTTGGCAGTTTATTATAATGTCTAGGCGCACAGTAGCTAAAAGCCCCTTCACCAAATTTACTATTTGTTCTAGGTCCTTCATTTCAGTTGGCAGTTTATTATAATGTCTAGGCGCACAGTAACTAAAAGCCCTTTCACCAAATTTACTATTTGTTCTTGGTTCAGATAGTCTATGTTTGTCACTCATGTGTCTTATAGTAACATCTGTTTCTATTTCTAGTTTGTTCAGGCATTCTTTTAGATATTTTGGTTCAGTATCTTAAACGTTAGTAAGAGTAGCTTGTATTCAATTCTCGCTTTTACCGACAGCCAGTGTAATTTAATTAGTACTGTATACTACACAGTATTGTGGAATGGTCTTCCTAATCGGGTAGTTAAATCAGTAGAACTTTTAAAAAGTTCAGACTTGCAGAAAATGTTTTTATGTTGAATAGGCTAACATAAGTCATTTTATAGTCTGTACATGAATAATCTGGTTCAATGTTGTTCTGAGTTCTTTAAAAATATTTTGTTTTAATTTTTCATTACTTCAAAAGTTCAAAGTTGCAGCAAATGTTTTTAAATTGAACAGGCTGACATAAGTCATTTCATAGTCGGTACATGAATTATCTGTTTCAATGTTGTTCCCAGCTCTTTAAAAATATTTTGTTTTAATTTTTCATTACTTCAAAAGTTCAAACTTGCAGCAAATGTTTTTATGTTAAACAGGCTGGCATAAGTCATTATATAGTCTATATATGAATAATCTGTTTCAATGTTGTTCAGAGTTCTTTAAAAATATTTTGTTTTAAGTTTTCATTACTTCAAAAGTTCAAACTTGCAGCAAATGTTTTTATGTTGAACAGGCTGACATAAGTCATTTCATAGTCGGTACATGAATTATCTGTTTCAATGTTGTTCTGAATTCTTTAAAAATATTTTGTTTTAATTTTTCATTACTTCAAAAGTTCAAACTTGCAGCAAATGTTTTTATGTTAAACAGGCTGGCATAAGTCATTATATAGTCTATATATGAATAATCTGTTTCAATGTTGTTCAGAGTTCTTTAAAAATATTTTGTTTTAATTTTTCATTACTACAAAAGTTCAAACTTGCAGCAAATGTTTTTATGTTAAACAGGCTGACATAAGTTATTTTATAGTCTATATATGAATTCTCTGTTTTAATGTTAATGTTTTTGGAATATTTTATTTTAATTTTTCATTTATTTATTGCCTTGTTTCCGTTCCTCGCTACGGATTTTTCCTTGTTGGAGAACTTGGCCTTAAAGCATCTTGCTTTCCCAACTAGGGTTGTAGCTTGGCCAATAATAATAATAATAATAATAATAATAATAATAATAATAATAATAATAATAATAATAATAATAATAATAATACTGTGTTGTTTACGACCTTGGAGGAAAAATCCTCCTAGTAAACAGTAAAATGCATATATTAAATGCAGATATCTGAAAGATTAATCCTACAATGCTAATAACTACTATAGACAACGCCTGCGTACGATAACTTTCTCATTCTGTACGAAGTTCCTAAAATGTAATGATACTTGTAGAATATCAGAGATAACTCAGAAATACGATAACGGCCATAGGTAATCAGTTTATATCATCCGCAAACATTTGATTTCCTTAATTGAGGTGTATGTCGTGAACTATCTTGCGTTACTAGTTTTCCTTTGCCGACTTTAACTCTAAAACTTAAAGAATGTTATATTTATTAAATGTTACGTTGAAACTGGTTTTTGGGGAGGTTATATTCTTCGTAAAATTCAGAAGTTGTAGGTCTACTTGCGGGCTGTGTCAGCCGAGTGGTCTATTATTATTATTATTATTACTATCCAAGCTACAACCCTAATTGGAAAAGCAAGATGTTATAATCCCAGGGGCTCCAATAGGGAAAAATAGCCCAGCGAGGAAAGGAAATAGGGAAATAAATAACTGAAGAGAACAAATTAACAATAAATCATTCTAAAAAAAAAGTAATGTCAAAAGAGATATGTCATATATAAACTATTAACAACGTCAAAAACAAATATGTCATAAATAAACTATAAAAAGACTCATGTCCGCCTGGTCAACAAAAAAGCATTTGCTCCAACTTTGAACTTTTGAAGTTCTACTGATTCAACAACCCGATTAGGAAGATCATTCCACAACTTGGTAACAGCTGGAATAAAACTTCTAGCTAATAGCAGCCTGCATTGCCCAAATTCACAATTCTAATCGAATATTAAGGCTTTCAAGAGGAAACTTAAGACTTTTTTTGGTTTTCTGAGTGCTTATATAATGTGGATTTGATAATAAACTAGCATACTACCGCTAGAGAGTTATTGGGTCCTTTGACTGGCCAGACAGTACTACATTGGATCCTCTCTGGTTACGGTTCTTTCCCTTTGCCTACACATACACTGAATAGTCTGGCCTATTCTTTACAGATTCTCCTCTGTCCTCATACACCTGACATCACTGAGATTACCAGACAATTCTTCTTCATCCAAGGGATTTACTACTGCACTGTAATTGTTCAGTGGCTAGTTTCCTCTTGTTAAGGGTAGAAGAGAGACTTTAGCTATGGTAAGCAGCTCTTCTAGGAGAAGGACACTCTAAAATCAAACCAACGTTCTCTAGTCTTGGGTAGTGCCATAGCCTCTGTACCATGGTCTTCCACTGTCTTGGGTTGGAGTTCTCTTGCTTGAGGGTACATTTAGGCACACTATTCTATCTAATTTCTCTTCCTCTTGTTTTGTTAAAGTTTTTATTGTTTATATAGGAAATATTTTTATTTTGATGTTATTACTGTTCTTAAAATATTTTATTTTTCCTTGTTTCCTTTCCTCACTGGGCTATTTTCCCTGGTGGGGCCCCTTGGCTTATAGCTTTCTGCTTTTCCAACTAGGGTTGTAGCTTAGCAAATAATAATAATAATAATAATAATAATAATAATAATAATAATAATAATAATAATAATAATAATAATAGTGTTGCATAGGACCAGAAAAGCAGCCTTTATAAGTAAATACTTATAATACGGTCAATGAGCCATTTTTTTACAATTACGATTTGTCAGTGGATAAGGTCTCTTGTTTGTGCATTCAAAAGTATTCATGATATACTTAGTGTCTACAAAGTAATTATAAATTTCTTATGAATAACTTAATTCGCACTGTATTGATATCAGACTTTAAATCCTTATCACGTTAAGTTCTGGACAGAAGTGAAAGTTGATGTTATCTATACGTTCAAAATCATTCCATTTTCGATGCGTTCAACATCATTCCTTTTTCGATGCGTTCAAAATCATTCCTTTATCGGTGCGTTCTAAATCATTCCTTTTTCGATACGTTCAAAATAATTCCTTTATCGATGCTTTCAAAATCATTAATTTTTTGATACGTTCAAAATAATTCCTTTTTTGATACGTTCAAAATAATTCCTTTATCGATGCGTTCAAAATAATTCCTTTATCGATGCTTTCAAAATAATTCCTTTATCGATGCTTTCAAAATAATTCCTTTATCGATGCGTTCAAAATAGTTCTTTTATCTATGCGTTAAAAATAGTTCTTTTATCTATGCGTTCAAAGTAATTCCTTTATCGATGCGTTTAAAATAATTCCTTTATCGATGCGTTCAAAGTAATTCCTTTATCGATGCGTTCAAAATAATTAATTTTTCGATACGTTCAAAGTAATTCCTTTATTGATGCATTCAAAATAATTCATTTTTCGATACGTTCAATATAATTCCTTTATCGATACGTTCAAAATAATCCCTTAACCTATGCGTTCAAAATAATTCCTTTATCGATACATTCAAAATAATTCCTTTTTTCGATACGTTCAAAATAATTCCTTTTTTCGATACGTTCAAAATCATTCCTTTTTTTTTTCTCTCTTTCGAAAAGCGACCAACTTAGTTCTTTTGCTACGGGATGAACAATGGCCACTGGGAAAACCAAAATGATGGACTCATTTACAAAAATAATTCCGCCATTTGAAGGTGAATTCCGACACAAACATGTTTGGAGTTAGAGATATAACTGCAAATTTTAATTTTAAGCGACATAGAGCTTTCTAATTAGATTAAAAGTCATGTATACTTGTTATCTATACAAAGGAAAGGTTCAGCAAACTTCATTTTAATTTTAAGACGTGACAAATGCTTCTTGGCTTCATGTTCGAGTTCCCATGAAGCTCGTCTCGCTTGGAGATAGCCAAGGTGGCCTTGGATAAGCTCAGGGCTCCTTCGGAGTCCTTCCCGAGCCCTCCTACTTATCGGGACTTATTACTATAACTTTTTCTCTAACTAAAGACTGGAGCCAGTGGGCTCCTGGGAAGGCTATCCCCTTTCCACTGTCACCTCCTTCACTCTCTAAACAGGCTTTAACATTGCCTGTCACCATCTTCAACCCAAAACCTAACACAATATCCTAAAATGAAAGTTGCAGAATACCCCCCTACCCCAATTACCTATCCCCCAAAAATCCTACCAGAGCACCTACGGGCTGCAAGATTGCAAGAGCCCGTGTCTGGCCAAAAGGGCCAGGCAAGAACCCGTGTCTGGCCAAAAGGGCTAGGCAAGAGCCCGTTTCTGGCCAAAAGGGCCAGGCAAGAGCCCGTGTCTGGCCAAAAGGGCCAGGCAAGAGCCCGTGTCTGGCCAAAAGGGCCAGGCAAGAGCCCGTGTCTGGCCAAAAGGGCAAGAGCCCGTGTCTGGCCAAAATAGCCAGGCAATCTTCAACAACAACAACAGCTCCGAGAAATTTGTGTTTGGGGGAGTCTATAGGTCTAACTGCTGAGTCAGTTGGCTGTTGTGTAGTATAAGCTGACTCTAACAAGAGTCTTTTCAATATATATTTTTACTTATTCGGAATATAAGTAACGTATAAATTTAAGAAAAAGAGAGAAAGGATTTACGTAAGATAAGTTTTCAAAATCTATATGGTTCGACATTGAGTCTATAGGTCTAACTGCTGAGTCAGCAGGCTGTTCTGTAGTATAAGCTGAATCTAACAAGAGTCTTTTCAATATATATTTTTACTTATTCGGAATATAAGTAACGTATAATTTAAAAAAAAAAAGATAGAAGGGATTTACGTAAGATAAGTTTTCAAAATCTATATGGTTCGACACTTTTCAGTGGACGGTGGCAGCCATTGTTTTTTGACTAGAAATGAAAAGCACGTGTTTCTATGGACAGTATGGAGGCCCGGACACGAGGGAAAACTTACTTTGGTTTTACGGGTTTATTTCTCGCCCTCCATCAGACACTAAAGGTCTGTTCAGGCGGGCCTTGATGTGTGAAAAATTTCTTTCCAGTTAATATTTTGCTCTGTATCATTATCAGTTATTTCGCTAGCATTTGTATTCAGGCTTAATAGTTTTCAGGTCACTATTATAACACTTTCTAAAAAGATAAGTCTTCAGGTTTTTCTTGAAAGCTGCCACATTATTGCTATTCTTGACATCGAGTGGAAGGTCGTTAAAGAGTCTCGGTGCAGCATAACAGAACGTTCTTCCTCACTGTCGAATTCCTCGGACAAAATACTAACTCCAATAAAGTCTTCAAACTTTTCCTTTCGTAACTATAATACATAAATACATATACAGTATATAATATATATACATTATGTATGTTGTATATAAACAACAACATGAAATTACAGGACAAAGGCCTCAACAATTCCTGCTTGGAGTTTGTCCAGTTTACATCACCATGCTGTCTAGTGTGGATTGGCGGTGATGGGAGACTTTCGTTTGATCACTCGCAGTAAACCAACCTAGTATGGTGGCCCTGGCTGGTAGAGGTTCGTTGATCATAGCGATATGCAAACCCATTCACCATGTTATGGTCTCCTCATTCGGAAAGCATATATATATATATATATATATATATATATATATATATATATATATATATATATATATATATATATATATATATATATATATATATATATATATATATATATATATGTGTGTGTGTGTTTATGTGTATGTATATTATGTAACCAGCATTGCTAGTCCACTGCAGAACAAAGGCCTCAGACGTCCTTCCATGTGCGTCTGTTAATGGTTTCTTAGCCCGTCAATCCATCGTATTCTCTTCCTTCTCCTGCTTCGTTTGCAATTTTTAGGGACCCGTTGTGTTATTCTTCTGGTCCATCTATCATGTATGTATGTATGTATGTATGTATGTATGTATGTATGCTACACGAATCGAGATCCAATACAATCTTTAACCAATAACAAAGTTACAAAATACAATACTCAAAGGGGTGACGTATAAAAGAGACGTTATAGAGGTAGGACACTACAACTACTACTTCAGGTACTCTGCTCTTGTTATTGCTATTATTATTGTTTTGAGAGTTTAATATATTTTTTATTGCCAATATAGGATATAAAATTCTTATATATCATGAACATATCGTTTGATGATGTAAATTTACCTTAGTATGTGAACATGTCACAAATAAGCTTATGGGTCCATTCTATTGATCATTACATTGTTTCGAAGGTTCATTTAGGTTACGTTTAGTGTATCGGAAATTTATTTAATAACATAATTTGTGTTTAGATTGATAAATTTCTATAGTTATAATAATGGTGTATATTTTTGAAATGTATGTTTTGTATTCTTATGTATATTTATTAAAAATTTGACTTAAATTATACAAAATTTAACATTTAAGAGCCTTAAGGTAGAAAAGAATTAGTGTATCGAAAATCTATTTTATTAACATAATTTGTGTTTAGATTGATCAATTTCTATAATTATAATAATGGTATATATTTGTATTATATAGTTATTTTATTTATATGTATATTTATTAAAAATTTGAGTTAAATTATACAAAATTTAACATAAAACAGCTTTTGGGTAGAAAAGAACGAACCTTTGAAACAATGTTTTGAACAAATAGACTTTCTCATAATCCTCTGCCAAATTCAGCCAGTCAGAGAATACATTTCGTATCATAACATCCAACCTCAAGTCTCTTACATTTTCTTTTATGCTGTAATTGCGTCTACGAAGTTCTGTAATATATTTTTGTAATAATTTCAACGCGTTAATATGTCCACGATGGTCAACAAATATGAAGCGTAAGTATAGAGAATTGTTATATTCTATTTGGCCTAAATTATCCAAGATTGCCGTAATGTTTGGCCTACGCTAGACTTGCCTTTGGCTAATGAAAGGCTTAAAACGTGAATGGCTGTTTTAGACAGATGTCTGGGTTATTATTATTATTTTTATTATTATTATTAAGGGCAAATATGATTAATATTACCGCCTGTCATACAGTTTGTTTGACGATTGCGACGGAGGTCCCACACCTCCTTGGACTTCCGTCGTAACCCTAAGCTGGCATATAAAATTATTAACTTTATGTGAAAACTTGTGTTTTTTGGGGGAAAAATATATTGGAAGCACTTTTCTTTGCCCGGGGGCTGTGGGTGTTGAATATATTTCATTGAGACAGGGTAAGCTAAGAATACGGTACTTCGAAGGGGTCGGGGCTGCAGTGGGTAAGTAGGGAAGGATACGGTTCCTCGGTTAGGTTAGGGGGTTGTATGTATGATTCTGGCTTACTTAGAATACGACAGTGGAAGGGGGGTCGCAGGGGGTCGTAAGCCCCCCCATTAGGTAAGTAGGTAAGGACATGGCTTGTAGGTTAGGTTAGGGGGGAAAATTTAGGTTAGTTGATGTTAATCTTTAATCCAAATGGGAGGAATTGGCCGCTGATATACAAAGGCTCCAAAAAATATATTACAGAAACTTGAGGGTGAATGTAGGGTTTTATTATAGTTACGGAAGGGGAAAGCTTTCCTACAAAAAAAGAAAAAAAAATTTTCCCACAGGAAATCTGTTTTAGTGACTGGGTAGTGGGGAACGATGTAGTCGGAACTGGCTGTTCTGTTTGTTTGCGGTTGAAATGAAAATGAATTCCAGTTAAATCTCTTTATTTACTGCAGGAAAACATTATTTCTTTTCGAAATGCCTCCCCGTCCGTAAATACAATTTTACTGAATGTAGTTTGTTGGACAGGTTAAGCTAAGAATATGGTACTCTAATGGTTGGGGGTCACAGTAGTTTTCAGGTTCAGGTTCGAGATTCCTCGTTGCTCTCTCCACAACACTGTGATTATGGTCACACTACTAGAAGAAGCGTAGTAGGTACAAAACGCTGCAATCTGTAGAAAATTCACTTTTGGTTACCTCCTACACAGACAACACAGCTTACAGACATTTACTTCTAATTTAAGGGGCCTGTCTAATATACTGGGCAACATCTTTAGTTGGTGTAAGTCATTTTTTAGGTGGGGAACCTTAGGTTAGGTAGTGTTCTTGTCTGTTTCCCTTGTAAGATATTTTCTTCAGTCTGTCCCAATGAAATACAAAGGCTCCATGGGAATGTTTGTTACTGGCCTGGTGTATTGTAGTCATTCACCCGCGATCAGTGAGGTTGTGGGTACGTTACCTGATGTTCCTTGGGGGTGGGGGTTGTTAGTAATGTTGGCAAGCATACTTCACTAATGATGCCGATGTCATATTTAGAGGCTGAAGGTCAAAAGGGATTATTTTATTATTATTATTATTATTATTATTATTTTGATTGCTATTATTAGTAGTGTAATGGCAGGGTCTTTGCAGCGTTATTTCTGCCTATAGCTACATACACTAAAGTGTTCTATTTTATTTCTGAACCTAACAAGCTTTCTGCCATCTTGATGTTCAACCTAACTAATATTTTCATAGTGCAACTGTGGTGTCCCCCCCCCCCTATCAACAGCTTAATACTGGATGGTCTTCTGACCATAGTACTTAGCTATTTGGCCAACATTTGGGGTGTATGTATGATAGCACCCACCTGTATGTATAATGACGGCCAGTTAAGAATACGGCAGTCCTAGGGGGGTCCCAGGGATCGTTAGCCCCCCCTCCTCCCAGGTAAGGACACGGCTTTTAAGTTAGGTGGGGAAGCTTCGTTAGGTGGTGTTCTTGTGTGGAGGTTTTGCAGAAAATGTCTTATAAACGACTGGAAAATTAGAAGGAAATTCCCATTTTCTATGTACGCAGGAAAAACTGGCCGCTAATATACAAAGGCTTCCTGTAGTTAATGTAATTTCCACAGACTGCATATTTAACTACTATATTTGTAAAGTTTTTTTGGGTATTTGTTTACCCATTTGCTGTTCAAGAATACTGCCCCAATATGTTAAAATGGGCAAGAACATGGTGTCGAAAGTTCAGTTTTTTAAATGAGGCTATTTTTGAGCCAAAGCTCCCTTCCTAATACAAGGGTGTCTTTGGTTAGATTAGGGAGGTGACACAGATTCTGTAGTTTACTAGAAGCCCATGAGATTAGATTTACCTGTTGTAGAACATATTGAGAGACTTGTTATACTGTAAATTCTGCATTTGGGTATTTACAAAATCCCAATGCACACAGCCGCTCGAATAAAATATTTCGGACATTTATGAGCTCTTCCTCATCTTTTTACTCTTTGTCCCACAATCTTATTAAATGTGTTTTTGTCAATACACCAGAGTTTTTAAACGTAACGTGTTTCACTACTTTCTATATATGGCCCACTCACTACCTTATCATATGTGCGTGTCCTCGATAATTTTGCCAATACATTTCATTGTTAAGTAATAATATGTAGTATTTTTATTTTGAATTATTATACCGTATTAAAGTGAAATGATGAGAGTTTTAATTTCTTCCTTAATCCTTTTACCCCCAAAGGACGTTCTGGTACGTTTCACAAAACTCGTCCCATTACCCCCATGGACGTACCGGTACGTCCTTTTTTAGGTAGTAGGTTGGCCAGGGCACCAGCCACCCGTTGAGATACTACCGCTAGAGAGTTATGGGGTCTTTTGACTGGCCAGACAGTACTACATTGGATCCTCTTCTCTGGTTACGGTTCATTTTCCCTTTGCCTACATACACACTGAATAGTCTGGCATATTCTTTACATATTCTCCTCTATCCTCATACACCTGACAACACAGATTACCAAACAATTCTTCATCACCCAAGGGGTTACTGCACTGTAATTGTTCAGTGCCACTTTCCTCTTGGTAAGGGTAGAAGAGACTCTTTAGCTATGGTAAGCAGCTCTTCTAGGAGAAGGACACTCCAAAATCAAACCACTGTTCTCTAGTCTTGGGTAGTGCCATAGCCTCTGTACCATGGCCTTTCACTGTCTTGGGTTAGAGTTCTCTTGCTTGAGGGTACACTCGAGCACACTCTCCTATCTTATTTCTCTTCCTCTTGTTTTGTTAAAGTTTTTATAGTTTATATAGGAGATATTTATTGTTGTTACTCTTCTTAGAATATTTTATTTTCCTTTTTTCCTTTCCGCACTGAGCTATTTTCCCTGTTGGAGCCCCTGGGCTTATAGCATACTGCTTTTCCAACTAGGGTTGTAGCTTAGTAAGTAATAATAATAATAATAATAATAAACTGTTATTTACATTTTTTTTGCATATTTTTGATAATTTTTTGAGAAACTTCAGGCATTTTCCAAGAGAATGACAGGCATTTTCCAAGAGAATGAGACCAACCTGACCTCTCTATGACGAAAATTAAGGCTGTTAGAGCAATTTAAAATAAAATATACTGCAAAATGTTCTTGAAAAAAAAAATAACCCCTGGGGGTTAAGGGTTGGAAATTTCCAATTAGCCTGGGGGTAAAAGGGTTAATATATTAAGATTTGATGCTTAAATGTGAATGTTGTCACAGGATTGAAGAGCAGATGACTTGAAAGGGATTGACAAATGTTAGAAATTGCTATAGTGTACAGTACTAAACGGATGTGTGGAAATCTTTTTTGTCGTTTTAATTTTAATGTAACTTTACCAATGTATATTTTTTTGGTTTTCCCTGGGAGAACGATTTTTGGCACACCTCACTCTTAGAAATGCACCAGGTCACACCCTTACCTGCCCGGCAAATAACCAAACGGATAACCATGGAAGAGAGGTCAGAGGTGGTAGCTGGGCAGATGAAGGATCTCGGCAAGCAGTGAGGGTGTGACTAGGTGTATTTCCTCAGGGATGGAAGAGGTGCGGTGACAAAGGAACCTGGGAAACAGTAGGGATGTGATGGTGTACTTCTTTAGTGTGGTGTGCCAGTAATTCCTGTGTCTAACTGTACTATATAGGCTGGTTGAAATACAGGATGGGTCATTAACCCTTTTACCCCCAGGCTCTTTGGAAATTTCCAACCCTTAACCCCCAAGGGGTTATTTTTTCCCCAGCACATTTTGCAGTATATTTTTTTTAAATTGCTCTAACAGCCTTAATTTTCGTCATAGAGAGGTCAGGTTGGTCTCATTCTCTTGGAAAATGCCTGAATTTTCTAAAAAAAATATCAAAAATATGAAAAAAAAATGTTTATAGCATTTTTTTGCAAGGACGTACCGGTACGTCCATGGGGGTAAAGGGATGAGTTTTGTGAAACGTACCAGTACGTCCTTTGGGGGTAAAATGGTTGAGCAGAATTTTTAGTAAACAAACATATCAAATACTGTGCATTTAAAGAAATAAATTGGCTTTTGCTGCTATTTGGGAAGTTAAATCTGTTAGGACATTATGAAAATCATAACTGAATACCAGGGAGAGAATTACATGGATTAATAATCTTCATACGAAAGTACCTTACTGTCTATAGATAACTGGTCTTGCACGAGGAGTAAATGTGAAGTTTCCTTTATAGGAATATCATAATTGCAGCCATTTCTTTAAATTATTTACACAGCTTACTTGAACCTTCTTTGTTTTGCAGGTTAAAAACTAGTGACGACTCAGGTGAAGAAGATACCGTCAACAAGGAGCCCAAAGAAACTGAAAAACCTCTGGTAAGCTTCAGATCCTCATTTGTTCGTAGATTACTTTACTTTGATATTAATTTTGTACTCTTAGTTATCCTTGTCTGCTAGGTTATAGATTTATTTTTTATAAGGTATACTACAGCAGTCTTTAATCTGTAGAATTCTCCACTTAATTTATGGTACCATGTACCCCCTTAGTGGGTCGAAATTGATCATCATTAAACAACCTATTAATGAGTACTTTTGAGTCCAAGTCAATTTGAATGAACTTGCATGTGTCATATGAGTGATTCTCCACTTTACAATTTATGGTACCAAGTACCCCCCTTTGTGGGTCGAAATTGATCATCATTAAACAACCTATGAAGTAGTACTTTTGAGTCCAAGTCAATTTAAATGAAATGCGTGTGTCATATGAGTGGTTCTCCACTTTACAATTTATGGTACCAAGTACCCCCCTTTGTGGGTCGAAATTGATCATCATTAAAGAACGTATGAATGAATACTTTTGAGTCCAAGTCAATTTAAATGAAATGTGCGTGTCATATGAGTGGTTCTCCACTTTACAATTTATGTTACCAAGTACCCCCCTTTGTGGGTCGAAATTGATCATCATTAAACAACCTATGAATGAGTACTTTCGAGTCCAAGTCAATTTAAATGAAATTAGTGTGTTCTAAGAGTACTGAGTATATTGTACTGTACCTCCCAAAAGTAACTGTGTGTGGTGTGAAAAATGGCTAAATAAACTGCATGACTCATTGTGCTTGATTATCTATCATCTCGGTACTGTTGGTATGCAAGGATACTCATCATAGGCAGTATTGCTGATAAGCAAACCAACGGCTCCTTTAGACTCCAGACATCCAATAATAGTGGAGATATACAATAAACATCCATAGATAATGGACATATACAGTGCACAGTACAGTACTGTTTATGATAACTTTTTCGTAATATTCATACACTTTTGTTAAGCAATATATAATGACTATGGTGAGTAATCCATTAATAAATAAAGTAAGGTTTGCTAGTTTGGCGTACAAATGACAAATTTGTAGAAAATATGTATTTTTCCCCAACATACAAACCTGGAGTTATTAGTACAAATGATCTCGCCATGACCTGTCCCCAATAAGTCCTGCCTGCAATAAATAGAAATAGTAACTAGATCACCGTCCCGTGAGTATATACATAGGCGGCTAGTAAAATCTAAAGGTCGAGAAATAAGCAGCTGTGGCGGAGGTTCGCACTCTGAGTGCCCCTCTAGTTTATTGTAGTACAGTAATTAATTTAGATTATGTTCCTACATTAAGTTTAGTACTGTATGTACTCTGTAACTGTCCCACAACCTAATGTCAGCAATGTAACCGTAACTAATGTTTCCATTCGTATTGTAATTACAGCCTCCAGTAGAAGTTAAACCAGGAGAACATAGACTTCAGTACACATACTCCATTTGGTTCAGCAGACGAGCACCTGGTAAACAAGCTACAACACAAAGTTACGACCAGAATCTGAAGTTGTTAGGCAGGTGAGAGAATGATGCTGGTGTCAGTTTTTTGTGTTTTAATGTATGCTTTTGTGTATTCAGTTTTATGGTGTTATTGTAGTATGGGTTTCAAGAAGAGTGGAGACTTTATCCTTTATTATTTTATGATATGTATTCATTTTATGGTGTTATTGTAGTATGGGTATCAGGAAGAGTGGAGACTTTATCCTTTATTATTTTATGATATGTATTCAGTTTTATGGTGTTATTGTAGTATGGGTATCAGGAAGAGTGGAGACTTTATCCTTTATTATTTTATGATATGTATTCAGTTTTATGGTGTTATTGTAGTATGGGTATTAGGAAGAGTGGAGACTTTATCCTTTATTATTTTATGATATGTATTCAGTTTTATGGTGTTATTGTAGTATGGGTATTAGGAAGAGTGGAGACTTTATCCTTTATTATTTTATGATATGTATTCAGTTTTATGGTGTTATTGTAGTATGGGTATCAAAAAGAGTGGAGACTTTATCCTTTATTATTTTATGATATGTATTCATTTTATGGTGTTATTGTAGTATGGGTATCAGGAAGAGTGGAGACTTTATCCTTTATTATTTTATGATATGTATTCAGTTTTATGGTGTTATTGTAGTATGGGTATCAGGAAGAGTGGAGACTTTATCCTTTATTATTTTATGATATGTATTCAGTTTTATGGTGTTATTGTAGTATGGGTATTAGGAAGAGTGGAGACTTTATCCTTTATTATTTTATGATATGTATTCAGTTTTATGGTGTTATTGTAGTATGGGTATTAGGAAGAGTGGAGACTTTATCCTTTATTATTTTATGATATGTATTCAGTTTTATGGTGTTATTGTAGTATGGGTATTAGGAAGAGTGGAGACTTTATCCTTTATTATTTTATGATATGTATTCAGTTTTATGGTGTTATTGTAGTATGGGTATCAAAAAGAGTGGAGACTTTATCCTTTATTATTTTATGATATGTATTCAGTTTTATGGTGTTATTGTAGTATGGGTATCAAAAAGAGTGGAGACTTTATCCTTTATTATTTTATGATATGTATTCAGTTTTATGGTGTTATTGTAGTATGGGTATCAAAAAGAGTGGAGACTTTATCCTTTATTATTTTATGATATGTATTCAGTTTTATGGTGTTATTGTAGTATGGGTATCAAAAAGAGTGGAGACTTTATCCTTTATTATCTTATGCCATGTATTCAGTTTTATGGTGTGATTGTGGTATGGGTATCAAGAAGAGTGGAGACTTTATCCTTTATTATTTTATGATATCAGTAACTGATGTAAATGAGGCAAAGCAAGGAAGTAGGGCCCGATCAATTATTGGAAAGGCCTTACACTGCTACATAAATCAGGATAAAACCATAATTATAAGTTATAATTATGGTTTTATCCTGATGTATGTAGCACTGTAGGGTCTTTTCAATATTCCATTGGGCCCTACTTCCTTACTTTTCCTCGTTTACCTATTTGGTCTCTTCTCAGTTTTTTTCTAAATGTGTTTAACCCTTTTACCCCCAGGCTATTTGGAAATTTCCAACCCTTAACCCCCAGGGGGTTGATTTTTTCCAAGCACATTTTGCAGTATATTTTTTTTTTTTAATTGCTCTAACAGCCTTAATTTTTGTCATAGAGAGGTCAGGTTGGTCTCATTCTCTTGGAAAAGGCCTGAATTTTCTCAATAAATTATCAAAAATATGAAAAAAAAAAATTTTATAGCATTTTTTTGCAAGGACGTACCGGTACGTCCATGGGGGTAAAGGGATGTGTTTTGTGAAACATACCATTACGTCCTTTGGGGGTAAAAGGGTTAACATAGTCTTGTTTCAATGATCAACTTTCACATAAAAGCAAATCCTTTTGGATCACTTGGCTTGTGCTTTCTTGAGTGTCTTACCAGTGTAAAGAGTAGAGATGTTATTACCGCAGATGCTGAAGAGTTAAGCACTTGTAATGACATTGACCGAACACCTGATCCCAAGTCCAGGTCTCTGTGCATTTGCCATAAGATTTAGAAGTTTTACCTCTTTATTACATTTTTAGCTATTTGTAAATTTGTATGCTTTGAAAATATTTCTTTTACAAATTTTAGTTCGTTTTTGTTGCCAGCCTCCAATGAAGTTATTCTTGCCTAACCAAGGTGTAACAAATTAGATCTCCCTTAACCCTTTTACCCCCAAAGGACGTACTGGTACGTTTCAGAAAACTCATCCCTTTACCCCCATGGACGTACCGGTACGTCCTTACAAAAAAATGCTATTTAAAATTTTTTTTGCATATTTTTGTAAATTTTTTTTGAGAAACTTCAGGCATTTTCCAAGAGAATGAGACCAACCTGACCTCTCTATGACAAAAATTAAGGCTGTTAGAGCAATTTAAAAAAATATACTGCAAAATGTTCTGGGAAAAAAATAACCCCCTGGGGGTTGAGGGTTGGAAATTTCCAAAGAGCCTGAGGGTAAAAGGGTTAAGAAAGTAAAATCACTCGTGAATTATAGGAAACATAACAACAAACGTTTGGAGGGCTGAAACATCAAACAAGTACTTGAATGCTGGCACTAACCAAACATGTTTTGATAATAATCACTAAGGGGAGAACAATACATGACTATGGGTACTTGATACTCATCTTCATAAAGTTCTTGAAGTTACCACACAAAAAGCATTGTCTGCCCTTTGACGACATCATCTTGAATAGAAGTGTTGTTGGTTTGTTGTGAAGTATGTACGAGGGTAAGGATTGAAGCCATGGTTCCTGTCTGGGACATGATACATGACATATCTCGTAGCACACAGCTTTCATCTGCGAGGTGCTGTGACAAGTTCAAATGAGTGTGAACTTGCAAGGTCTCTCCTTATACACACTGAGTCTGAGCCTTGCACATTAATATACTGGCCCTAGAGCAGGGAAGACCTTATTTCTTTGGTATTTGTTGTATTGGATTTCCTGTTTTAGGCTTGTAATAGGAAAGTCCTTGGAGATTGCAGAAAAGCTCCCGAAATCAATTTTTCCTTTATCAAAACTCCTTTTTTTTTTTTTATCCTTACATCTATTTTACATGGATTTTTCTGTAATAATTCATTCATATTTTTTTCTTCTGTTTTCTTAGGTTAATTTTTACACAAGTAGGAAAATGTTAGTGATGTTAAATCAGATATATGAGGAATGTTACAAAGATAATCAAGAATTTTGTTTTGTATTACGAGCTGAACTTTTACTCAAATTGTTAGCATTTGTTCTTACACTTACACAAACCTTTCATCATTTGAAATGGGGAACATGCCTTCAGCGGATCTGGAACAGCCGTTGAATTCTTAATTTGGTAATTAACGACAGGTCATTAGAATCTAAAGAAGCATCTTTTCACTAGAAGAGGGGGATTATGATAGAATATGTACCAATGTGTTGATCATCATACGTTGGGTATATTATTCCAGAGTGCTAAGCCCTTCAGGCAAAGGGATTCCTCCATTGACCACGTAGGAGAAGGAAAACTCCAAAATCAAACCAAACAAGACTCCAACGGCGGAGCTTCCCAGCGCCGGCGGAAGAGGGCAATGCCTGTCGGGCAGGCAACAAGGCGGGCCTTGACATAACAAGAACCCGGCAGCCCGATGCAACCAACATCGGAGAAGCCGCCTGTCTCATATGTCTTGAGCCGCGGTGAAAACGATGTGGGCCAAGTGTGTGTGCGTGGCCGTTGCAAAGCCACGACCACCCAAAACAATATACCCAGCTACTGGCATTCTGTCGTTTCCTCCACCCTTCTTCTGATAGGAGGCTGATGGCTAACGACAGAACCCAATACTCGGACACGAGTGGGCGCCGACGACGAATCTTCTTGGATAAGCAGGCTTATCAGCTTATTCATCCCTGTGATAGACAAATGAGAAGTTGTTAATGTACGGGACCAGGTAGATGGACATTTCCAGAGAGGAAAAAGTACCAACCTGTTTCAAGGGTTCTTCCAACCCACCGATATGTGTATGCAAGTCTCTCTCTTTTAACCCCTTTACCCCAGGCTATTTGGAAATTTCCAACCTTTACCCCCCAGGGTTATTTTTTTTCAAGAACATTTTGCAGTATATTTTTTAAAAATTGCTCTAATAGCCTAAATTTTCATCATAGAGAGGTCAGGTTGGTCTCATTCTCTTGGAAAATGCCTGAAGTTTCTCAAAAAATTATCAAAAATATGCCAAAAAAATAGCATTTTTTTGCAAGAACGTACCGGTACGTCCATGGGGGTAAAGGGATGAGTTTTGTGAAACGTACCAGTACGTCCTTTGGGGGTAAAAGGGTTAAAGGACAAAAGGTTTTATATTTGTTGGAACAAAAATTAGATTTGAAAAGTAATTTTTATTTGTCCTAGCTATGCAAAACAGTCCATTAATGTTTCACTTCCCACCTCAACCATCCCCCTCGGTTCTGAGCCGAAGGTCAAAAGAGAAGAGCTTTCGACAGATGGGGTTGCTCCTCCCCCGCCCTCACCGCTTATCGATGATCACATTAACAAATTCATTGGCCATTTCAGGTTATTTGAATGATTCAGGTTTACATAGCTAGGACAAATACAAAAACATTAAAATCTCTTGTTTTTATTGCAAGAAAATAGATCACTTGATATTTTTGTTGTACTTAGATTTCTTACATTTTTTTAGGTTTGCATCTGTGGAGCAGTTTTGGGGCTACTACAGTAGACTGTTGCGGCCCTCGGATCTCACCTCTCATTCTGATATTCACATATTCAAAGATGGGATTAAACCTATGTGGGAGGTGAGTGACTGACGTTCACTTCTGAAGCATCACAAGGATTTTGTCCCCGATTGATTTTTTATGACTTTCAGTAAAATAGTAGATTAAAAATAGTAAATTAAAAGGCCCAAATGAAAACTATTTAAACAAAATGTGATTGACTGCGAGTCATTTGAAATAAAACTGTTTAAGGGTTGGCTTCTATTCATAAAACTTTGTTTTATCATAAAAACTCCATGTTTAAGGGTTGGCTTATAGATATTTTCTTTGGGTGTAGTTTATGCATGAATATACAGTATTGCCATCAAGATATTTTTCAAGAAAGTCTTGTATATCTATTTTGAAAGTTATTTGAATATTTATAATAGGAATTTTAAGCAAAATTTCTGGGTACAATATTTTGATAACCTCCCAAAATTTATATGCAAACAGTCTCCAAAAAGATTACACCAGACTTTTCTTTTTTCTTTTTCTGAAGGACATGGCAAATAGAAATGGGGGCAAGTGGATTGTTCGATTACGAAAAGGGCTAGCATCTCGCTGCTGGGAAAACATGATATTGGCTATGGTTGGAGAGCAGTTTATGGTCGGTGATGAAATATGTGGTGCTGTGATATCTGTTCGGTTTCAGGTATGTTGTATATGTCGGGAAACTAGAAATGAAAAGCTGTTTACTTCCCTAGTGTTGTTAATTTGGTTATAAAATTTTTTATTATAGATATGTACACTAATTAGTTTTTTTCATGTACTATGAATTTTATAACGGGGGAGGGTGGGCTGTGGCACCCTAGCAGTACCAGCTGAACTCGGTTGAGTCCCTTGTCAGGCTGGGAGGATTGTAGAGAGTAGAGGTCCCCATTTTTGTTTTTGTTTCATTTGTTGATGTCGGCTACCCCCAAAATTGGGGTAAGTGCCTTGGTATTTGTATGTATGTGATGAATTGTATACAGTACTACATTGCCTTTTTTCTTTACAATTGAGCTTGTTTACATTAAGTTGTAACAGTCAAGATTCAAATGCTCTCCTTAGGCATGTCCAGTCCCCTTAGCAAATGCTTGGGGAATTAATGTTTCTCCAAAAAGATAATTGTTTTTTCAAAAGTAATCTTGGTTCTTAGCATTTCAAGAGATGAATTCACTTCTTTAGCCTACTAAATGTTAGTAGCAGGTCGAAGTGGCCGACAATTGCTGGACTGAAATTTTTAAGGATGGGTAAAATAACCTTTTTGGCCAAACTTGTAAGAAGTTTATTTTATTTAGAATAATAATTTTATAACAGGGGAGGGTGGGTTGTGGCATCCTAGCAGTACCAACCGAACTCGGTTGAGTCCCTTGTCAGGCTGGGAGGAACATAGAGAGGAAAGGTCCCCTTTTTTTAATTTGTTTGATGTCGGCTACCCCCCAAAATTGGGGAACTGCTTTGGTATATGTATGTAGTAATTTTATATGAGTGTGCAGTTCATTGAAAAAATTCATTCAATTCATGGAAATTCCTGATATTTTTTTGTGTATGTAGTCATTTTTCAATATTAATCTTACCCGATGATCATGTAGCTGTCAACTCTGTTGCCCGACAGAAATCTACGGTCGGGATACGCCAGCGATCGCTATACAGGTGGGGGTGTACACTACAGCGCCATCTCTGGTCAGGTACTCCAGTACTTCTTGTCAACACCACCTCAATTTTTCCTCTGTCGTGCCACCGGCTAGACCTACTTGGATACGCTGTTGATTCTGGAGTTATTGTTCACGATTTGGTGATGTATTTGCTCTAGAGTTTAGCCTTCGCTATTCAGGAAGCTTTAACATTAGCTTAGCAAGTTTTTGGAAATAATTTTATTTAATTTTGGTGACGAAGAGAGTATGAACTCTCTTTCACTTTTAAATGGCCGACCCTTCCCTTAGACGGAAGTGTTGGTGTCGAAGAGAGTATAGACTCTCTTTCTTAATTTTGCTTAACAAAGTTATAGATTTATTTTATATCTCTCCGCCTTTTATAGGCCTCTTCGATTAACTTCCTTTTATTATAAACTTATTAAAATTAATTTTTATGTTTGTTTATATGCGACCTTTCCTAATTGTAGGCGGTCTTTTCTTGGAACCGAAGTTAATTTACATTGAGCCCGTCATATCGTTTTTGCCTGTTAAGATTTTTTTTGAAAGAATTTCTTTGATAGTCTCGTACTGTTTTCAAAGTTGAACTAACGTTTTGTTTTGTCTCCGCAGTTGTTGACGTTCAGAACGTTCAACTTGCGCTCTATCGTTACGATAGAGAGAGAGTATTCACGGTTTCACGTTGCAGTAAGAGTAAACCGATTCTAGCGTTTTGTTCATTCTTTCTTAGCTTAAATGGTTTTAATTCTAATAAAGGAACTTTTTATTTGGGAAATCTTTCAGTTTTTTTCCTTTAACAATAATATGTTTTAACGATATATATAATTGGGCTCATCTCTCAGGTTCTAAGTCAAGAGAGAGAGAGAGAGAGATAGAGACGGAGGGAGAGAGAGGAGGATAAACGTTTCGTTCAAGCGGGTAACGTTGTTATCGTTTTTGCTCTTCTCCCTAGTCTCTTTAGGGGAAGAAGGTAAACGTTTCTAGAGTTTTATTCTTGTTCCCAGGCTTTATGCGGTGAGAGATTTTAAACGTAGTTTATTTGATCTAGTGTTTAGTCTCTTTTCCAGCCACTGAATTATTTATCTTTCATTATGTTTTTCTGTTACATTGTAATACTGTTTTCGCAATTACTAACTTTTAATGAAGGATAGAATTGCGTGTTTCAGGTACAAACCACTTAAAGTTTCGAGTTCAGTGAAATAAGTGCAAACAGAAAATCAAAAGTGATAAAGTGATAAGCGCAAAGTGTTACAGTGTTGCGTTCGAGGGTTCGTCTGTTCGTGCCAGTTGTTCGCCTAGTCTGGGACCTCTTACAAGCTCCCAAGCCCAGGGGAGAAGTAACGTCGAAGGACTTATGGGTTCATCAGGCCTTGATCGACGAACAGACGTTTCCCTCCGTGGTTTCGGGTGTACCCACTCACGTAGCCGACGTGATCACCCCACCCACACAAAGACGAGAGAGCCCATTTATTCCTCGTCTGCGGAAGAGGTTTCTCGCAGAAACCATGGACCAAATCTTGCAGCTTTTAAGTGCAAGTCAGTCCCTTCCGCGCAAGTCCAACTCCTAGGTGTAGCCACTGCCACTGGGTCAGTTCGGACTTGCTGCAGTACGACAACTGCACACCTCCCAGAGAGGCAAGGTAGTACCGCAACAGGCAGTAACTCCGTCTGTTGCCGCACCAGCTGTTTTAGACCCTCAGTCTCAACGGACAGTAGCTCCGTTTGTTGTTGTCTTTCATAGACCCTAGTGGTCCATGCTGCAGACTATACAGTCTCAGCTTGCTCTTTCATACAGGAGTATCATGCTGGAAGGTTGACAATGTAGCCTGTTAACCTACAACCCGCCGAGGTTGTGCGCTCAGCAGATACTGCGGCTGCCTGCTCCCACCCTCCACCTGTGAGAGCTCCACCTCCGATGCGCAGTCCACCCTGCCAGACGCATGTTCTTGCTGCGCCTCCTGCTTTCATGCGTGAGTTGCCGCATCGGGAGTTGCCGGGTTCCAGCACTATGAGGCAACCTCCTCAACCCATGAGGCAGGAGCCTCATGCTATGCGGCAACCTCCTCTACCCATGAGGCAGGAGCCTCATGCTATGAGGAGCCTCATGCTATGCGGCATCCTCCTCAACCCATGAGGCAGGAGCCTCATGCTATGCGGCAACCTCCTCTATCCATGAGGCAGGAGCCTCATGCTATGCGGCATCCTCCTCAACCCATGAGGCAGGAGCCTCATGCTATGCGGCATCCTCCTCAACCCATGAGGCAGGAGCCTCATGCTATGAGGAGCCTCATGCTATGCGGCATCCTCCTCAACCCATGAGGCAGGAGCCTCATGCTATGAGGAGCCTCATGCTATGCGGCATCCTCCTCAACCCATGAGGCAGGAGCCTCATGCTATGCGGCAACCTCCTCTACCCATGAGGCAGGAGCCTCATGCTATGCGGCAACCTCCTCTACCCATGAGGCAGGAGCCTCATGCTATGCGGCATCCTCCTCAACCCATGAGGCAGGAGCCTCATGCTATGCGGCATCCTCCTCAACCCATGAGGCAGGAGCCTCATGCTATGAGGAGCCTCATGCTATGCGGCATCCTCCTCAACCCATGAGGCAGGAGCCTCATGCTATGCGGCAACCTCCTCAACCCATGAGGCAGTAGCCTCATACTATGCGGCATCCTCCTCAACCCATGCGGCATGAGCCTCATCCCTTGCAGCATGAGCCTCATCCCATGCAGCATGAGCCTCATCCCATGCAGCATGAGCCTCATCCCATGCAGCATGAGCCTCATCCCATGCAGCATAAGCCGCATGCCATGCAACATGCTCTGCTTACCTTACAGCATGCTCTACATACAGCATGCTCTGCATACCTTACAGCATGCTCTGCATACCTTACAGCATGTGCATACCTTACAGCATGCTCTGCATACCTTACCGCATGCTCCTCAGTCACACATCTTTGGTTGTTGCCAACTCACAAGACTGTCAAGCAGTTTCATAACGTTGTCTTCTGGTCTGCTGCTTTTGCACCAGTGAAACCCTCACTGAGAGAACTTAGCTTTTCTCGGATATGGTTCCTGTAGATGAGAAAGTGCTATTCTCCCTCCTTCTGATATTCCCTTGAGGACTCTGTCATTTGGAGAGGAGCCTTAAGCTGCTTAGCCTCCTATGGACTTTTATTTAAGCATAACATGCTTCCAGGGAGGGTAATGGTTCCGCTTCAGTCGCTAACCCCGTCTGTTGCCACACCTGCTCCCATAGACCTTGGGCTTTGTTGCAAGACATGCAGTCCAAGCTTAGTCCTTGTTAGAGGATTTTTTGTTTACGTAGTCAGTGTGTCACTGGGAAGACGTTCAACAACCAGCAGAAGTGACTTGTTGTGACGCAGTGCGGCAACCTCAGCAACCCGATAAGGAGTTGTCTGTACTACCCAGACAGTCTAGACAGTTTCGGGTTGTCGCTGTACTTCCTCGCTTCCCCATGGTTGACAGTTCACAGACTGTGCAGCAGTACCATGATCTTGTGTCCGGCTCCGTCAGACGACTGGCTTTTAAGAGCTCCCACAAGTCGTCGCTGTCTGGAGATTCTCAGATGGACTATGGATCTGACCAAGGAACTGGGCCTCCTGGTCAATTTAGAGGAGTCCCAGCTCGTCCCATCCCAGACCATTGTCTACCTGGGTATGGAGCTTCAGAGTCGAGCTTTTCGGGCTTTTCCGTCGGCCCCAAGGATCTACCAAGCCCTAGAATGCATCCAGAGCATGCTGAGAAGGAACCGATGCTCAGTCAGGTAGTGGATGAGTCTAACAGGGACACTTTCATCGCTGGCCCTGTTCATCGAGTTAGGGAGACTCCACCTCCGCCCCCTTCAGTATCATCTAGCTGCTCACTGGATAAAGGACATGACGCTAGAGACGGTCTCAGTTCCTGTTTCCGAAGAGAGGAGGTCTACTCTAACGTGGTGAAAGAACAGCTTTCTTCTCAAGGAAAGTCTACCTTTGGCTGTTCAGAAACCCGACCGCCGTCTCTTCTCGGACGCATCAGACACGGGCTGGGGTGCGACTTTGGACGGACAGGAATGCTCGGGAACATGGAATCAGGAGCAAAGGACACTTCACATCAATTGCAAGGAGCTGTTGGCGGTTCATCTGGCCTTGATAAACTTCAAGTCCCTCCAGCTTAACAAGGTGGTGGAGGTGGACTCTGACAACACCACAGCCTTGGCTTACATCTCCAAGCAGGGAGGGACTCATTCGTGGAAGTTGTTCTAGATCGCAAGGGACCTCCTCATCTGGTCAAAAGATCGAAAGCTCACGCTGGTAACGAGGTTCATTCAGGGCGATATGAATGTCATGGCAGATCGCCTCAGCCGGAAGGGTCAGGTCATCCCCACAGAGTGGACCCTTCACAAGAATGTTTGCAGCAGACTTTGGGCCCTGTGGGGTCAGCCAACCATAGATCTGTTCGCTACCTCGATAACCTAGAGGCTCCCGTTGTATTGTTCTCCGATTCCAGACCCAGCAGCAGTTCACGTGGATGCTTTTCTGCTGGATTGGTCCCATCTCGACCTGTATGCATTCCCGCCGTTCAAGATTGTCAACAGGGTACTTCAGAAGTTCGCCTCTCGCAAAGGGACACGGCTGACGTTGGTTGGCTCCCCTCTGGCCCGCGAGAGAATGGTTCATAGAGGTACTGCAATGGCTGGTCGACATTCCCAGGACTCTTCCTCTAGGAGTGGACCTTCTACGTCAACCTCACGTAAAGAAGGTACACCCAAACCTCCACGCTCTTCGTCTGACTGCCTTCAGACTTTCGAAAGACTCTCAAGAGCTAGGGGCTTTTCGAAGGAGGCAGCCAGAGCGATTGCCAGAGCAAGGAGGACATCCACTCTCAGAGTCTATCAGTCTAAAGGGGAAGTCTTCCGAAGCTGGTACAGGCCAATGCAGTTTCCTCAACCAGTACCACTGTAACCCAGATTGCTGACTTCCTGTTACATCTAAGGAACGTAAGATCCCTTTCAGCTCCTACGATCAAGGGTTACAGAAGTATGTTGGCAGCGGTTTTCCGCCACAGAGGCTTGGATCTTTCCACCAACAAAGATCTACAGGACCTCCTTAGGTCTTTTGAGACCTCAAAGGAACGTCGGTTGTCCACTCCAGGCTGGAATCTAGACGTGGTCCTAAGGTTCCTTATGTCATCAAGATTTGAACCTCTCCAATCAGCCTCTTTTAAGGACCTCACATTAAAAACTCTTTTCCTCGTGTGCTTGACAACAGCTAAAAGAGTAAGTGAGATCCACGCCTTCAGCAGGAACATAGTTTTCACATCTGAAACGGCTACATGTTCCTTGCAGCTGGGTTTTTTGCTAAAACGAGCTTCCTTCACGTCCTTGGCCTAAGTCGTTCGAGATCCCAAGCCTGTCCAACTTGGTGGGGAACGAACTGGAGAGAGTACTTTGCCCAGTTAGAGCTCTTAGGTACTATCTAAAAAGGTCATAACCTTTACGAGGACAATCAGAAGCCTTATGGTGTGCTATCAAGAAGCCTTCTCTTCCAAGGTCTAAGAACTCAGTTTCTTACTAAATCAGGCTTCTGATTAGGGAAGCACATTCTCATCTGAAGGAAGAAGACCTTGCTTTGCTGAAGGTAAGGACACATGAAGTGAGAGCTGTGGCTACTTCAGTGGCCTTCAAACAGAACCGGTCCTCACTTCACTCCGCATTCTCTACAGGTATAAACATAATAAAACATTAAATTGCATTATAGCGCACCGTGCCGGTTGACGCCAGGTTTATTTTTCCAATGAATCATACTTTTAGAAAACAATATAGATGTAACATTACATATTCTAATAACTTTTACAAACTTCTGTACTGATATAGCAGTGCATATTTAAAACAAAATGAACAAACTTTCAAATTAACATATAAGCCTCCTCTGCCGCCCAGGAAAAACCATAGATAAAAAACAAAATCTCAAGTTTTGAAAAAACTATGGAAACCTGTGTATCCACGGCAATAATGCAGAGTAACTCAAATTTGAGTGGTGGAACCTCACTCTTGTACTACTAATAAATAATAATGATAATATTAATAATAAATTCGACTTGCTCGGGCTAGCGTGCGCTAGAAAGTGACCACTTCCTAAATACCTCTTCAAACATCGAATACGTTTCACCTAACACTAAATTCTCATGGGCCACTGCCTACATAACAACTGAACTTAAGTAACAAGACACTTAAGATCTGCTTACATGTCGTTAGGACAATTATTTTTCGCTATACTTCGTAACGCGAAAAAATTCTATTCTCTGCAGAGTGTTATGGATGCAACCTATTGGAGAAGCAAGTCAGTGTTCGCATCATTCTATCTCAAAGATGTCCAGTCTCTTTACGAGAACTGCTACACCCTGGGACCATTCGTAGCAACGAATGCAGTAGTAGGCGGGGGCTCAGCCACTACATTCCCATAATCCCATAACCTTTTTAACCTTTCTCTTGAATACTTTTTATGGGTTGTACGGTCGGCTAAGAAGCCTTCCACATCCTTGTTGATTTGGCGGGTGGTCAATTCTTTCTTGAGAAGCGCCGAGGTTAAAGGTTGTGATGAGGTCCTTTAGTATGGGTTGCAGCCCTTTATACTTCAGCACCTAAGAGTCGTTCAGCATCCTAAGAGGACCGCTACGCTCAGTAAGGAAGACGTACTTAATAAAGGCAGAGTAATGGTTCAAGTCGTCTTCCTTACCAGGTACTTATTTATTTTATGTTATTTTTGAATAACTAATAAAATGAAATACGGGATACTTAGCTTCTTTGTTAACATGTATGCTGGTCTCCACCCACCACCCTGAGTGTGAATCAGCTACATGATCATCGGGTAAGATTAATATTGAAAAATGTTATTTTCATTAGTAAAATAAATTTTTGAATATACTTACCCGATGATCATGATTTAATTGACCCACCCTTCCTCCCCATAGAGAACCAGTGGACCGAGGAAAAAATTGAGGTGGTGTTGACAAGAAGTACTGGAGTACCTGACCACAGATGACGCTGTAGTGTACACCCCCACCTGTATAGCGATCGCTGGCGTATCCCGACCGTAGATTTCTGTCGGGCAACAGAGTTGACAGCTACATGATCATCGGGTAAGTATATTCAAAAATTTATTTTACTAATGAAAATAACATTTTTTCTAAAGAATGATCATTTTTCAGGAGGACATCATATCCATATGGAACCGAACAGCCCAGGACTCTGCAATAACAGGTCGTATTAGAGACATCCTCAAGAGAGTTCTGAATCTTCCACCTAACACCATAATGGAGTACAAGACACATAACGACTCTCTCAAGTAAGTCCTTTTGTCTTTTCTTGCACCGAGCTTAAACTAATCCTTGGCTTTTGAAAGAGGAATGCTTATCTTCACTTTGGTCTTTCTGTCCCAGTATGCAAAATGAACTCCGGTCTTTTAGGATTTTAAATTATACAGGATATGTATCCTTTTGTTAGGTTTGAAATGGAATTCTGATTTATGGCATGAAATTACTCTCCTGATAGGTTGTAGAATTAGTAAAGTTTTTTAATTTATACATTTTTATTTATTAAATATTTACATGCTGGTGTCGAATATAGTGGTTATATGAATTTCATTAATCACATTATCATTTCTTGTAACTGGTAGTTCCTTGTTTAGCCATTTTGAGCTGAAAAGACATAAATTGAACCATACGTAAGGTTAGTTACTGTAAACAAAAGAGATTGAAAACAAGCTTGTGATGCCACATTCCACTATAGAATTGAAATACAATAATTGCAAGTAGTTATTTTTTTATTTAGTAGAGTAGATTTTATTACTTTTTCTTCAATTCAAAGATGTTGCAAAGTAATTGAGTTGGGACAAATTATTTCAGATTTGTTCCCTATTCCAAACCACTTCTTTAAGCCGTTCATGCCATAAATTGTTTCCCCTCTATATGCGTCTTCTAAATGTGTGGGTATTCATTTAGTTTTTATACTGTTGCGATCTCATTTAAAGCTAAGGCTATCCTTGGCTATTTTCAACTTGGTATGTCAGCTTGCATCACCTTATTAGGAAAAAGAATGTTTTCATAATACAAAACATGTTTTGCTTAAATAATTATTCATCATTTATTACCTCATTTCCCTAGACTAACTATATCTAGTGGAACGAACTCGTACCATTCAAGATTGGAAAACCCTACAGTGTGCATGCCCGGACCAGCATGTGATGACTCGTACCCTTACTTTACTTGTGCAAAGAATTCTAAGGCCCAAATAGGCCCAAGAGAGATGAGTAATGGGTTTGTAGGAATTGATATTTCCACAAGTGGGAATGAGAAGAAAACCAGCCCCCAACTAAGAACTAAGGTTAGATTTATTTACATTAAGATGAAACTATTGAAATCTCAAAAGTTTATGAAAGTGAATGAACGGAATAGAATGAATAAAGAAAATTATGATGGTGGAGGAGGGTGGTAGCTTCTTGAATATTTCACAGGGGATAAGGAACTCTGCATCATATGCCTTAAAGTCTTACCAATCTTGAATGGTATAAGTCGATCTTACTGGGTATTGCCTGTCTGTGGAAACTGGGCAATAAGTTGGAGGAAATATTATAATTCCTTTTCTTCATATAGCTTATTCTTAAATACAAACCACTTATCAGTAGCCAGTATCAGTACATTTATACGGTACAGTATCCGTGGTACTTTATTTTTGGGGGAGTAAATATAATTTTCAGTGAAAGATAACTGTCTTGGATGTCTGTTCTTTTCTTCATGTACCATATGTAGATAACGGCAAAGTTTGCCATGAAATATTGTGATTGTTATAAGAAAATGTGGTGTATGTTTTTAATTTTAAGGTTTAACCCTTTTACCCCCAGGCTATTTGGAAATTTCCAACCCTTAACCCCCGGGGGTTATTTTTTTCAAACACATTTTGCTGTATATATTTTTTAAATTGCTCTAACAGCCTTAATTTTTGTCATAGAGATGTCGGGTTGGTCTCATTCTCTTGGGAAATGCCTGAAATTTCTTAAAAAATTATCAAAAATATGCAAAAAATAAATTTAAATAGCAGTTTTTTGCAAGAACGTACTGGTACGTCCATGGGGGTAAAGGGATGAGTTTTGTGAAACGTACCAGTACGTCCTTTGGGGGTAAAAGGGTTAACATTAAATAAGAAATATTACATTCCTGCAATTATCTAAAAAAGTTTTGCTAATGGATTTTTCATACTGTCATTGTACTAAGATTGAAATATTCACTCTGGAATTTTAAGCTTCTAGTAATTAAGCATTTTATGAGATATATGTATATATAGTATTTTGGGGCTAAGGGAATAACATTACAGTACAGGTACTAGATTTGTCATGCTTTCTTCTAATCTATGTAAATGAGATGTACTGTATTGCAATAATTTGTATATAATCTGTGTATTGTATTTAGCATGGTAAACTGCTTTGATCTGACCTTATGCTATTCTTGTCTTGATGTAATCTTATTTCCTTCACATTCGTTATGCAACTGATTACGTATATATACTTTTTGATGAAGTACCATGCAGGTATACAGTAAATAACTGTTTCTAATTTAAAATTGGTGTATAATATCTAAATGGATATCTATATTTTTTTTTTGTATCTTGTTAGATATTTATTTTGTGATGTTACAGTGAACCCTCACTACTTCGCGGTTCGACCATCGCGGATTCACCACTTCGCGGATTTTTTTCATAACCCATATATATATACATATTGGTAATAACAAAATCAACATACTGTACTGAATAATCAATATAATCGATGCAAAAACTAACCTATACACAGATGTGTACAGTAAATGCGTTTGTTTCTTCATTATGATCAGAGAAACGTAAACAAAACATTGGTTGCCATTTTTTATCGTGCTTTTTGGCGTGTTTAGGAAACGCATGATATAAAATCGCCTTTAATATTTGTGCCTGTTTTAGTTTAGGGTACTGTAGTACATGCATTAAGTGTTCTGTACATTAAAGGGTAGTTTGTTAACAGTACTACGTACAAGGGAAGGTTTTAAAAGTCTGAATATACATGTTAAATAAATAGGTAAATATGGTGTCACTACTTCGCGGATTTTCACCTATCGCGGCCGGGTCTGGAACCTATCTACCGCGATAAACGAGGGTTCACTGTACACATTTTAAAGAATCTGCAGTGAGGTTTTGAAAAGGCATGACAAGTGGAAAATTAGGTTTTGAAAAGGCAGACAAGTGGAAACTTAATTTCTTTGCGTACTATTTTTATAATGTGTAGGTTCTTACATAGTTTTTTTTTTTTAAGTTTTTATTTTTTAGTAATGAATATCGAGACGAAAGATATACAAATAGTGTGTAGTAAATTTCTTTATCGATGGGTCCTTTAAGGCCCTGTACAGTAGAGCAATTTATAGTTTTTTAGAAAAATTTTATTCTTCACTACAAAACTTACAATATTTCACATTCTTGTTTTGTGCATCCATATAAGTGTCCTAGACACTCCTCAGAAGCAGCACTATTATAACATTATGGAGTTGATAGTGTATGCAGGTTCCAACATTATGGAGTTGATAGTGTATGCAGGTTCCAACATTATGGAGTTGATAGTGTATGCAGGTTCCAACATTATGGAGTTGATAGTGTATGCAAGTTCCACAAGTTTTCTAGAAGCAAACTTAGTCCTTGTGTTGTTTAGGCCAACTATAACTACAAAGAGTTGAGTTGGAGACTTAATTTTTATTATGTGTTTTTATTGAATTAATTAAATTTTAAAGACACACTTTGCAATTCACGGAGAAAACGCATCAAGTTTATTGTATCGTTATATGGGTCTTGAAGAGACCCACCTCTGGTGCGCCTCATAGTAGATATTGAAATTTATTCTCAGATATTTTACCATTTCATAATCACCACAAATTAAGTTTTTCACAATTAATATGAAGGAAATTCAGTAAATTAAATTAGAGCTATAGCCTATTTCAAATGAATTTCTGAACTGATTGTAGGATGTATTGATTGTGGGTGTTTTTTATGAATTTCATGTGCTGTTTTTGAAAAAATAGTTTTCTTTTATTGACAATTTTTGTTCCTAAAATTTAGCTCACTAAAACGGGTAATACATAAAAGTTCTTTTAATGAAATGATTGTCTAATGTATTGAATACATATATCATTAGCTAGTATATGTAATTTATGGCACAATATTTGGATATAGATTCTCAAGAAGAAATGCATTTGCTTATGACTGGGCATTTTAAAATGAGAGCTTCTTTTCATTGTCGGAATCGGCTTTGAAAGCTTCGATCGGATTTTCATGCAAGGAATAAATGAAATTTATGAAAACAAAGTCACCAATAGCGTGATTTGTGAATTATCCATACACATTTTCAATATACAGTTGTTGGAAAGAAGGTTTTATGAACTAAAAGTACCTGCATACTAACATGATCATCTAGAGACTGGAATGCGGAGAAAAATGTTTGGTAATAAGATTATTACATGAGCCCGTGTTTAATTCCTTCTGGGAGCACCATTCCACAAATAAAATAGTTACGCAACCCTTGTTCTTTGATCTCCACATAACTAACGCTCAGATGCTTCTGCACTTTGTTATTTGTAAGGGCATTTGGATTCTCTGATTGATCCACCAGAAGATGTTTGATTTGGAAATTCCCTCTGTCAATAGCAGAGAACAACAGGTTTAGACAGCTTTTATGGCCTTGCGACTTGGAATTTTCTTCTTCTGCTTCTTAAATAAATAACTGGTCTCGTCACAATCGAACATTTTCCTCGGCATGTAAGACTCGGAATCAACAAATGTCTTAAATTCTGCCATGAATGCTTTGGGTGGATGGATGGAGTGAAGAAAGCTCCGGGCGATAGGTGGATAGATGTGAGAGAGGCAAGAGGGCATGCTAAAAATAGGAATGAATGGCGAGCGATTGTGACACAGTTCCAGTAGGCCCTGCTGCTTCCTCCGGTCACCTTGGATGACCGCGGAGGTAGCAACAGTAGGTGATTCAGCTTACGAAGCTTCATATGTGGTGGATAATGGGGGAAGGTGGGCTATGGCACCATAGCAGTACCAGCCGAACTCGGTTGAGTCCCTCATCAGGCTGGGAGGAGCGTAGAGAGGATAGGTCCGCTTTTTTAATTTTTCATTTTTTTTATGTCTGCTACCCCCAAAATTGGGGGATGTGCCTTGGTATATAGATAAAGATGAATGGTTCTACTACCGTGAGACCACTGTGTAGCACAAAAAATATGGATGCTAGTTCTCTTGAAGTTTTCAAACCAGTCCCTTGTGTTTTTTGTTTTGCTGACATACCCGGTTCATTTTTTCAAAAGGTCGGCATTCAATACCTTTGCTATTTTGCAGATAATGTTCTCGGTAATCTTAAATCCTGCCAGCTACTTTTCCTTGATCGAGAGAAGCAGTAATTTTTCAATGTTATCAGGGACACGTGGCCATTGTTTTGTCAGTGTCAGCACCCACTTTTGTAACATCAGTTGATTTGATCTTTTCTTTTTTTCTTAAGAATTGTATAAGTCAGTGATGCTTTGCAAGGTCTACCTCATGTGTACCTTTTTCATGCCTCTTGATATTTTTTCTTTTTAACTTCAAAGGTAATCTTCATCTTAACTTCTTAATCATCTTGGGGCCCATTGTCATGATACTGTTAAGTACTTTCAACAAGATGATGAATAATAGCAATCACAACTCAATAAAAAACATGGTCTCAATGCTACAAAGAACAGTTCAAATGATGTTCACATGATACTATACACAGCATTATACATACATACATATACCAAGGCACTTCCCCCAATTTTGGGGGGTAGCCGACATCAACAAATGAAACAAAAGAAAAAGGGGACCTCTACTCTCGTTCCTCCCAGCCTGACAAGGGATTTATGCTGCTGAATATTGGTTGGAGAGTGGAAGAATTATGTTCTGTACAAAGGAAAGGGATGCAAAGTAACGCAAAACAAAATATAAAAGTCACCTTAACACAGCGGGTACATTGTGTGGGTTGTGTATGGATACCGCTTGACTTCTTTCTCGTTATTAATTGTCGATAAAAATGTTGATACCGAGCAAAATTTTTCGCTCGCGGACCGATCCAATTCCTTTAATCCAATTTGAATATGCATGTTTGTATATATGCTCGTATTTAAAGTTACTTGTAAATGTAGGTACTACTGTACAAATAAAGTGTGTGGAGAATTTCTCCATCTTGTTTATAGAGTAGACAGTACTGTAGATGTTTTTCGTATGTTGCTTTCAGTTCTTTACCTTCCTCTTGTTTTTTGTTTTTTTAAGTTTTTATGGTTTTTTTTTTTTTTAAGTTTTTATAGTTTATGTGGGAAGGGTCTAATTTAATCTTCTTACTGTTCTTGAAATATGTTAAATTGATTGTTTATTCTTTCCTTATAGTTTATTTATATCCTTGTTTCCTTTCCTCACTGGGCTATTTTTCCCTGTTGGAACCCATGGGATTATAGCATCTTGCTTTTCCAACTAGGGTTATAGCCTGGCTTGTAATAATAATTGTGATTATAATCCTTTGGCTCATTTCATAAAATAAGTCTGGTTTGGGGGGCAGGTGAGCTTGTGTGTTTGTGGAGGGCTCTAAAATTGGCTTGGTGGCTGCAGCCAAGGTATTTATCTTAACAATATAATGAATATCCTTTGACATTTATGATAAAGATAAGCATTCTTTGCAAGATTTTTTTTTCTTCTTACATCGGAAGGTGTCGGTTTTTCTTTCTGTAGATGGCATGCAGTCAAATAACTCGAATTAACAAATTAGTTTTAATGTATTAATTCTGTGTGTAAAGAAATTTTAAAACTGATTTTGTCAGGTATGAATGCTGTAAGTTTGATTGTTTTAAGCTGTTGTAGCTCAGAGATACATTAAAACTCAATACATAAGACTTTGACACTTTTATAGAAACTGGTTTCTTTAATTTTCAGAACCCCTAATTATCTCAGGTTCAAGTTGTAGAGGTTGACTGAAGTCTAGGAGTGAAATCTGTAATGTTTTATTCATTGCATTAGTAATGCTATTAGTTTTTCACTTATTTCAGTATAGACTATCATTTCTTGCGTATGGAGGGATTAATCATGGAATTTTTCCTTTGTTTCATTCTAAGGACAGCTGCTTATTTGTTAGCTTTGAAGTTTCCTTTGATTTTTATGGTAGCTGGATATGAAACTTTGTTTCCACTTGCTAGGGATTAGTTTTGTTACTCAGCAAATTTTATTGTAATATGGTTGCCAATTACCTGACAATTTATATAATTCCTGTATCTAAAGTTTTTTAATGTCTGGTTGCATTATGTTGGAATTCATATGCTATCAGTAATCTTTGCAGTTAGGCTTTTGCAATGGCCAGGGGGCTTGAGATATTCATACGATTTTAGCATTGCACAGAAATCTAATTCTGGTCACCTTAGTTCATATGATTGGAGTTTAATTTAATGTTGCTCTTGATGTTAGTTCAGGAGATTCTATTTCATCTTGATCAAGTGCGAGTTGATGGCCCACTTCTTGAAACGGTTTTTTGAAATTTGAACTGTAGGTTACTAAGAATAGTTGATGGACATCATAATGATTAATGGGATGCAACCTCTGGTGTTTCTTATGGTAGTTTTTATTATCATGCGCTTTTTATATACAGCAGCCATTATTTAAAGGGTTTTATTAACAGTGGCCTCGTATATCCCATTGTTTTATTATTGATCAATAGGTTTTAGATTGGCTTTGAGCTTTGGAACATGAAGGGAAACTGGCTGTCAATGCAGTGGAATACTTTGATAGTGGGAGCTTTGTTAGCATTTCTATCTTGCCTTTGTTCAGTAAACAGGGCTATATTTATATCTGCATCTAACTCCTCGTGCAATCTTATGATATAGGAACTTGAAAATAACTTGGTATATATAGGACAAGCACGCACAAGATGTACATAATGTTGTTGAATTTTCGCTGGTCTTTCTTGCTTGCTTTTTAGAAAACTCTCAGCATGCTAAGTGGTGTTGATTTTATTTTGAATCTATTGTTTTGTAGATACTTATGAGTGTTAGTATTTGAAACTATCCTTCCCCCGGTACAGTAGTTCTGAAATGTCAAATTTGTTCCTCTAGCATGATTAAAAAAAACACCCTGCATGTCTTCACTCGTGAAGAGCAAACTTTTACTGACCTTACAACTTTAATGTGTTACAAAAATATGTATTTTGATTTATTTTCAGTATTTAATTTCTGGTTTTAAGGTAATTTTGTTTGATGTTGATACAGTGATGATAGCACAGCTATATATTTTGTGTAATCAGCCATGTAGTTATCCTCTTGATTTGCACATGTCCCCTTTGATTTCTATATTTTATTATTAAGTTTTCCCTTTGTATTATTGCACAAGGGTTAAAGTACTGGTCCTATTACACCCAACATCTTTCCCCTCTCTTTTATTTTTTACTTTATTGATAGTAACTGTAATAGTTTAGTAGTACTGGGTTATTCAGCATTCCATGCCCCATTTACGCTAAGTGTTCGACATCGCCTCGAACTGTAGATGTATGATTAGTTTTCATTAATTGCTCCTAATTCCATTCCAGATTCATCGGATAATTAAGGTTCCATTGAAGATAAAATCTGATCACTTGCATGAAGCCTCCAGTTTTGTGTAAAAGAAAAAAATAGTTTTTATCTTTTTCTTATGAATCCTTCAGCATGTGTGTCAGATGTGGTTTTTATTGTGATAAATCTTCCTTAGAGGGCTGGTCCTAAGGTTTTGTAATGGCTTTATATTAAAGTCGGAAAGTGATTTCCGCCAAAGGCTTTGATGAGAAGTTTTTTTACCTCTAGAGTTACGTCTACGCTGTAGGTGCTTTTCTAATCTTAGATGAATTGCCCGTCAGTTGTATAGTTGAAATTTGAAATTTCCGTCTTCCAGTATTCCTTGCAAATAGGTGCTCCAACTATTTCAGGGTAAAGAAATGTCACGGTAAGCTTGCTTCGTTCGGACATGATCAGAAATGAAAATAACTTGGATAGGAACTCTACAGTTTGAATGAACATAAAAACTACATGAAGATATAGGGTTCTGACTGAACAACAAATGGTGAGAGCATGACCCAATTTTTAATTACAATAATTGATCGTCAAAGAAGGGATGTTATCACACAAAATGGAATGATTTAGGTTATTGTCAATAGACCCAATTTTTAATTACAATAATTGACCGTCAAAGAAGGGATGTTATCACACAAAATGGAATGATTTAGGTTATTGTCAATAGACCCAATTTTTAATTACAATAATTGATCGTCAAAGAAGGGATGTTATCAAACAAAATGGAAGGATTTAGGTTATTGTCAGTGTTTTTGAAAGCCCGACACAGATCTGACATACACACACTGTACACTATATGACTACTGTTCGTGTTTGAAAAAAAAAAAACTGAAATGGAAGTCTACATAGTTGTTGGTTGTGGATTCTTACTTGATCCTTTATAGTTTCTAAGAAATTAGTTATAGTAACTTAGGAGACTTAGTTCCAAGAATTGGCTCAAGGTTTCATCATTAGTGGTGGTAGAGTAGTAAGGAAGAAAAATTTTAAAAAATGTCTATTAAAATGCAATATGGTGTATCCATAATAAAGCAGATTTTTTAGAGCTGAAATATTCGCAAGCCCACAAAAAGGCCTTGCAAATTGACCCTCGAAACGAATGAACGAACAAGAAAATTCAGTTTTGTTTGTGTATCCTCATACATGCAAAAATCAGAATTGATTTGGCAACTGATATCAACCATTCAATGTCCCTCAATAATGGATTCTTTTATTTTTTTCAGTCCTTAATCTATGAAAAGATAGTTTATAAAATTTTGTTTGAATTTTCGAATAATATGGTAGGTGTACCATATCTATAGTCAATTTTTCTTAGCGAGGCAGATTTGCATCGACTCGCAGCGGCGCCCTTATAGCTCGGAAAAATTTCCTGATCTGTAATTGGTTGGACAAGATCATTCTAACCAATCAGCGATCAGGAAAGCTTTCCGAGCTAAAAGGGCACTCCTGCGAGTCGGTACAAATCTGCCTCGCTAAAAAAACTTGACTATAGTATGTGCTAATGTTCAAGTACTTGAGTTTGTGTTTGAACTCTTTAAAGCCAACTCTCTGATAATTAAAAGCCTTATAACAGCTTTGCTTAAAGAGCTTATTTAATATGCTAGAAACTCTTCCATCTAGAATACTTTGCATTTTTAGTGTTTTACCTAGAGAAATATTTACTGATCATCCTGACATTTTCCTAGTTTTGATTTTAGAATATTACACTACTTTTTGTCAACAACCTACTTTTTGATGACAACCTACTTTTTGTCAACAACCTACTTTATGTCAACAACCTACTTTTTGTCAACAACCTACTTTTTGAGGCCAACCTATCGTTTTATAAAAAGATGTGCACTGGTGCCATCTCTTACATGCCACGCAATTGCATGAATGTGAAAGTCTAAAAGAAAAAAGTAACATTATTATGAAATAGTTTGTATGATGGTATGCTAACCCTTTTACCCTCGGGCTATTTGGAACTTTCCAACCCTTAACCCCCAGGGGCTATTTTTTTTTCAAGCACATTTTGCAGTATATTTTTATTTAAATTGCTCTAACAGCCTTAATTTTCATCATAGAGAGGTTAGGTTGGTCTCATTCTCTTGGAAGATGCCTGAAGTTTCTCAAAAAATTATAAAGAATATGCCCAAAAAAAATTTAAATAGCAGTTTTTTGCAAGGGCGTACCGGTACGTCCATGGGGGGTAAAGGGATGAGTTTTGTGAAACGTACCAGTATGTCCTTTGGGGGTAAAAGGGTTAAAAACCAAGTCTGAATTAATTCCTGAATTATTGAGATAGATTTCCAAAGACCAAGTCCTAAGCAGATACATGCATTATTTGGAATTCAGGTGCCCTAACCTCTATAACCCTTTTACCCCCAAAGGACGTACTGGTACGTTTCACAAAAGCCATCCCTTTACCCCCATGGACGTACCGGTATGTCCTTGCAAAAAATGCTATAAATTTTTTTTTTTCATATTTTTGATAATTTTTTGAGAAAATTCAGGCATTTTCCAAGAGAATGAGACCAACCTGACCTCTCTATGACAAAAATTAAGGCTGTTATAGCAATTTAAAAAAAAATATACTGCAAAATGTGCTGGGAAAAAAATAACCCCCTGGGGGTTAAGGGTCGGAAATTTCCTAATACCCTGGGGGTAAAAGGGTTAAGAAAGATTCTTCGTGAAGGGGGCTTTTTTATACCATAATACATAATACGGAATATCGTAAAGGTCTTTTTCAGGTCTTATGCGTTTATCAGCAATTTCTACCTTTCAGGCCATAGGTCTTGCAAAATCTTTGTTAATATATTGATGTTTGAAATAAATTTTTATGCTCTTCCAGTCCTTTCTCAAAAAGTTATTATACTAACTGATATTTAAGAATGCTGATAGGGATGTACGTTATATACTGTATGCTTGTATATACACGTACAGTATGTTTCTTTAATGTGCAAATAGTAGTAAATGAAGGAGAGTAATTTCTTAAATTCCAAGAGCTTATGAAAAGCACTTTTGGTAAATTTAGCAAATTTGTTAATGCAATTGCACTTTAAAACATTCAACAGTAATTATTATCAGATTAAGTTAACAGATCCCTGTTATATTGCAAGGTTTTTTTAGGTTGACTATACTCATTTCAAGCATTTTTAATTCTAAATCATCAAATTATGTACTGGACGTGTCTCTTTTAGACCCTTTTTGGAAAATTTTAAAGTCCAATGTAGACGATTGTTCAATAAACAGAGGTAGGAACGTAGAGAGTAGAGGTCCCCTTTTTTGTTTTGTTTCATTTGTTGATGTCGGCTACCCCCCAAAATTGTGGGAAGTGCCTCGGTATATGGATGGATGGATGTTCAGTTTAAGAAATCAAATCTCAGATAATTGGAATATGGGTATTGTTTATACCAGGAGTTAAAGATATTTAATTTGTATTTTGCTAACCAAGTTCTTATTGAGAGAGCCTTCTAGTTATTGCTTCCTTGTTGAATGCAATGTAATTTTATTGTATTAGCCACTGAATTATTTTTATATAACTCAAAGGTCCATGTATAGAAAAGTAATCTTTTGTGTATTAATCACTTATTTTTATATAACTCAAAGGTCCTTTTGTAGAAAAGTATTGTCTTGAAAATATAAATTTTGGTGGAAAAATGAAATCAGGATCTTCCTGGACAAACCATGGGTCAATAATAACTTATACTGTACCGTATGTACTAGGTAATGCCTCTGCTGTGTCAGTGATATTCCATTTGTATAAATTGAACTCTTTAAGAGACTAGGCAGAAGGCATTCTTGGAGGAAATGGATAATGAGAGCTTCACTTCATGGTAAATGTTGAGAAATTTATTAGTACTAGGTTCTGTATTTTGACAACCTTTTTAACCCTTTTACCCCCAGGCTATTTGGAAATTTCCAACCCTTAACCCCCAGGGGGTTATTTTTTTCCCAGAACATTTTGCAGTATATTTTTTTAAATTGCTCAAACAGCCTTAATTTTTGTCATAGAGAGGTCAGGTTGGTCTCATTCTCTTGGAAAATGCCTGAATTTTCTCAAAAAATTATCAAAAATATGAAAAAAAAAATTTGTATAGCATTTTTTTGCAATGACGTACCGGTATGTCCATGGGGGTAAAGGGATGGCTTTTGTGAAACGTACCAGTACGTCCTTTTGGGGTAAAAGGGTTAAGTGACTAGGCAGAAGGCATTCTTTGAGGAAATGGATAATGAGAGCTTCACTTCATGGTAAATGTTGAGAAATTTATTAGTAATAAGTTCTGTATTTTGACAATCTTTTTAATCACATTGGTGTATTATTATAAGAATAATTTGCCATTTTGCTGTTGATAGTCGAGATGTTATTTTCTAATCTAGCTATGCTTTTTCCAAACTCAATTTCAAGATCAAGAGTTTAGGTCTTTTCTTAGCTTAGATGGCTCTACAAAATTGGAAATTAGAAACTGAATAACCTAAATGTATACTGTATTAGTATATCATGATATTCATAAATACCTAGGAGTTAGGTAAGCAAAGTAATGTTATTGGGGAATTTGCTCCAAATTATTTTTCTTAATTTATATTTTTACTTTCCTTGAACTTGAACTCTTAGAACTTTAGCCAAAGAATAGTGATTGGAAGCTGGTAACTACCATTTGTCATAGTTGTTAATAGGTTAAGATCCTATTATTTTACTAAAGAGAAGTCTTTACATTTACCATTTGCTGGTGAAAATTGTCCTTTTCTTATTTACAACGTTTTTCACCGAGTACCATTATGTTCCTCTGAAAATCAACATTTACTCTAAAAAAAAAATCTGCTTATAGCTACTTTAATTTTAAATGTCGAGCCTTTGTACTTTATGAAGAGTTCTTTTTTTTTTTTTTTATAATGAACATACTGTAGTCCTCTCATTTTACAAATGTTTAAGGTTCTTTTGAAGGAGATTGCAAATACCACTTGTTTTACCCCTTTAGTCATCAAGTAATACAGGAATTATGTCTCGCATTAGAGCAGCTGTTGTGACTGGTCTTGTATTTGCACATTTCTCCAGTTTCCTCCTTAACACTGTTCTTCATCCGACACAAAGTCAGCACAGTTTTGTTTTTTATTATGAATAGGATAGTTAATTTTATTTCATTGAATGGTATATTGCTGAATTTTAGACACTGGTTGCTGCAGTACAGTAAAATTGCCATTCAGTGTTTCTGGGGAGATAAGATAGCAAGCTCACGTTCTTGTTAGGCGATTTGTAATGGCGAGAGTGTGTAGGGTTATGCTTTAACATAAAATAAGGATGGTATTAGCTTCTCATTCTTGTTAACCACGTGTAATTGTTTATAGCTGAATAGATTTCGTAATAATTCTTCATACTAGGAATAAAGGGGGCCACGTTCTGCGTCCTCAGAATAAATCTCTTTTGTCATTAAATTCTTCATACTAGAAATATAGGGAGACAGGTTCTGCATCCTCAGAATAAATCTCTTTTGTCATTAATGCTGTTTTGTGAAGTACAAAACATGTTTGCTAACATATTTTCCATGGGCCAAAAGTCAGGTTTGTTGTGGAATTAGGTCTATGTTTTCCAACAGTTGTGCCTGGACAATAATTTCTCAGTACAGCACATAGTAAATGTATCAAATGTCCTCCTTGGTTTGATATTAGTTAATTGGTATGAGGAAAGGAGCCTATACTTGAGGAAGGAAGGTGGATATTTTATTGCAGTTTCTGTCATAAGGATAATCCTGTAACTGGTACTTCATCTCTCTCCCTTATTTCTTGACTTTGAGGTTAAAATCCTCCACCTGGATTGGACTAGTTAACCTCCTTCCAAAATAAAGCCAACTGGAATTCACCTAGAATTTTTCCAAATCAAGATTTTGATGAATGTAAAGAGCATAGCATTAGAAGTATAAGTATAGATGAGACCTTGTACCTTGTCAATTCTTTATGGACAGACCAGAGAAGGAAGACAATGACTGGTGGAATTCAACTGGATGCAAGTGAATATGTCAAAAAATTAAAAAAAAAAACTGCAGTACTTAGAAGCGCAGAGTAAACTGGTTGCATATAGAGATGAACCAAGTATGGTTATAGGCAAAAAATACTCCTAGTTGCTCTTCTAGGAGAAGGACCTTCCACAATCAAACCATTGTTCTCTAGTCTTAAGTAGTGCCATAGTCTCTGTACCATGGTCTTCCAGTCTTGGGTTAGAGTTTTATTGCTTGAGGATACACAGGCAAACTATTCCATGTTTCCTTATTTCTTCATTGGGCCATTTTCCCTGTTGGATCCCTTGGGCTTATAACATCCTGATTTTCCAACCAGGGTTGTTGCTTAGCTAGTAACAATGATTATGATAATAATAACTGTGGTACAACACAGGTGTGATCATTGAATATCTGGATGTAATGACTAGCCGTGGAACATTTGGCCATGTTGACCTATTGGGTAGGCATGGATCAAAGTAAAACTTTCTCAACCTCTCTAAGCTATAGGAGCTACAGTATAGCTGCGTGGTAAATAGCTTAAAGCTATGTAGATTATTTTGATGACTGTGGTACATCAGATTAATGTGACAATGATGTCATTTCTGACAGCCCCCTGAATATCACATTACAGATATGCTAGGGATTTTTTGGATTCATCCTATAAACATACCTGTCGGAAAACTTGAGATGATGCCTGGTCAAGAGACTGAACTTTGATACACGAGTAGTAACTATTGGCCTCTTCACTCATTTGTGGTGACTGTCTCACAATGGAAGACTGGTCTTCCTTAGAATGAAAAAGGGAAGACATTCTCCCGAGTTGTATTCTCAGAGATAGTTGGTTTTCTTAGTACTGTATGAGAAAGGGAAGACATTCTCCCGAGTTGTATTCTCAGAGATAGTTGGTTTTCTTAGTACTGTATGAGAAAGGGAAGACATTCTCCCGAGTTGTATTCTCAGAGATAGTTGGTTTTCTTAGTACTGTATGAGAAAGGGAAGACATTCTCCCGAGTTGTATTCTCAGAGATAGTTGGGTTTTCTTAGTACTGTATGAGAAAGGGAAGACATTCTCCCGAGTTGTATTCCCAGGGACAGTTGGTTTTCATTAGCACTGTATGAGAAAGGGAAGACATTCTCCCGAGTTGTATTCCTAGGGACAGTTGGTTTTCTTAGTACTGTATGAGAAAGGGAAGACATTCTCCCGAGTTGTATTCCCAGGGACAGTTGGTTTTCATTAGCACTGTATGAGAAAGGGAAGACATTCTCCCGAGTTGTATTCCCAGGGACAGTTGGTTTTCATTAGCACTGTATGAGAAAGGGAAGACATTCTCCCGAGTTGTATTCCCAGGGACAGTTGGTTTTCATTAGCACTGTATGAGAAAGGGAAGACATTCTCCCGAGTTGTATTCCCAGGGACAGTTGGTTTTCATTAGCACTGTATGAGAAAGGGAAGACATTCTCCCGAGTTGTATTCCCAGGGACAGTTGGTTTTCATTAGCACTGTATGAGAAAGGGAAGACATTCTCCCGAGTTGTATTCCCAGGGACAGTTGGTTTTCATTAGCACTGTATGAGAAAGGGAAGACATTCTCCCGAGTTGTATTCCCAGGGACAGTTGGTTTTCATTAGCACTGTATGAGAAAGGGAAGACATTCTCCCGAGTTGTATTCCCAGGGACAGTTGGTTTTCATTAGCACTGTATGAGAAAGGGAAGACATTCTCCCGAGTTGTATTCCCAGGGACAGTTGGTTTTCATTAGCACTGTATGAGAAAGGGAAGACATTCTCCCGAGTTGTATTCCCAGGGACAGTTGGTTTTCATTAGCACTGTATGAGAAAGGGAAGACATTCTCCCGAGTTGTATTCCCAGGGACAGTTGGTTTTCTTAGTACTGTATGAGAAAGGGAAGACATTCTCCCGAGTTGTATTCCCAGGGACAGTTGGTTTTCATTAGCACTGTATGAGAAAGGGAAGACATTCTCCCGAGTTGTATTCCCAGGGACAGTTGGTTTTCATTAGCACTGTATGAGAAAGGGAAGACATTCTCCCGAGTTGTATTCCCAGGGACAGTTGATTTTCATTAGCACTGTATGAGAAAGGGAAGACATTCTCCCGAGTTGTATTCCCAGGGACAGTTGATTTTCTTAGTACTGTATGAGAAAGGGAAGACATTCTCCCGAGTTGTATTCCCAGGGACAGTTGATTTTCTTAGTACTGTATGAGAAAGGGAATACATTCTCCCTAGTTGTATTTCCAGAGGCAGTTACTTGCCAAAATGGATAGACCGAGGACATTCAGGAATGCTGAGGTTAATGTAAGCAATGCAGGTGCTCCCTTTCACCGTCAAAGAGAGAAGTAGACAACCCACTTTTGCATTTATGTTGAGGGAGTATTAACCTTCATTTTTATTACAAATTTGACCTAAGCAGATTTTTACAGGTTCTATGGATGCCTTGTAACATTTACCTGTAATGTTCCACAGATTTTTTATAGATATTTTCCTTTACTTATTTTTAGGTTGGTTTTTAATTTAAGAAGTTTGATATACATTTTGGATAAACTCCTAAAGTAATATGGAAAGTAGCTAACTATAGAAGACTATTATTAATGAATTTGAAAAATTCACACGGTGCATTATAGACATTACTTACGGGTCTTTATAGCGTTCCTTTTGCCCTTAGCTGCACTCGCTTATATTCTTTCGATTTTGTTCTCCAAACTCTCTTAAGTTTAACTTAAGCATAAATGCAGGGTTTTCCTGCAGTTCCATATGAGAACTCGGAATTCCCTTGGTGGTCCAAGCACTGGGCTATTTTTGAATTCCCTTGGTGGTCCAAACACTGGGCTATTTTTGAATTCCCTTGGTGGTCCAAACACTGGGCTATTTTTGAATTCCCTTGGTGGTCCAAACACTGGGCTATTTTTGAGTTCCCTTGGTGTTCCAAACACTGGGCTATTTTTGAATTCCCTTGGTGGTCCAAACACTGGGCTGTTTTTGCCAAATTCACAAATCCAATCAAATTCAAAGTTGTTATTTGGAAATCCTTTGGTTCATCCCCTTTTTAATTTAAAAAATTGTAAGGGAGTACTATGCTACAGTATTGGACTGCAAGACTTGAAGCAATTATTGTGAGAGGAGCAACAGTAACATGGTCATAAGGGAAGTACTTCTTGTAAATATGAGTACTGTATTTAATTAGTAAGCATCTGAATTTCTCCTTTTGTTTTTAAGACTGCAACTACTATTTTTTCACAGTAGATCCAAGCCTCTACGGGCCGACCAAGGGAAAGGCCCGTGCCGATAAGAAGTGTTTTCTTTAATACACTACGAAGATCTAAGGTCACCAACAAAATGATTTTGTGATATTGATGAGGTATTATGAAATAATAAAAACTGGATGTTGGTGAAAAGATAGTTGCAAATGAAGTTGCTGAAAATTATCTTGCAGCAGGAAATTAAGGCTTAGTATCTTGAGGAAAGAAGAGCTCCCTGACCTGATTTTAAAAGGCTCTTTATTTTTTGTTAGTTTTTCACACTACCTAGACCTTCCTGAGTTTTTTAGTTCAGGGAGTTTGGTCCCAAAACCTTTTTTGTATCATTGTCAAAGTAAAAGGGAATCGTAATGTCCACAAGGTACTTTGCACTTTAGGAGTAACTTGTAGGACTACTGTACAACAGAATAAAGTATAATGACGTGGGTTCATTAGCCTTCTGACATGGGTCTCTCTACTATTCCTGAAGTTTAATGACTAGAAAGCAGAAGCATTTTGAGGTTTTCTCCAATAATCCAATCGAAGGCTGATTTTATTCAAAACTGAAAAGTTGGAAAACAGTGGCAAATCATTATTGGAAAAGGAGCAGCAGTAGTTATGCTACCTATTGCAAGAGGGTTCTATAGAATATCCTAACCTTTGAAGAGGCTCGGAGGACCCTGCGAAAGTGGAAATGTCGGAAAATCCAATCCCCAGACTTATCAAGAACTGCAAGAAATGCATGAAAATATCGGGAATATCGGGAAGAGTTTGAAAATTGTGATGCTTTGTAAAACCCTCCCCCTATTTTTAGCACAATTATCTGCAAAGATCTGCAGACATCTTACCATCAGTAAAATACAGTAACTGCTCCAATTTCATCACGCTCAACACCAAAATTCTAGCCTAACCTTGCGTAGCCTGTGGAAACTTGACGGAATCCACAAAACTAAGAATAGAATACTGCAATTTTTTAATAAGTCTAATGAAAGTTTATTTGAAAGTAATATAGTTTTCAAAAAGTGCATCCATATAGTATACAGGATATGATTGAGATGTATATAGTTGCTACAGGTATCAGTGCAAAGATCATAATTCTATAGAAGCGGTCCATATTTTGCGTATGTACTGCATATTTTATCAATGACTGTCAGGTTAATCACAAGAGATGAATGCAGCTGCACCAAGTTAGACTGCCTTGTAGTACTAAACGTTTTATACAAAACGTTTTTATTGTAAGGAAACTGATTGAAGCTGTTGTAAGGTCACATTGGTGCACTTATTAAAATGACGTCAGTGGTATATCTGATGATTCAACAGAATTGTGTGAGAACCAATGTGATATAGCATTGAAGTGCCAGCAGATGATGTACTGACAATAAACTTAAAATGCTATTGGAGTGCAAATGGAGTAGTTTTCTAGTCTGACAAAAGAATTGTTACTTATAGTAAGTGAGGAGTTAACCAAGGCATCGCTTAACTTCCACTAGTCTCTTTGGATGATAAATCTGTGTTTAGAGAGGGGTAGGGTAACAGCTTCCATTATCATCCTCATCATCATCTTTGGGAGCAATCACAGAAAGCTACAATTTCCTTGAAAGACATTGTCTGATACCCAGCACCATTGCCATTCTTGTTAATCTTGTCTCTTGATTTGCAGAATAGTATCGGAAATTTGTATCCCCTAAATCTTTACTCTGATATTCAACTCCTCAATAACTTTGTTTCCAGTATTTGGCCTTAGCCGACCATGCTTCACTGCAAGATACTCTAAGCGAGACCCTAGTGTTTGGCCTTTGCCGACCATGCTTCACTGCAAGATACTCTAAGCGAGACCCTAGTGTTTGGCCTTTGCCGACCATGCTTCACTGCAAGATACTCTAAGCGAGACCCCAGTGTTTGGCCTTTGCCGACCATGCTTCACTGCAAGATACTCTAAGCGAGACCCCAGTGTTTGGCCTTTGCCGACCATGCTTCACTGCAAGATACTCTAAGCGAGACCCCAGTGTTTGGCCTTTGCCGACCATGCTTCACTGCAAGATACTCTAAGCGAGACCCCAGTGTTTGGCCTTTGCCGACCATGCTTCACTGCAAGATACTCTAAGCGAGACCCCAGTGTTTGGCCTTTGCCGACCATGCTTCACTGCAAGATACTCTAAGCGAGACCCCAGTGTTTGGCCTTTGCCGACCATGCTTCACTGCAAGATACTCTAAGCGAGACCCCAGTGTTTGGCCTTTGCCGACCATGCTTCACTGCAAGATACTCTAAGCGAGACCCCAGTGTTTGGCCTTTGCCGACCATGCTTCACTGCAAGATACTCTAAGCAAGACCCTAGCCATCAAAGCGTGACTTGAATAGTGCTATGCATAATGAATTCTCCATGAATATCCAAGTGAACCATTGCCTTCATAGTCTCACACACAACTATCTTTTTATACCAGAACATCATTCAGTAGTGCTAAATTCCAATAGTATTATGGTTACTTTCTACCCTTGATGAACTTAATGCACTTTGCTTGTAGATGAGTATTTTGTTCAATACCTGTTACTCGCTGAGCTTATGACAATTGTAGTGTTCTTAATATCTCACCTTTAATGTGGAGTGTTACACATCCTTTAGAAGACCATCATACTTGGCAAATACAGAATTATTTAGGTTCAAAATTAAGGTAGAAATTAATACTTATGCTTCATCACACAGGCGAGTAGCATATTTTGGTTCAAGGTCTTTTATGCAAAGCCTCTCACTGAGTATAGATAGTTTTCTGGTACATTTCCATCAGGACGACATGGCTCGAGCCCAAAAAAGGGATTTTGACATAGGAAAAATCTATTTTTGGGTGAGATGGCCATGTCGTCCTGATGGCCCACCCATTACTACATTTTTCTCCCACCCCCTTGCTCGTTGGAGGCTTCTATTTCACAGTAGTTCCGCTGCGATGTGGAATGAAGCGGCAGAGTCGTTTGGGAGCACCGAAAGGTGATTGAATATGTAACGTCTCCTCACTTATCCTTCCCCTTAAAGGATTAGACTGGATAAAGTCTATTCAGGGTGCAGCCACTTTGGTTCATCTTTGCTTTCTTAATACTCGTCCCACCAAAATTGTATCGTTGTCCTGAAACGATCTCGCACAAGAAAGTTTCGTCTTTACTTTCAGGTGCTGAACTTACCAAAGTTTAGATCTTTCTACAGAATGGTTTTTATAAAACACTAAAATATGATTTATTAACGGCCAGTCAATGATTATCCTTCATCAACAAAAGGGCTTTCAACTTAGCGAATCAGGTAATGCAAGGTTGATGCAGAATGAGAAACTAATGCTCAATCTTTGGCAGTTGCATTAGATGCAAAAGCGTTTTACTTACAGGAGTCTAAATATCTTAGGGTGTCAAGTAATAAGAGGAGTAATTGACACTAAAAATGAGGAAAATTTTATTTTTGGCATAGATTCCATCAAAGATCAAGGATCTAATGAAATGAGTGTACAGTAATGGTTAAACCATCTGTTACATTAGATCATTACATTTAAAAGTTTAAAGGCCACTCATGAATAGCAGAAGCAAGGGACAGTGACGTTGCCCTAGCGAGTAGGACAATGTCTTAGAGGCTGACCATATTTATACATATGATCAGTGCCCAAGCAGCTGACCATATATATATATATATATATATATATATATATATATATATATATATATATATATATATATATATATATATATATATATATATATATATATATATATATATATATATATATATATATATATATATATATATATATATATATATATATATACACATATGATCCCCCTCTCCACCCATGGTAGGACCAGCAAGGGCCAGGCAATGGTTGCTGATGACTCAACTGATAGACCTATATGCTCCCCCAAACCCCTTATCCTTTGCTCTCAAGTATGGCAAGGTTGCAGACATAAAGGAAACTAAAGAGTTTGAGCGGGACTCAAATCCCAGTCTGGCGATCTGACATAAAAGAAACTAAAGAGTTTGAGCCGGACTCAAATCCCAGTCTGGCGATCTGACGTAAAAGAAACCAAAAAGTTTGAGCCAGACTCAAATCCCAGTCTGGCGATCACCATATAGGTGCGTTTCCAATAGGCCACCACAACCATGAAAACCATTGAAACTTTTAAGATATCTTTATTTCTTTCTATCAGTGAGTACAATAATTGAAATATAGGATATGGAGGTTAAAGTGACTCGCTTGAAGAAATTTCACCTAACATTGTTGTAAAGACTGTGGCTGTTAAAACATTACTTGCTATTCAAGTCACAAAGGACTCGGATGGGTGATACTATTGTCTGAAAGTCTCTTCATACGAGATGGGACCTTTTCGTCGTTATGTAAAGAGAACAACGTAATGCAGAGTTTGTTACAGGTCAATCATGATCCGCATTTTCTTTCTCGTGTCGTGTATAGTATTGTAATCAGAATAACCATTGGGAGAAATGTAAAGGTCTCGGTGGGTAATTGCGTAATTGGGTTTTTAGTTCAGGGGGATATCCTGAGAAAACTAAGCTACTTATTGTAGTGGGGATGATGACGATAATGGCACATCAACATTGAATTCCAATATGGCCCTTAACGAAAAGCTCCTTAACATTTTTGGCTTCTTTTGTTAAATCTCAGAAGGCCAGTGAGTTTTCAGTTGAAGGCAGTAATTCTGATTAAACTGGTACTATTCCAAACCCCAACTTGGCTTCTTAAGTTGGGTCTAGTGGTTGTAGTGTTCAATTCAGGAAAGGTTCTGATGATATGCATTACATCATAGATTTGAGATTCCCTTGTAGAGGCTCTGATTCTTTATTTACTTTAGACCCTTCTGCTTCACAATCCTCGCATTCCAGCAATCCTACCTGCTCTTTTAGGTAACTATATTGCTGGGCAGAAGACAGTTGGTAGCCTTGTTCCTAGTACCCCTCCACACGCTGATGTAAATGCTCTTTATGTGGATGGTGTGTCATATCATATGATTCCCTTAAAGCAAATGTAACTGAGAAAGTTTTGGCTAAACCTGATTGGTTGCATCATGATTTGGATGTCAGTATGAATTATATGCTTGCAAGCTCAGCCACTAGCTCATTATGTGTTAACTCATTTAATGGGGTAAGTTTATGCGTTAGTACCTCAGCTCCTGAAACGAGTCCCTTGGTAAACATATGTGCAGCAGCGTTCGTGCAAAGATATAAAAAAAAAAAAAAAACTGAAAAACTAGCAAATAATGTATCTGTTCATCTTTCTGAAACTAAAGGATGAGAGCTAGCTTTCTTTGTTCGTCTAGGTGTTCCTGTGTGTGTGGGGATGGAGTTACTTAAGCATCCAGGGAGCGTCCCTGGACAGGAGAGGAACTACTGTAGAGCATAGCTTGTTGTCCTGATGAGTAGCTCCTGTGACATGCCCCTAGCGAGACTTGAACTTGAGGCAAGGGCTTTAGCCCTTGAACCTGATACTTTGACGCTTCTTGGGGAAGGTTTTGTTGCAACACTACTACCTTAAAACACTTTGTGTACAATGTACAATACCCTCCAGAAACTATGCAAGCCACCCTTCCTGATGTCAAGAGAACACAAAGGAAGGACTCGATTATAGAGAAGTATTTCGTTTTTAGTAGGGAAATTTTTACGGAAAAATATCCCGATAAGTTGCTCAAGGTAAGTTCTGATGCTGTTTTTTCTTCCAAGTCTTGGGAGACTCCTCTTCCAAGATAATTCATACACCTCAATTCCCCGATTTCATTTAGGATAGAATCGACAAATTGTTATCTCAAATGCAAAGAGAGGCTGGTAATTCTAATCTCAGTTAGTGTTGAAGCCTTTTATACGACAAGTCGTTCTTAGTTACACAAGTTTTATTTCTGTATATTCAATTTGTTTACCAAATCTTCTTTTAGATTATGGTTTAATTTTTGGTCTTGAGCCTACCATTAATACTACAAAATCTTTAAATGCAATATTTGCAAGTTGATTTATTAGAGAATTTTTTTTTGGTGGTTAATGTATTATATACTGTACTCTACTTGAAATACTCTCTTTTGTGAATTTTATAATAGTTATTGTTAGTCTTTTATAAAAGAAATTTGTAGCCCCTCAGGATTTGAATTGGGTTTTGGAATAACTAACTAACTTAAAACTTTTTCTGATGGTGTTTTCAAGGCTGTAACAGGCTTTTGTGTGTTTTGTGATTATGAAAATAGCTATAGAATGTGCCTTAATGGTTGGGACAGTCTCTTAGGCATAGAAACCTTAATTTACTTCCCTATTTTGGGTCCTGTTTTGGATTTGCAGTAAACAGGATTGAGTAATTGCTCAAATGGGTACCAGAACTGTGAGGTTACTTTCTAGGGATACCAAAGTAGGTCCTCGGGTTACGACGGTCCCGACTTACGCGGTTTCGCCGTTACGAACGCGCCCCATAAAAATATAAAAATAATATTAAGCGTCGTTCCGTCTTACACCGTTAGCGTCGTAAGCGACGTAAACAATTGCGAACTAGTTTCTAGCGCGCGGTGGATGAATACGCTTTGCGGTGGTTGTGGGCGAGGAAGACGGCGTCGCTCAGTTCCACTCATACGCCATTTTTGGTTGTGATTGCCTGTTCTTTCTCTCACGTGTTTGATCGTTTTTTTGAACTTTTTGCCCTTCATTATGGCTCCAAAGCGCAAGGCAGATTCTTCTGATGGTAGTGCATCGAAGAAAAGGAAGGCCATCACCATGGAAGTGAAATTAGACATTATTAAGCGGTCTAAAAACGGTGAAACGCCAACGAACATTGGCCGATCGCTTGGCCTTAGCCGTTCGACCGTGGCTACTATCCTTAAAGATAAGGAGCGCATTGTTGAACACGTAAAAGGATCTGCTCCAATGAAAGCAACAGTGATAACGAAACAGCGTAGTGGTTTAATTATCGAAATGGAAAGGTTATTAGTGCTTTGGTTGGAAGATCAAAATCAACGGCGTATTCCAGTGAGCTTAATGGTTATTCAAGAGAAGGCTAAAAGGTTGTTTGAAGCGTTGAAAAAAGAAAGGGGGGGAGAAAGTGAAAGTGAAGAGTTTTCGGCTAGTAGGGGTTGGTTTATGCGATTTAAGGCTCGGGCCAATTACCATAATTTTAAAGTGCAAGGTGAAGCTGCTAGTGGGGATGAGAAAGCAGCAAGTGAATTTCCTAAAGCGTTGGCTGAGATAATTAGGGAGGGGGGTTATTCTGCTTATCAGGTGTTCAATGCGGATGAGACAGGTTTATTCTGGAAGCGCATGCCTAACCGCACGTACATAGCAAAGGAGGAGAAGTCAGCACCTGGTCATAAAGCAGGCAAGGAGAGGCTAACTTTGCTTCTTGGGGGAAATGCTGCTGGCGACTTCAAACTGAAGCCCATGCTGGTCTATCAGGCTGAAAATCCAAGGGCACTCAAGGGAATTTGGAAGAGTCAACTCCCAGTCATTTGGAAGGCAAATAAGAAGGCATGGGTGACACTTGCAGTGTTTGAAGACTGGTTTATCAACCATTTTGTACCTAGTGTGGAGCGGTATTGCGCCCAAAAGGGTATCCCCTTTAAGGTGTTGCTATTGCTGGACAATGCCCCTGGACACCCTGCCCAGCTGGGAGACTTTCACCCTAATGTGAAGGTGGTTTACCTTCCACCTAATACCACGGCCCTTTTACAGCCTATGGACCAGGGAGTGATTGCTTCATTCAAGGCCTACTACCTCCGAAGAACAATTGCTATGGCATTACAGGCAACTGAAACGAAGAAGGACTTGACTCTGAAGGACTTTTGGAAGTCCTACAACATCCTTGATGCTATTAAGAACATTGCTGATTCCTGGGAGGAGGTGAAGGTTACAAACATGAATGGTGTTTGGAGGAAGCTATGTCCTCAATTTGTTAATGATTTTCATGGGTTTGAGGACACAGTTGACCATGTTATCAAGAACATTGTTGCCCTGAGTAAGGAAACCGATTTGGAGATGGAGGTTGATGATGTTACGGAGCTGCTAGAATCTCATGGAGAGGAGTTATCTGCTGGGGACTTGATACAACTGGAGAAGCAGATCATAGAGGAAGAGGAAGAAGCCCCCACCCCAGACCCTAAGGCTTTCACAAGGCAGGGCTTGTCAAAAGGTTTTGCCGAGATACAACAAGCATTGGCAACTTTCGAGGCTCAAGATCCCAACATGGACAGGTTCACCAGGGTTTCCAGAGGTGTCATGGACTTACTGCAGTGTTATAAGGAGATTTTGGATGAGAAGAGGATCCTCTCTGTCCAGTCTAACCTGGAGCGGTATTTTAAGAAAGTAGAGAGAACTGCACCCTCTACATCAGCTGCCTCTACTACTCCAGATTTGCCTGCAACAGAGCCTCTACCATCAACCTCAGCTGCCTCTATTGCTACAGAGCCTCTGCCATCAACCTCAGCTGCCTCTGCTTCTCCAGCTTCTCCACCACCTCTTGTAGGCTCTTCACCTCCAGACTCGCCTGCCCCAGCTTCTCCAGCATCTTCTGTCTCACTTCCAGAGAATCCTGATTCACCTGCCCCAGTTTCTCCAGCATCTTCTGCACCTTCCTCTCCACAATAAACCAGTCTCTCCGTCCCTTGCAACATCCCTTCCAGTGTGCAAGCCAACCATAGGAATAAGGTAAGGAATTGTTCTCTTTTTTTTTTATTGATATTTACTTTAATTCATGTGGTAAGGAATTGTTTTCTTTTTTTTTATTGATATTTACTTTAATTCATGTGGTAAGGAATTGTTTTCTTTTTTTATTGATATTTACTTTAATTCATGTGGTAAGGAATTGTTTTCTTTTTTTTTTATTGATATTTACTTTAATTCATGTGGTAAGGAATTGTTTTCTTTTTTTATTGATATTTACTTTAATTCATGTGGTAAGGAATTGTTTTCTTTTTTTTTATTGATATTTACTTTAATTCATGTGGTAAGGAATTGTTTTCTTTTTTTATTGATATTTACTTTAATTCATGTGGTAAGGAATTGTTTTCTTTTTTTATTGATATTTACTTTAATTCATGTGGTAAGGAATTGTTTTCTCTTTTTCTAATATTGTTTTTATGTCATTTGATACATTTTATTATAGTACAGTATACAGTAATACTTTACAGTACAGTACAGTACGTATATTTATGGTGTTCCGACTTACACGGAAATTCGGGTTACACCGCGTCTTAAGAACGGATCAGCGTCGTAACCCGAGGACCCCCTGTAATAACAACTCTACGATCTACTACTAAATTTTTTAATAATGATGCTAAAGAAAGCCCCACCCACTCCCAGCTATTTGAAACCAAGGACATCATGATTAATACTGTCAAAGGCAGCCTGTTTGTCTTGAAGCTTTGATGTCCATAAAACTCCCACCCAGGAAATCCTTTCGTTTTGGTTGTAGAACATCAGGATTCTGATCTAGTAGACTTTCTGGGAGAGTTGCCAGCTTGACTTGAAGATCCTGGCAGAGAACTTTTCCCTGCAAATCCCAGTAGCAGAAAGACGTTCCATTCTTATCACTTTTAGAAGAGCTGTCATCCCAATTTGAGTGTGCTAGAAAGGTTATCTGGTTCCTCTAAAGACTAGACTCCAATCCTTTCTTGTCCAAGAACTAATCATGTTTTCAAGTTATCTAACAAATAGAAAAAGGCTTAGATTTTGAAACTAGAAATTGACAAACTTTTGGTGGGTTTACAATAGGTTATTCTTAAGTCCCCAAAGCTTCAGACACTGGAGACCATTTCTAGTTGTCGGACGCTTAATAAGCTTACAGTTATAAAGTGTTACATGGGAATACACTCAACAATCCTGGAGTCGATGAAGAAAGACAAAAGGATTTTTTCGATGGACCTCATGAGGTATTTTTTCACTATCATATCATGCTAAACCAGTGTTTTTAATTTACTAACTATGAATTGAATGTAGTTAACCCTTTTACCCCCAGGTTATTTGGAACTTTCCAACCCTTAACCCCCAGGGGTTATTTTTTTTTAAGTACATTTTGCAGTATATATTTTTAAATTGCTCTAACAGCCTTAATTTTCATCATAGAGAGGTCAGGTTGGTCTCATTCTCTTGGAAAATGCCTGAAGTTTCTCAAAAAAATTATCAAAAATATGCAAAAAAAATTGTAAATAGCAATTTTTTGCAAGGACGTACCGGTACGTCCATGGGGGTAAAGGGATGTGTTTTGTGAAATGTACCAGTACGTCCTTTGGGGATAAAAGGGTTAATTTCAATTATATTTTAGTAACATTGTTATATCATTGTTTTTATTTAATTTAACCAGACTAGTGAGTTACAATACATAATTCATAGGGTTAGCCCAAAGATTGTCCTGTATGATTTCAATGTCCCTCCGATAACAGGCAACAACTGTGAACCCTTTATAGCCAGCCATCAGCCCCATCCTGCTGTTTACCAAACTTTTGAATGTATCTATCACCTGACAAATCATGTAGACAGGTGGAAAAAGGTATAAAAATCAAGATTGTACCTGTCTTGCAACAGGGTGAAGTCTTGCTTAATGAGGTTGGAAACATGTCTGCACTGGGTTGACCCTATTGGTGGATGTAGGCCTCAATTTTTTTTTTTTTTTTTAGATTTTTTTTTAAATTTTGAGAAGTGAATTTGTAGACCTGGTGTGCACCCTTCTTGGTCACCTTACAAGAAATAAAATAGAAGGTTATATCCTAAATAAATGGTGACCATCACACTGAGGTCTTTATCAATCTCATTCAGGCAAAATCTCCGGACATATGATCAGTACAGTAATCCTTGCCATATCTTGGTTCACCTATCGATTCCTCGGTACATTGCAGATTTATCAATATATCATGCAAATCTGTCATGGATTCCTCTTGTATCGCTGGTTTCTTAGAGCAGATAAGTTTTATATTTTTCATATTTTAATTATCTTTTGTTATGAATAGCCATTTTGGAGACTCGAAACTAATGTAGGAAAATACAGTCGGCCCTTGTTATTCACTGGTTCTATCTTCGCGGTTCGGTTTTTTTTATGAATGGTCATTCTGAGCACCAAAAACTAATTAAGCAAAATACAGTCGACCCTTTTATTCACCAGTTCTCTTCGCGGTTCGGTTTTTTGCTGTACAGAAAACCACATAATAAATCAAGTTCTTTCATTCACGGGTGGGTAGTACTCATTGCCCTATGTCTGAAATAAGTTTTTCTCTAGGCAGTTGAACTCTATACTAGCAGGAAGGCTTACAGGTTGTATACAACTTTCCCAAGGATGGCTTGAGTGCTGTATATACAACCACTTTACGATAATGTCAAAATTATGAAGAAAGATTATTCTGTCTTCAAAAGCAAAATACAGGCAGCAAGAAGGGAGAAGTTCATTAGACCACCTGTTGCCAGTTAAAAGGCACAGAAGATTGTAATGTAAATATTACAAATACATTTGATGCATCTATCAGAATACAGTAGTTACTTATTGCATTACGTTTACAAATTTGTCATTGGCAAAAAAGAATTTGCAAGTAGCCCTTGCAGATTTTGGATTAACCTTTTTTTTTTTTTTTTTTTTTTTTTTGTAAAACGTATATTTGTTGCTCTGTGCAATATAATGGCTAGCTATTTTTTCTACAGTACTATTACAAATCTTTAAAGAATAGCTTGATGTTTGTTTCATAGATATTGTTGTGACATAAGGTTTTTTACGCCGTTGTCAGCGACATTGAATAGATTTGTGGGAACGTTTTATACGGATGTTAAAGTGTCTGTATATACAGCATGTAACTTTCTGACGACCATCTCTTTAGATAAAACCAGAACTGGAGCCTGACAACTTTAATGGTGTTTATAATAGTGCAATAACTATGATTTCTAAACTGGAAGCCTTGCTCATATACAATGAAGAATTTAGATGTTGAAAACTTTACTCCAGATGTATTAGAAGATGACAAGTAAATATTTCATCATTTCGTGGTATCTTTAATGTTTATTGCCAAAAATGCATTTGTTCTAATTAATGAATTAGGTAACATTTCCTTAATCATATTTTAAATTTAGCCTGTGTTTCTTTTTGCCATAACCATAACATTTTTGTTTGAACTGGATTAAGTTTGTTTGGGTAAGCTACAGGGTCAAAACATAAAGAGACTAAACAAGTTTGACTGCTTTTGCAATCTCTACAACTGAAGGAAAGCTCATTATGGAGATAGATAATGGGAATTTTTTAATAAAATTCTTGATGTCCCTTTATCTTGCTCCATTTTATCTTGTGTATTTAAAGAAAACTACTTACTGTACTCGTAGTTTTTTTTAAATTAGTATTTTTGTATTTTTTTCTAGTTTTAGCAAGCTTGAAATTCCAGAGTGCCTTCTGTTAGTTATTGCATGTAATAACCATCGTGTTTTATATACAGTTGTTCTAATATTAATTTTACGTTTGTGGTTGTTACATTTTCTCACCTGGTGTTGCTCTCCTCCCCCCCCCCTTTTTTTTTTACATTAACTTTCCGTAGGCATACCCATTCGGCGTCCAGTCTACTCCGCAAGCCTGGCCCCCCTACGAGGCATGACCTTCCGCATTGATGTTCTCCCGTCCTCGGCCACCCTTCCGACCACCCGTCTTACGATTTTGCGGATGGAAGGAAAGGCACCGGAAGCATTGGTGAAATCTTGCCCGACACTAGCATCTTTCTTGTTCTTGAAGACCTTTACTCAGATATAAAGTTCACTGCTCTTGCTTGAACGTAGTAGGTGGCTGATCATTTGAATGCTACTGCTTTTGAACACTGTCCAAGATCAGACTTGCAGTTATTGTAATTGCATTTTAACAGGGACTTGGGGTCATTGTAGTGTAATGGCAAAAAGTTGTTGGATATTTAGCTGTTTTCACCTTTAACTTTAGCCATGAAATTTGACTTAATGAGTGATATCTGTTTGGGGGAAACATGAATACAGTATTGATTTATGCATCTGAAGTGACTTACTTTGATCCAATCGTGAATTCATAGGATAAACACAAAAAAGCACTGAGAATTTATTACTTGTCCTTCTTTACAGTCCTCACTGTCTGAAGCATACTAATAAATAAGTGTTTTATTTATTGCCCACAGGCAGTGCTCTGTACTACCTCTTTTATCCATGGTAAGATCATGAGGATTTGAACAGAGGAAACTTTATGCTCTTGTTTCATCAGGGGTATAAACCCTGATGCAATGTGACTGTCTATATTTGTACAATAGATCTATAGGTCATTAAATGAATATTTTACTCTTTTGATTTTCATTTGAATCCTTCGATAACGTAACATGTACATTCATGAATGAAGTATGGATTTTTATTTGACTGGGTGTATTTTTAGTTTGCTAAACAAATCTATTACTTTCCTCTTGATTTATAATTTTACAAACATTATTTAATTTCTTCTTCAAATGATATAGTAGAAGAAATTTTAATGGACAAATTAAGAATATTAACTTTTTTGAATGACAGTTGGCTATGAAATAAAGATTGCTGTAAGTACTGGAGTACAAAATTTAAGGTAAAATATAAATACAAACTAATCAATCATATGAATCTTCATGTCGTGTTTCACATTTAAACTTCGTTGTATGATGAGACATTGTATTTATTCCATTAGAAAGGCCTGTAGGGGCTAGTGAGGTTAGTGCACCTCACTCATTGCACTTAAGCTATTATTTGGAGGTCTTTGCAGTTTTTCTGAGACCACTAGCTGCACTTGCTTTATTTCCTTGTGGTTTACTCCTATTCCTGCTACCTTTCCCCCATCTTTCTCTCCAATTTCTTCTAACTTTTGCTTAATAGTGCAATGGTGGGGTTTTCCTTGATTTGCACGTGGGCATTGAATGGCCTCATAAGTCCCAACACCAGGCCATATAGCCTAAGTTTATAATTGTTCCTACACTAATGCAAACCTTTCTCTTTTAATAGGAGTATCATTTCAGCTTTGCTGAAACTTGGCTGTTAAATTTCTAACGAGGTGTCGGTAGTTGTGGCAGGGGCGGTCCCTTGCCAGTACACTGAGGTGCCTCTTTTGACTTCAGCCGTCAAGCTGCATAAACATACGCTTGGTGTCTGTATCTTGGCAGTTTAAGCGGTTTCTTCTTTCTCTCTAAAGATGGAAAGTGTTGGTGTTTTGTGGTGGAAAGACCACACATGGACATGCTGTCCTGTCCTTGGGTTGTTGGATGGAAGTGAGGTATCTTTATGAGCAGGAGTCATATGGATTCCCTTTCTTTGTGGGCCTCTCGTGTGGGGTGTGATGGTTTGAATGTTGAAGACTACCCCTAGCATAGAGTGTGGAGATTGGCCATCACAGCAGTGGCTGGAGTACGGTAGGAAAGAGAAGAAACAGAATTGTTTGCTTTCAGGGTTATCCTCAAAGTAAAAAAAGTCTGTGGGAACTCTTAATATCTTCTTCGTGTAACTGATCTTCTGACTCTTCTCAGTTGCCCTCCTCCGGGGCAGTAACAAAGTAGGATGATGACGACAGTGTTATTACTTGTGGACAAGCTACTAAAGAACGATGGTAGCTACTTCCCAGGAAAGGCAATTATTCATTGTAAAATGTTACTACCTGACAAAGGGCAAGAGTTTAGAAAACTCATGAATTGAATTTCTTTGTAATTATTTTAAGACTTGTATCCTTAACATATAAATTAAGATAAGAGAGGATTAAGAGAGTAAGTGCCGTCCATAATGATATAATGAAGCAGAGCTCAGATTCAGGTACTTTGGTTCTCGTACTTGAGCATATGTATATAAGAGACCAGTGATGACAATGGTGTCAGTAATTTAAAATGCCCGAGTTCATCACCTGAAGACTTTATTACATTAGCCCTTTTACCCCAAGCAATTTGGAACTTTCCAACCCTTAACCCCCAGTCGTTTTTTTTTTCTAGCACGTTTTGCAATATATTTTTTTTTAAATTGCTCTAACAGCCTTAATTTTTGTCATAGAGAGGTCAGGTTGGTCTCATTCTTTTGGAAAATGCCTGAAGTTTCTCAAAGTTATCAAAAATATGCAAAAAAATGTAAATAGCAGTTTTTTGCAAGGGCGTACCAGTACGTCCTTGGGGGTAAAGGGATGAGTTTTGTGAAACGTACCAGTACGTCCATTGGGGTAAAAGGGTTAAGAAGTAGATACAAAGTTTTATTATATAGATGAATCCTTTAATGTAAGAGTATTTTACTCGAGCATTGTTTTTAACAATACAATGATGAGATGGAACGGAACACAGCTTATTGCATGTGTCCCTGCCTGGAAATTTGTTGGACAGGGGTTCAAGACTTGCTCAATTTCAATGGTTTCTAGCAGTGTCTGCAACACCACCATCTCTGTTAGCTAGGGATGGGAGTTTTGGGGGAGCCTTGGTCTACCTGCTGAGTCATCATTACCCATTGCCTGGCTCTTCCTGGTCCTAGCTCGATGGAGAGGGGACTTTGGTACTTATCATGTATGTATGTTCAGTCTCAAGAACTTTGCCCTGTCCTCTGCCTCTACCATGCAGTAGCGACCTTCATACCTATGAGAGCCTTAAAAAGATGAACCAGCTGAGTCAGCATGTGATGCATTAGTAGAATGCTAGTTAAACTTCAACCCTCTTAAGAATTTATAATAATTTATTAACCAGCCTTGACTTATACCAGTTGCTGATGGTGAGTATTACAATAACATTGACTAATTCGTCAGCTGCTGCTGCTTTAGTTTAGGGTTGTAAAAGGGTGTTATGATCAGTCTTTTTATTCATGCATTATGGTCTTTGGCTTCATGGATTGATTCTTGATGGACTTCATTAAGTACTTTTTTATATAATTGATATTTTAAAGTGTAGTCTCCAATATTGGTGAAGGAAAAAAAAACTGGAGATAAATTATTAGTCCGTTAATTCATGTTCTGTTTAAGACTCGTATTGTGCTCTTTACTCGACAGGTTCTTCCTCGATAGCACCTGATAACCAACCATGAGATTTTCGTACTGTATTGAAGACTTTTTCTTCTCGATGAAATGGTGAGTGTTCATTACATTTTTTTTTATTCTGGTATTACTAATAGAATTCAAGGTTAGTTATTATGTAGTCATTTTACTCTTGCAATGTACGTTTATCATTAGAATCAAGCTTATGTTTAAAGTGTAAGATGAAGAAGAATGCCAATGCCTTCCTGTTGCATCGAATCCAAGTACCTGTAGTTTTCAGGATAATAAGAAAACTGCATATTCGTTTTTCCTTTGATATTTGCACATTACGAATCGCCTTTTTTTTTTTTTTTTTTTTTTTTTTTTTTGATATTTGCACATTACGAATCGCCTTTTTTTTTTTAATTGGTTGAACAATTAAACTTCAAGGTTAGGCCATTGTCGTGAAAATTTAAGATAGAGAAAACATTTGGATATTCCAAAATTAATTAACATTTATTAATAAATAAAAATGTTTTAAGATTCTTTGATATACAGTATATATATACTGTATATATATATATATATATATATATATATATATATATATATATATATATATATATATGTATATATATATATTTATATATATATGTGTGTGTATATATATATATATATATATATATATATATATATATATATATATATATATATATATATATATGTGTGTGTGTGTGTGTGTGTGTGTGTGCGTGCGTGTGCGTATATACTGAATATGTTTATGTGTATGTAATTATATGTATTTTTTCAAAAGGGTCCATAAAAGAAACAATGGAAATATAAATAAATCACTATATTTCGACCAATCCACATTGGCCCTCTTCAAGGTGTAAAGTAAAAATGCGGAATAGAGTGGACAGTGATGGTTTGTATATGAAAGCAAACAGATGTTTCCAATTGTTCTAAGGCTGTATTAAGTGTTTGATACAACCCTAGAAAAATTGGAAATGCCCTTTTGCTTTCTTATATAAACCACCACTGTATTCCTCATTTTTACTTTACACCTTGAAGACCACCAATATTTTTCATTCCATTAATGTCTCAAATTATATTCCATGGTCATTTCAGTAAGAATAAACCATGACTGGTGAACGCCAGACAGGGATTCAATTCATACTTGAACTCGTTAGTTTCTGGGTCGATGCAACCTCACCATCCTTGTGAGCTAAGGATGAGGGGTTTTGGGGAGCCTGTAGTTCTATTTGCCGAGTCATCAGCAGCCATTGCTTGGCCCTCCTTGGTCCTAGCTTGGGTGGAGAGGGGTCTTGAGTGCCGATCATATGTATAAATAGTCTCTAGGGCATTGTTCTGATCGATAGGGCAATGCCACTCTTTTGCCCCTGCCATTCATGAGTGGCCTTGAAACCTTTCAAAGAATTTGATTAGGTATTAAGCTATAAAATAAATATTATTCCTCGTATGTTTAAAATAAAGAATAACATTTTCTTCTTAATGTATTTAGATTTGGCAGAAACTAACACCCCCCAGCAATAATTAACCTTATTTCTATTCCTCCGTTTTTAAGTTATAGTTTATATATGAAAATTTATTTTAATGTTACAGTTCTGTAAATGTTTTATTTTGATTGTTCATCACTTCTCTTGTAGTTTGTTTAGTTCATATCCTCACTGGGCAATTTTCCTTGTTGGAGCCCTTGGGATTATAGCATCCTGCTTTTCCTAACACGGTTGTAGCTTAGCAATTGATATTATAAATAATAATAATAATAATTAATCATATATACCACGGTAATGTATCTGAACTATAGTTTTATAATTTATATAGTGGGTATTCATTTTAATGTTGATATCGGTCTTAAAATATTTAATTTTTTCCTTGTTTCCTTTCCTCATTGGGCTATTTTCCCTGTTGGAGCCCATGAGCTTATAGCATCCTGCTTTTCCAACTAGGGTTGTAGCTTAACAAGTATTATTATTATTATTATTATTATTATTATTGCCAGCTAAGCTACAACCCTAGTTGGAAAAGCAAGATGCTGTAAGCCCAAGGGCTCCAACAGGGAAAAATAGCCCAGTGAGGGAAGGGAATAAGGAAATAAATAAACGATATAAGAAGTAGTGAAAATAATAAATAGGATATAATAATAAATAATAATAATAATAATAATAAAATGTACCTCGATAATCTATCTGAATTGGGCGACTTGCTAAATTAAGTGGCTTAATATTGATGTTTTATACAATGGATAGAGACAATAGAATTCAAGAGGAAGAATGGTGTAGAATTGTCGAGAGAGATAACAGACGTCGAGTAGGTTGACGATAATGGTGAAATTCTCTAGATAAGATGATAAGACG